>NC_048893.1:90046835-90364681 GCF_011077185.1 Oxyura jamaicensis
GGAGAGATCTTTCCCTGAATGCAAAACCAGACAAGTAAATACTGCCAACATAGAAAACTAACTTGTAAATACCTTACTCTTTGGCAGGTTTTTTGGCACTTTGTGGCGCTTAACTGTACTCCAGTGAGAAGAATGTCTTCTGGTGTGAACTGAAGTTAGACCTCTATGCCACAATGTCTTTTTCTTTTTGGGGGTGAGGGGGGCAAAGGGTCATAATTCCTTATCAACATCTGAAGGAGTTGCAAAATAAAAAGAAAAATAGGTGAAAGAAAAGTTCCTTCTCTTAATTTGTTGTTGTTTTTTCCGTGCAGTCTTAAAACAAAGGTCGCATTTTCTGGCCTTTGGCAGAGCATAAGCATGGTGGAACACTTCACATTACATAGATAAAGTTTGTCTGAAACAATAATACAGCTATAGTCTGCTGCAGGCTCAAAAGTAGCCTATGCCTCAGGTACTGATTTATGCCTTTGCTTTTGTTACTCCATCCTTGTAAGTCTTCAAAAGGGAAATGAAATTATCCTATACAGAAGAACCACCATCCAGAAGAACCTTCAGTTGTTGGGCCCAAATTCTCACTGAAACCAAAGGTAGAAATAAGTTTTTTGAATGAATGCATATGTGGTTTTCAGGTATTTATTAATCTCTAACTGCCAACAGCCCTTTTCTGCTTCTTCTATTTTGGACTGTCTAGGGAAAAGCAAGAAAAAAAGCTAGAGGATCTGTTCTCTATGTCTTTGAGGTTTTTACACACCAGATAAGAATCGAAGCTTAGCATTATCCAGCTCTTAATACTTAGAAGCATTGGCTCTGTGTTTTGTTTTCTTTCCTCCTATCTGCCGCTCACCTTTATAAAGGTCAAGGGATCAGAACAGATTGTGCTCCTTTGGGAAGTTATATCACTGAGATAATGACAACAATACTATCTTCCACCCCTCTTTTCCTGACCTGAAATGAGAATTTAAGAAGTGGCCATAGGCTTCCATTACCTGTAATAAATCTCTGGGATCAGTAGGGATCTGCTCTGCTTTTATGAGCACATGTGCTATCACAAATGATAAACAACTATAAGTAGTTAGTAACTCTCTGCTGTGCGAAAGCCTTTGTCATTTTCAAAGCACTGTGCAGGCATTACATGTAGTTACAGTGATCAGTGGTAAATTTACTAGTCCTTCATCTTTTTATTTGACTATTCATTTATCTATTTTATTGTTCAGTAAAGTGAAGCCGGAAGAGGAAATAAAGTCAAGACATCTCTGCTGAAGCCAGTGGGGACGGTCTGTATTGCTTTTAGTCCAAATTGGATCAGATTATGAGCACCTCGCTTGAGGCCATTTAATAAATATCTTATACAGGTACGAGTGGAACAAAGACACCATGCATTCTATAATAGTGTTCTAACTGCTCAAATACTACAGCATAACATTAAATGCATCTTTTGTCCTTTTTATCAGCAACACTAACAACTCTACTAATTTTCAGTGTGAGGCAAAATACTTCATCTTTATTCTTTTGGTACTCCAATTGGAGAGGTTCTTAAAGATCAAATTCTATCCTTAGACTAAGGTGGAAATCAGTGTGCCCTATCAAGATGGGGTAACTTTTGTCACTAACGTATTAGAGAGCTAAGTTTGGCTCTTTCTAATGTTAAGTAAGTGCCCTTAAGTGAGTAAAATCTAATGGTCATTTGTTTATTGGTCATCTTAATGCTGTGATGTAGGTAGGTTTGGCATAAAGAATAAATTGTGATTTCCACATGGACACAAAGCAAACAGTTGAGCAAAAAAAAAGTTTGTGCCTTTTTTGTCTGCCTGTAGCCTGTACTTTTTTTTTTTTTTATAAAAGGCAGAACTTTGTGATAGGGACGATGTTGTTTGCTTTTGACAGTCAAAGTGGGTTGAGCTTTTGGTTTCATCTTTAGACTCCAGTGAGGTGCCTGAGGCAGCATGAGTAGAAGATGGAAAAAGAATCTCTTCAAAAAGATTCAGAAATCATTTTGATATGTCTGTATTTCCTTGCTTGACTTGACAGTTTCATTTCTTTATAGCGCCACTGGCTATTGCTGTTTTTGGTTCTCCTAACTCAACAGCCAGCAGTAAAGCACTTAATACCTTACAGAATCCAAAATTGTTGTTACTAAGGCAAAATAGGGGGGTAGGGGGAGGAGAAGCAACAAAGATGGTGGATTTAGTAACAGCTGCAACTAGCTCATTAAAGGGTTTGGAGTTTTGGTTCCTGTTGGATTCCTGTAGTAATTCTGCTTTAAGCAACAGAAGGCTTGAGAGATGGTGGCGTGAAAGCCTTAAGGTAGAGCAGTGAAACAAGCTGAAACAAGTTAGGCAGTGAGAGTATATCTGTATATGTAGCAGAAAGGGGGGGGAAAGTGTGATAATCCTTGACTATATGCATATATTATATATATTTGAGTGTTTTTTCCCCTCTCTCCCAAAGCCACATACAATTCTTTCAGAGTTTCTACGTGGCTTTTGATGACAAGTCCTTCTCTTTTTAAAGCAGTCAGGAAGTATGTGTGATGTCCTAGGACACAGATTTAAAAACACTTTCATTGTTAGCTTCAAGATCTGAATTGCTTCTTGTACCTGAATTTAAAAACAAATAGAAACACTTGAAAGTCTTGGTCGAGAAAAAGATTGATAGCTGTGAAGCTGGTAATGAAAAAAATAGTGGTGGTTCTTTGTCACATAGTGACTGATTTGCTGCCCTCTGTATTAACAGAGGGGTGCTCACCTGAGTGGAGGTGATAAGAGTAATTTTTTGTTGTTTTCTGAACTTACTGATTGGAATGTTTTGTATAGGAAATAGAAGAGAAATGTACCCACTAGGTTTGGGAATGTTATTAAAGCTTGCTTTAATCGTATTGAAGCAATTAAAAGTGAATTGTTTTGTTCTTCCTTCAGCCCTGTATTCAAGAAATGAGGAAGGGGAAGGCACCAAGATGGCTCTGCAGAACAGCGGCAGTACTGTCTCTATGGCTATCACCTCTGTGTTGCGTGAGCTGGGCCATCAGCTGTTTGGACAACAGTAACTGGAATGGAAAAGGTATTGGGAGGTGGGGAGTGCTGTCATTCCTCTCGTGCAGTGCTAAGGTGGTGGGATGATGTCATGGACAGAACTGATAAGAATTACAGTACCAGACTGTTACAATTTTCTCACTCTATATTGAGGAGAGAAATACTGGGTATGTCCAAAGCTTTATGAGGAGCTACTACTGTTTCTGACCCTGCTGTCTCATTTGCATATTGTTTTAAGAGCTCTGGCAGAGCTGTTAACAAGGCTTTTGACAGGGTGAGGGAGGAAAGAAAATTAAATTCATGCAACAGCAGAGAAAAGCCAGAGAGAAAACCTGAGGGGGAGAGGAAAGACGCGTATGCCGTATGGGGATTTTTGAGACACATTGCCCTGTGAGTGAGCCCAGGTGTCACGCTCGGCACATGCTTTGCTCAGTTACTCAGAACTGAGAGCTATTTTGAAACTACAAGCCTAAGTCTTATGATTGAACATACAATGCGTCTGTGGTACCACGCCTGTAACTTCTTCAAGTCTCTACTGCTTTGATCTCCTAACTAAGCAGAGCACATAAGCAACTAAGCTCTAAGCACAGCATCATGCAACTAGTTACCACTGCCACATAACTGTAGGTTTTGAAACCGGCCTGTCAGTAAGTCCTCATGTTTGAATTTAGATGTCGTGCACCTCACTGAAAATACAACGCTTCTCTTAGCTTGAAAGAAGCAGTGCATTAACTAGACCTGTGTATGGGTCTAAATCCAAATGTACAGTCCAGTGGCTGGAAACAGCTCTGGATTTGTCTACAACTTGCTAAAGCTTTAGTTTTTTGTCTCTTCCATGGAGGACTGTGAGACTGGTAAAATCTCTTCCTGGTACACAAACTTGCAGCTGATACCTGTTATGGCCTCTGGCCAGTTCTCTTGGTCCATAGATTGTTCTGCCAAAATCCTGACTATTACAAGCTGGGATTTTTAAAAACAGAATTCCTGTAATTAGTCCCCATATCACTAAGTACCTTAAATGCATGCAATTGCCCAACTTTAAGCATCAAGGCATTAACACTCATGCTGTTGTTTGTTGTCAGTGTGTACATAAGTGACACAGGATACAACTGAATAGCAACCTAGCACAAGGTAACCAAGTCTGAAAAGTTCTAGAATAAAAATATGGGTACTTGTGTAGTATCTTATGAGCAATTGCAACTTTTGCCAAGAAAGCAGACCTCTTTCTTAAATTCTGCCCTTGCTCTCAGCAGTAAGAACAGAATATATAAACTATGTAACAGCCAAGGGGCTTAATATTCAGTTTTGCTACAACAGATTTGTAAAGGGGAGACAAAAAAAAAGGTGCTGGTGGGAGAACATTCTGCTCACTTTGCTCTTTCAGAGTTATTACTTTAGAAAATGAAAAACTTCTCTTTGCTTTAACACTTTTGATGTGATGCGATACCTGGCACTGCTAGCAAAGTGTAGGCTTGACTGATCTGTTCCATGCACCACTAAGATTTCTCATGGCAGTGACTGTGCAATTTGTTAATACTTGTGGAAAACTTTACTGTGTCCAGTGGTGGGACATAGGTGAGAACTTGTGAGATTAAGAAGTGCGAGAAAGGGTAGAATCCCGCTAGATGAAACATGAATTAGAAAACTGGTTTCACTCATATCCATCTAGAAGCAAAGCAGGTAGCAAAATTGTGAAAAGTTTATTTCCTCTTAGATGCAAATGAATGAGACCTAATTTGCCCAACTTGCTTTGCACATAAAATACAACTAAAGCCTGGGGAAGAAATTACTACAGTGACACACTCCTACTGTTCATCTAGTCATCTGGCAGAAGACTGCAACACCCAATCTATCCGCCACTCCAAAGCAGCAGCTGTCTTGGGGTGCTCATAAAGCCTGACAACTTCAGATTTTCCAAAATCTATGAATGAGTCTGTACCCATAACATAAGCTAAAGATTTGTTCTGAGAAACATGATATTCTTTATTCAGTTATTTTCCCCACCCACAGTGGGACAGCTTCTGCTGCTTAAAAATGAAAGTGAGAATGGCAGGTGAAATAGGAAAAACATTTTACATACCTGACACCTAGTTAGTTTTTCACATCTGAAAGTCATGTATGTGTTCTGAGTGTTGTATTTATTGAAAGGTGATTCATCAGCTAGGTTTGTTTAATAGCTGCTTCCCAATAGATATTTACAGGAAAAAAAAAGTTCATACCCAGTGTACTTGGAGGTAACAAGTTTCTCTGTGCTATGCCTAAAATGTGAATAGTAATATTTAGAAATGTCTGTTTTATGTAAGGCATTGAGACTGTTCTGTGAACCATAGAAAAAAAGGTGTTTAAAAGAACCTAGCCATTTTAATCCTTTCAATAGTGAGCACAATGTTTGCACAAAGGGAAAAAAAAATCATCTTTAGCACCTTAATGGAAAATAAGTAGCAAATGGGAAGCATGTCATTGCCCTGTTTGCCTGACAATGTAAAATGCTTGCGATTTGGACAACCAATCAGGAAGTTTCTAGTAATGGCTTTCTCTTGGACAACTGAAACAAGCCTAATGATTTCAAGCCATAGTCTTCATAAGGAATTTTAACTTGGCTATATGGAGAATTGGGTGGAGAGGAACCTTGTGAAGTTCAACAGAGGGATGTGCAAAGCCCTGCACCTTGGGAGGAATTACCCTATGCACCAGTACGTGCTGGGAGCAGCTGGGAGAGCAGCTTTGCAGGAAAGGACCTGAGGTTCCTGGTGGGCACCAAGGTGAGTATGAGGGAGCAAAGTGCCCTTGTGGCAAAGAAGGCCCACAGCACTGAGGCTCTCATAGGAAGAGCATCACCAGCAGGTTGATGGAGGTGGTCCTTTCCCTCTCTCCAGCTCTGTGGAGTGTCCAGTTCTGCGCTCCCTAGTACAAGAGAGATGGGCACACTGGAGTGAGTCTAGTGAAGGTCTGCTATGGTGATAAAGGGACTGGAGCATCTGTCATGTAAGCAGAAGCTGGCATTACTTAACCTTAAGGAGATTGTATCAGTGTGTATAAATGCTTCTTGGGGGGGTGTAAAGAAGATAGTGGTATCCTATGAAAGGACAAGAAGCAATTGGCCTGAGGTGAGACACAGGGAATTCCACTGAAACAACACCAACAGAAAAAATTGTGAGGGTAGTTGTCCGCAGTTCTGGTTGTCCGGAGATGTTGTGGAGTCTTCATCCTTGGAGATATTCTGTATCAGTCAGATTTTTTTTTTGAGCAACCTTTCTGTAGTTAACAATTTTGGCCAAGGGGGTTGGACTAGAAAAGCTTCCAAGTTCCCTTCCAATTTCAGTGATTCTTTAGGCAGGTCTATAAAAACTGAAATATGATCACCATAGGAACCAGAGACCCCCGCCCCCCCCCCGAATTATTATGAGAATGATACTAAATTATAGGATTTGCACATAAAATCAGGAATACAGGTGATGGGTTTTCCATATTTTTAAGAACTTATATGAGTCCTCATAACTTTGTGAATAGTGGAGTCCCAATGTCTGCCTGTGGATGGGCTGTGAATAGAGTTTGCAGAGTTGGCAGCACTTGAACCACTCTGAAGAAAAGGGCTAAAAATCTCCACCACATCTGAGACTATCCTATTTCTCATCTAGCTGGTAGCTATGGGATAGAACTTCTCACATACACTCTTTGAAGTAATAAGAGAAAAGCTGAAAAAGATTCAAAACTGAACGTGTAGCGTAGAGGGCAATAGTCTCTTAAAAATGTTAAGCACTTCATCAGATTTTAAATGGAGGTATTTTATGTTCATGTCAGGAATGGTTCTTAGCTAATGCTTCCATGACAAATGTAAGTCTGCATGGTTCAACGGGCAGTACCTGCAATGGTTCTAGTCCCTGGGACTCTTTCTGGTGTATATAGTTTTCCTTACAGGAGGTAGGAAATAGTTACTTGGGCAGTTAGCCCATACTGTGGGGTTTTAAGTGCTTGGCCATATGTATACAGAGACATTTCAGCGTGTATGGGGAGGGGAGGAAAGGAAGTGGTAATGGAGTCAAATACCTTCTGTATGTGTCCATGAAAACACGGTCTGCAAAGAGAAGTATCAAGATGTGACTGTCCTTTGTTCTGTTACCCAGATCCCCTTTAGCTGCAGGACTTTCCAGTGCTTGAGCAGGGTTTTTTTTTTTTTAAACACATCTGGAAATAGTAATAATATCCATACTTTAAAATAGATCTTAGATACGTGAGTATGCACTAATAAATGTAGGACTATCATTTTTGGTTCCCTCTTCTGCTACAGAATTTCAGCTTCACGTCTTCTGCCTCTTACAAACATAATATCTTCTTACGTTCTCTTCCTGTATATTCTCCTTATTTGAAGCACCCTGTAGCTCCAGGGCTATAAAAGCAAACTGAACAGTAAGCCTTGTGTAATGGGAAAAGTTCTACGCTTTGTGCCCTTAATGCCATCACCAGTATTTTTGCTCTAGACAACTTCATTCTCAACAGCAAATTAGTGTTGATACAAACTTTTTTCCTTGTTCATGGCTGTTTACTAGCTCATCTGGCTATTGATTTGGTTGATTCATTGTTTGGGCAAACTTGCTCAGTTGGAAGGGCAAGAGGCATCTGCAAGTCCAAGAGGCATACTTGTGTTATGCAGCTATCATCTCCACATCTGGTTTTGCAGAACTGCTATGTAATAGAAAGAACTTGTATATTTAGTAACATTTACTGTATGTAACCATATATTTGCCATACATAAACAGTTCCCAGTTATTCAAACCACCATTTATAGACAGTCTCTGTAATTCCCTCTTCTCTTGACTGCTGATCGTTTGAACTCAATGTTATCCAAATACACGGGATAAACCAAATGTGGTTTGGCAACTAGGCTTCTATTATATTTAAGCTTGATTCATAATGTGGCAATAGCCTGGTAATGATACATATCCACTTTTCCATAACATACTCAAAAACCTGTGGATAAAATGGCTGCATAAATGCTAGGACTGTATTGCTTCAAATTACAGTGGTGGCAGAAGAGGATGTATTTTTAAGAGCATACAAAAAGTTTCCTGCTTACTCAGTTACAGTGCATTTTAAGGAAGAGTGCAGATGCCTCTGTTTTGCTTTCCATGGTGCTTTCCCTGGCTTTTCTGCAAATAAAGTATTTCATATCCAGCACACTTGGTGTGAATAAAGCCACTGGAACCTGACTTTTTGTATGTTGCTACAAGCTAATTCTTCAAGAAGTTTGTAGCATGCTGCTCAGTTCCCACCCTCTGTCCACTACCTGTGCTCAGGAAAAGTCCACCTCCACTTTGCTTCTTCCACTGCAGAATGTGTTCCTTCCCAGCTGGTAGCCTAAAAGTGACTCCAATCACAGCCCCACTTGCATCTTCTGCATTAAAACACCAATGAATTTCCTGAGGCTTGTGTCATACCTGACCTTATGTGATTCTTTACTTTACAGGCTTAGGTTCCTTCTTCTGAGAGGGGTGTGACAACTTGTTTCTAATCCACCAATCCATACAAAGCTCATAGAACTCACTTTTTGTAGCTTTTTTTTTTTTTTTTGGCCAGCTCACTGCCCTTCTGTGCAGTCTTCCTACAGCTTCAGTGCTCTGATACTTCCTTGGGTGCCTATTGCTGGAGGAATTCTCTGTATTTCTCTGGCAGGCATAATAAGCTCTTGAGCTTGATAGTCAGAAGTATTTCAGTAGAAAGTGTAAACAGAACTGTGTTAAAGTTATGCTTTATGATTAACTGTCTTACACTAACCTCACTGTGCAACTTATATACACTTTGTACTACTATGTACAGCCTGACCAAATTCTGTGGTAAATAAAGATATGCCCAGGAGAAACATTTTATGGAATTGAAGCCATTGTTTCTCATTGTGGCAGATGGCATGTGCTTTGTTTACCAGGTGCTGTATGTTACGAATATTCTTCAATGAGGGGAGAAATATATCTCTGGGCATTACAGTAAGGACGTTATATGTGGGGCCTCTTGTATGCTTTACTATAACTACTTCTCTACACTCAGGGAGGATATTCTGTAAGGAGGGGAGATGCCATCTTTGTTAGGGTCCAGTAAGCCTTTTGGGGAAAGAAAGGCACTTTAGGGTATGGGGGGGGAGGGGGGGGCAGGGGAGAGGAACTACAGAGATTGAAAAGCTGTGCCTGTCTCCTCTGGAACAGAAACACAGAGACTGGAGGAACAAAGGGAGTAGAAAACATTCTTCAGAGGTGAGGAAGATTTTTCTTACAGTGCCCAAGGGAACTCTGCAGAGGTTTGTGGTACAGAAAGCCAATGAACCAGCTGCTGGAAAGGGAGCACACCTGAAAAAAAATTCCTACCAGGAGGCAAGCATATTTGATTACAATATATCTATATTTTAATTTCTATACAATTGTCTGTATATTAAAAGAACTTGTTTTGAATATGTCATTCTTTTAAAATATAGTCCCCAGTGTATTTTGAGGGTTTCAGCTTGTGAGAGAGGTCCAGGAAGTTTTGCTTGAAAGTTCTTGCTGATTTTACAAAAAAAAAAAAATAAATTACAAAGTTTTCTTTTCTGAGGACATTAAAACCTCAAAAGTTTGTGGGGGGTGTTTTGTTTTAGAATTGATTTTTCTCTAAAGACACATGAAGTTACATGAGCATTGACACTTGAATACTTTCAACAAAACAATAACTGGAACTCCACCTGTAGCCTAGATTAAATTTCCATAAGCATTTAAAATAAATGATTGTGCACACACCAGAAGTACCACTTCTGATGGAATGTCACCATTGTCTACATAATGAGAAGATCCTGCCTTTCTAAAAAGATACTTCAGCTCACTGGAATTCTTTTTTTCTGACTGTTGAAGAAATTTATGTTGATTACAAATTGTCTCAGTGGTCTCAGTCCTTGTGGAACCAGAATTCTTCTGGCCTGTTGTGCTTACTAAAGTTCCCAAACTATTTTTGCAAGAACAGCAGAAGCATGTTTGTTCACCAAGTAATTCAGTTCCAAATTGTATTAACACTAAGTAATCTTTGCCTAAAGAGCCTACTCGCCTGTTTCCATGTGTCCTCAATGTATTTTTAATGGAATCTAATATTGGTCCTCTTGTGTCTTCTGAAGCCTTAAGGTTTTCTTCCTTTTTTTTTATTTGTCTTTAAGTAAAACACACAAACATGAATTCAGAAAGCTGTGACCCAAGCTTGCAGCTTCAACACAAGTCTGTGTATCTGTGATAGCTTACACCTGTTGATGCAATGGAGCCTTGAGTATTTCATGACCGAGTACTTGGAACAGAGGGACCAGAGTCTCTTACTGGACTTGTGTTTGAGAATGAACATGCTGGTTGGGATTCCACATCCAAATGCCTGCTGAGTTTGAGAGAGAATCGTTTGGTACCCTGGAAATGGCAGTTGGATCTTTGGTCCATCCAAGAAGTGGTTAGAGAAGTCTCTCTGTCTCTTGCTGAGCTAGTGTGACCTTCAATAAGTTCTTCCTCTTCTATGTTCTTCATTTCAGTAGGTGAAAGATGATAATGGTTACCAGATCTCATAAGTTTATTGTGAGAATTAATTGACTAATAATTTTAAAGCCCTCCAGCCCATCAAAAGGCAGTGCAGGACATTATTTATTTCTCTTATTAATGACCTAGGAATGATTTGAACTAGTGAGTAAGAGGTGAAAACGTATATCCCATTATGGGTTCCAAGAGACACCCACTACTTCTAAATCATAAAAAGGAAGCACAAATTGTTTGGCAGGGTTTCTGCTACTGGCCACGAATGTTTCTTACTGAAACTGCTGAATCATTCTGCACAATGGTTTATGTTCTTTAAAAACCCGCATGTTCGGTAAATCATCCTGCACTCCCATACTGCTTAAATTAACAAATGACTTTTATCAGGCCATTAATTCAGGCTTTTAAAAAATTTATACAGCTCCTGTAGATTGGTGTAAAGCATTCAATATGCTCGATCATTCTGCATTGATTTTAAAATTCAGAAGCATTGACCTGAGTTTAACAGCACCTCGTTGGTTTAAACCTCCTTCAGCTTAATGGTCTTAATTTGCTCTAACTGGTACGCATTCAATGTAAGGACTAAAGTAAAAATGGTGAGGGGCATCAGAACTGTAACAGCTTTAGGACACTAAGAATGAGGGGTAAAGGAAGATGAAGAGGATTTGGGAATAGTCCAGTTAGTTGGAGGAGAAGATTAAAGGAACATATATGCAGTTCCCAAAGGCCACCGGTGGCATGGATGTCTTCCTGCCATTTGTGCCTTTGGAAATTTCCAAAGCCTTGATTCTGTTCCTCTTTAATTCAATAGCAAATCTCCTGCTGACTTGGTTGGAGCAAAAACAAGCTTTAACTGTTTGAGGTATCCCACAAAGAGGTGAAGGAGCAGTTGTTTCAAAGGCCGTAGGAACAATTACTGGCTGTAGGCTGCATTCTAAGCACAGGTGGGATAATTGGCCCTTTTACAGCACTGACAGAGAAAGCTGATGGTGGTCACTGCCAGGGGCATTTAGAATAGATGTGCTAGTTGCTTCTGGGATGTGCAGTGGTAAAATCAGTTCTCTTAGGGGAAGTGCAGCTTTCTGCTACTGCTTTTTTTTCTGCCTGCTTTGATCTTTCCAGTGGGAGTCCCAAGTGACCGCCTCTGTGTATGTGATTTTCCTGTTACTAACTGAATTCTTGTCTGCACACAAATCTTCCTGTAATGTTGTTGCTTACTAATTTAGTAAATGTTTCTAGCTTTTCATTATGCTCTTAGTTTCCTTTAGCCGAAAAGTATACTATTTCTAGGGATGAATGAACAGTCACAAAATGGTTTAATAGTAGTAGAGTTATGCAATTTGAATGGTAATCAAGACAGCTCTTCCAAGTTGGCATCTCTTTCCTCTTCATCCATGGGCAGGACTACATTTGGAGTAGTATAATCTTTTTAGATTGTACTTCATATTGTTGCTGAAGCTCTAGGATACCTTCCTCCAAGGAACAGGTGGCATAATAGTAGCATAAGTCTATCCAGTACATTTGTATGACCCAATTGCTTTTGACTTCATCTGTTACAGTTTAGCTGGTTAAAGAGTTTGTGATCAGCAGCCATGAGGATCCTCTTTCTTGGTCCTTTAATCTTCTAAGCCAGCAATGTTGCTCGTTCTAGCAGCAGTTCTGCATAGTTCACTGTCTGATACAGATTTCTGACCTATTTGGGAGTAATGATGCTACTGCTCAGCTATCTCCAAGTCCTGTTCACCATTGTCTGAGTTCCCCAGTTGTATCTTCCAGCTTACAGAGCTTCTAGGTTAAAGATACGAAAGTGAATTTGTTATCTAGATGTTCTACTCTGAAGGCATCTGAGAGTGATTAGAAAGTAATTGCTTTGTAATAATAGAAGACTTAAGAGAAACATACAGTATAAGGACACTACTTCTGGGACTGCAGGATATGGAAATGCTTCTGCCTGGTCAGAGGTTGGGTGATGGACATTTGCTCATCTCAACAGCTGTACAGAGCTTGCTTCTTCCAGGTGAATACTGCATTGCCCTCAGGTTGCTCGCCCAATACCACGGTGTTCTGTTCAGAAAGTCCATCTTTCCTTGGTGATGGATCGATACTAAAGAGGCTCATGTTAGTGTTCCTAGCGTGACTGATACTATCTAGTGGTAGATATTTCAGGTGTTTTTTGGTAGAATGCTGCTGGCAGTGGAAAACAGTCTTATCTGGCACAAAATACAAGAAGAAAGACCAATTTGCAGGGATTTTTTTTTTTTTTTTTTTTTTTTTTTCAGTCTGTTTCTTAAAATATCTCTGCTCAGCAAACTTATGTCACCTGCTCTTTGAATTCTTCTGGATTTTATGTTTCAGGACTAACCTGCTCTAGCAATTACCTATCGACTTTTAAGAAAGAAGTAGTAATATACTGGTAGTAGCCTGTTTTCTCACTGTGTTGAGAGAATGCAGCGTGGCCACAGAAATAGTGCATAATGGCTGGATCCTGGGACAAAGTCTCTCATTAAACCTTGTCCCCATTAATCACTTTTATGGTCTGATAGTTGAAACTAGAATGTTATCTTCATATCTGCAAACTGCTGCAAATGATGAAATGCTGTGCTAGTTGCTCTGGAAGAATTAACTTTCAAACTGATGCTACCTTTTCTGTGTTGGAGAGAATACGATGCCGAATTTCTGCACAAATATTTGGATAGAACCTGTTTCTTATTCTGCTAGCATCCTGTTCCAAGGGAATTAAATACTTGTGAAACTAGGAGGTGTTTTTCAATACTGAGAAAGATCAGAATCTGGTCCTAAGGCATCATAGACATGATGGTGGGTCTTTAGAAGTGGCCTTCTTTCCTGCAAGGAAAGTTCCGAACATGCTGATATGCTACTATCTCAGCTTTGTCTGAGAATTCAGATGCAGTTTCTATTTTTTCTTTGCTTTGTTTTGTAGCATCACTGTAGCAAACACCTTGATAGCTGCACTCAGATATTTTTTTAATAGAAAACCTTTTCCTGAAGAAGGACCAGAATAGAAACCTAGAGCTTCAACAACCTGAAATGCACTTCTGTCTTCCACTGAAGCTGGAGGCACAGTTTGACATTCTATTCCTCATAATGGGCCATGTTAAAGCACCTCCTTATTTTGGTGGAGAAATCAGCTTAAAACCCCAATTCAAACTTTCACATATTGTGTTCTCATTCTTCTAGTTACTTCCAATGGTTTCCCCTGGGAAATTTCCAAGGTCTCAAAACATTCACATTTTTAATGTGTTTTATTCCTCATTTTGACAGATGTTCTTTTAGGGTGGTTCTTACAACAATTTCTAGTGTGTATAATCAAATTTTAAACTAACAATGGTAAAATCACTTCTTTCAATTCTTTTCCTCTGGCAATATCTGTAGACTTTTCATTTGCCACTAACGTAAAGGTGAAAATCAGGTCTGTGCAGACAAACCATTCAGTTTTCTGATGAACCATTAAGCTTCATTAGCTCTCTGGGGGAGGAAAAAGAAAGTTGAAGAAATGCATTAGCTGTGTGCTGGCTCCTAGGGGAAAAGAAGCATTTCCTTTTAAGTGAATGTACCTCTTGAGCTTTCAATACTTACAGCTCTAAATAAGACCATAGTTTATGCTAGGGGCTGAGACTCTCTGCATGGCAGGTTAAAGTTTGCACTGCAGACTTGCCATGGACCTGTTCTGAACAGCACTTGGAAGAAAAGCCATGCCAACTGGCTGTTTTTCACAGCTGAGGTCTTTTGAGCTATGGCCTTTAGATCAAGGTCTCTTTCTGCTGGGCTGAATTGTTGAATTTGTGAGCAGTGTAACAGGTGACCTGGGTTAGGATATTGTTCCTTGCATGTTGAGGAGTACCAGTGGGAGCTGCTTTGTGTTTAGATCTGTATGCTGAAGATGCTGCAAGTCTGACCTGCTGCACAAAGGAAAGGTGGGAGGGTCACAGACTGTATCCAATGCTTTAGTCCGTATTATGATTCAAATGTCTCTACAGAAAATCTTTATAAATCCTTCTTCTTCTGTCTTGCATCCTTTCCCCTCTTCAGAGGGTTGAAAAAAATGATAGAACTGGGCTGGCTTAGAAAAGGTGATGGAATTGTACCTCTGGGGGGGGGGGGGGGGCCCAATCAGTTTCACGAATGTAATGTTTCTGTGAGATACTTAGCTAGGAAAGAATACTTTCCTATATCTTGGCCTTTTTACTCAAGGTACTGCAAAATCCTTTGCAATAATGAAGTAGAACTGCAACTCCTACGTAGGCACGTGTAGCTCCAATTATGCATTTGGCAAGAACTCACTTCCTGTCTAAAACAACTTGAAGAAATTATAAAACATATTTGGTTCAGGCTCAAGACTATTGTCTTTCAAAATCATCATATAGTCTTAAACATCTGCCTGGAGAGCCAGTTTTAAGCATAAAACTCTTAGAACATCTTTCCCAAGGATATGCCTCTGACAATTTTTTTCTACAATGCTGAGTTAATTGTATGCTATTGTTCAACCTGGATTCACAGAAGCCTATGATTGACTCATTATCTATTCTTCCAAAAACTCTTCATCACTTAATGTGTTCTTAAGTACATATGTATGGATGAACTCATACAAAACAGAGACTCTTACTGGTGTTGGACTATGAATAAATAGCTAATAGCTGAAATTCACTCAAAATAATTTTGAGTCAGCTTCAAAACCATTCATGTTCTAATGGAGGATTTCCCTCAAATTGTCAGTGGTGGGTTTTTCAAGTCCTCCAACTGCCTGCCTAAGCATGGTCAGCCAGACTGGATTACCTAGGACTTTGTCCAGTTGGATTTTGACTATCTGCACAGATGGAGACTGCAGCCACTCTGGGCAACCCACTCCAGTGTTTGATCACCTTCACAGCTGAACAAAAGCAAGCAAACAAACGAAAACCCTTATGTTCATGCAGATTTTTTTGTATTTTGGCTTCTGCGAGTTGCTTCTTGCACTGCCATGTTTTAATTCTTCTGTAATTTCTGCAAGCTATTTTTTTCATTGCAGCAAATTTTTTCAGGGCAGGCACCCTTTTCCTGCATGGCTAAATATCAGAGTGCTCAAGCAAACTCGCCCCTTTAGAGATGCAGGGCAGCAGATGAAAACTGCAGTTTTTCTACCAGCGTAGGTAGACAGCTCTGTTCTGGTTGTTCCCTGCTTCATGACCCTGCTGAAATTATCCAGGGCTGTTGGTCAGGAAAGAAATCTTGGGAGGAAAGTGGGACCGGTTTCTATCCGCCCCAGTCCCCAGGGGGCTGGCTGTTGTCCCCTCATGTCTCCTTCCTGGCTGCCAGAGCCACAGGCACAGTGCAGCCGTGGCTCATCTTACCTTCGAGCAGTAAAATAAGCATGTTTAACCATGTGAACAAGAGCTTGCACTAGTCCTAAGCCTCGCTGTTAGCATGGAAAATACTTCTCAGGCATTTATAACAAAAACTCTATGCACAACCTCAGCTGTTACTCTTGAGCACTTCAGAGAAATGCACTGGTTAATCACTAACCATGGTTACTGCCAGCTGGTACCTGGTTAAGTCTGCTGTTTATTTTACTGCAGCCTGCTGTGAAATAGCTCTTCTGTTTCAAAGTATGCATGTTTTCTGGAAACTGTAGAGGTAAACACCCTGCTTGTTCTTAATGGCTAGCTCTTCTGTGAACCCTTGTTTCCCAGATATCTGCTTCCTATCTGTTCTTTCACTACCTATCTGTTCTCCCACCATCTATGAATTTAGCACAAGCTTGTGTGCCTGGATTCTGTTGCCTACATCTGGCATAACACAGGCAGCAGAAGTTGCTTCATGTTTTTATTACAGAAGACACCTGTAGGAGTAACTCTATCTACTCCTCTCCGACACATTCATTCATTCTTTTAGTAGTAAATGCGAAAGTTGCAAAACCTGAGCTCTACCACACAGTAACTCCAGTCAGTAACTAGAGCAAGCTATAGCAACCTTTGTGCATTTCTTCTTTAGGGTATTGGTACAATAATAAGCCTTTGAGTTATCCATTTTAGTGGCCAAATTAGGTGGGAAGAACACAATTTCAAGTCAGTCAAAGCAGCATACAATTTACCTCAAACTAAAATGTTTCTTTCATGAATTAGGTAATGCCTACTTCTCGTTTCTTTTTTGTTAGAAATTTTATTTCTCTTTTGAGAACTTAACTTTTGGAGAATGTAACTTTTAGATTTCTAGAAATCTATTGAAAGAAATTCTCTTCTGCGTTGTGCAGATTGTTATGGTAATCTCAAAACTTTGATAAATTTCAGTGAAGATGCTTTCACTCATTTCTGTAGCATACCAAACATAGTTTACTTGGGTTTACTATTCAGTCTTGTTGCAAGTGTTTACGCCCTCCACCACAACCATATTTGTTTTTATATTTATTAGAAATTTCTTGAATCCAAAAGAGGGTGCATTCTGCTAAATGGCTGCAGCATAACAGGAACAGTTGTCAATTTAAGAAATGCTTCTCACCTTTCTGCTGGGGGAACCTCCTGTAAGTAGAGTTGATCATACCACATCCTCCCCTCACCTTAGAGAAACTGAATCCCTTTATTTTTAACTATTACTGAAATGAATGTGTATCATAATGCAGTAGTCCCCAAATGACTTCTGAAGGTATAACAGGTTCACAAAAGCAATTAAAGAGTCGTGAATACATTTAGTACAACAGTTCAGATAAGGGGAACAAGTAAAATTCCCTGAAGGCATTGGAATGTGATAGCAAAGATTTCTGCATTCTTTGACTTTTAATGTGTGTGAAGTATAGGGGATTAGAGGATTCTGTATTGGTATTGGTTTGCTAAATTGTTCATAACTAAGCATTTAAGAACACTTACATTGAGTTTGATTTATGAAATGTGCCTGGTGGTCAAAAGATTTATGATACCTATCAGTAATTTATGTATCTTGTGGCACCTGATTTATTAATCAAGAAAATCATTTCCCAGTCAGGCAACTGCTTTGTGAGTATGGCTGATTTATAAGTGTAGGAAATAATGGATAGTTCGTGTACCTGATTTATAAGTAGCATTGCTGTCATACAGATGGTTAGAAACTCAGTACTTTACACTTTGGATGTAAATATCTATTTTATTAATAAAAATGGACTGATTTATATGACTGATTTGTAAATCTTGACTCTGGATTTTAGCAGAAGTCATGCTCTGATGTACTTTATTTCTCAAACAGGTTATTTTCCAAGGTCCAGATCTTGTCATCATGGCTTAGTTTATGGATATTTACTTTACATTCTTCTTCCTTCATGTTCTTACCAAGACAAATTCCTTTCTTTACTGTGTTTAAGGTACCGTCTTGATGAATGTTGTATACGGGTGTTTTTCTGTCACTCCACACTTCTCATAGTGATGCCTTCTGTACTGCTTTCATATTTACAAATAGTTTCTGACCTTTGCTTTTGTCTGGATGTCACTTCAAGAGCACTGTATGTTTTTTCCTGGTAGGTGCAAACTAATGAATGAACAGAAACTGTAGCCAAGGTTGATAATACTTCATAAATCTCTTAGAGGATTGGGAATTTAGGCCATAAACCAAATACTTTGAGACAGTAAGCTTTCAATTGCATAGTGAAATCAAATGGATTTGCTCCATCTGAGATCAAAAGGAGGTGTACATAGAGTGGATCCTTCTTCCGTTTCCAATCATCATTGAATCATATCTAGTACTCACATTGAGGTATTTATATTTTTTCTCTCAATAGTATTTCCCTGTTGAAGATCTATTCTTAATTTGTACTGAAATGTGTACCCACAAGCAAGCTCTTTTCCAAAGTGGAACTCTTGAATAAAGAGCAAGAATCCTTGTTTTTTGATTTTATAAAATAAAGCTCTTAACTGCAAATAATACAGTAGATTGACTCTATTTTTGATATAACTTCAGAAATATATTAGCAATTTGGAAGTGTTCAACCACTACTTTACAGAAACAAATCTTTCTGATTGAGCTATTCATAGTGGAGATTCAGATCATTATTGAAATGCTCGCTATTGGTCGTCTGTTTTGTCCTGATTAATGGTTTAATCTTTATAGTCTCAGCAAACTGCTAATAAACAAATTGTGATTACAGTTACTACAAACATGTGCAAGAATAATAAATCGAACTTATTAACGTATGGAGGAATACTGTGGGCGTGTCAGGAGAATGCGAGGTGAGCAAGAATTTGCAGCACTATGTATTCTTCAGATTACTGCAGTATTTTGAGGCCCTAATTTACTCTTGGTGTCTCTTTTGCAAGACAACTCTCAAGGGGAGGAAAGAATAGTTCATGGATATGAATAACCCACATCACTTTAATGTTTAAGTTAGGGATGGTTCCCCATGTGCTATAAATGGTACATGGGTAGTTGCAACATGCCACGAGAGAGAAAGTGGGAGCTACAACCCCATTAGTCAACAGATAAATTCTTGACAGCTTCAGCAGACATCCCAGTTAGTGTACAAGCTTCTGGAGAATTATGTTATATCATAGTGCAAGAAACTGAGGTGTGATAAAGCAAGGTTACTCTAGAGGAAAGCCGAAGGGAAAGGCTGCTGAATGTCATACAGCCATCTACCAACTACTGATGGTATCCCTGGTCTGTAGAGCGTAAGGTGGAGGAGATGCTCGGACAGGGACGGAGAGAAACTGTGGAAGTCTGAAGCAAAGAGGTGATTAACTGGGGGTCAGATTCAGTGAGAATTAAACCAAAATAGACCAGTCCTGTGATGTCCATGCATTTATGAATAAACTTTTGTTTGTGTTCTCCCTTTTCTGGTATTCAGTCACTCTGTCTAAAACATGAACTGTGATAAAATGTGAAGGGTTTTGCATGAAACCTCAACCAGGTCTTAAGTTAGTTTGAGTAAGCTTGAGTAGTTTAGGTCTTGTGAAGAGCATCGCTTTTATGATAAAATTCATGCTGAAGAGATTTGTAAACAGCCCATTAAGTCACTGTAAAAGATGCAGTAGGATTTAGAAGAGGTACAAAATTGACTATCTGTACTTTTTGCAACATTAATTACAATTGAAACTTTACCACTACTGCTGCTTTAAGAATAAAATAATTCAAAATGTTAGGTTTTTATGGAATCTGCTTTGTTTACCTACCATATTTTAAAATTATCGTGGGAGTAAATATAACTTAAATTTATAGCTGGCAGGGAGATTTCTGACAGTTTTTGCATAATGAAAGTTTGCAGTGGGAGAAAATACTTAGCAATCGTTTTATCTAATTTTGTGATACGAACACTGGGAAGAAATACTGTGGTCTGACTGACTGGAGTCTGAATACTTGTCTTTGCAAATCAGACAAGCGAAGTTTGGTACCAAACTGGTCTCCACATTAAGAGGATATTAGAGCTGACTGCACCACATTGAAAGAGTTTTGTTATCTTGAAAGTCCTGCTAGTTTTTAGGGGTTGGGCTTTCTCTCTAAACAACAATGTCCATTATGCATTGTTTCTTAGCTTTGGCTTGGTACAATCTGTCATATTACAAATATAGCAAAGCCATATATAGTCCTGTCTAGTGACCCTGAGTCAGGCAGAAGGAATGGACAAATAGCATCAAACTAAGATTCCCAGATCTAATGCAGTAGAGAGAATTTCTCATTAAGTTAGCAAAGTTAAAATCTTTCCTGGTTGACAAACATGATTTATTCAATTCTGAAATGCTGGAATAATTTTAATCATGACCGGCAGCATTCTGGACACACTCCTTTATTTAGGTGTTGCAGGTTTACATCACAAGTCATGAAAACTCATAGGACAAAAATGATGATTTCCAATAAGTTTCACCTCTGGCTTTTTCACTAGAGTTAGAGTAGGCGTAAGGCTTTGGATTCATTCATTCAATTACGTATTTGGTACATCTTGAGGATCTTAATCAGTACCCATAATAGGTATCTTTGATCCCAGAACTTCAGTTACAACAGATCAGGTTCTCAGCTTGTGTAATCTACTGCTGACTGGAGTCTCTTACCATGTAGGCTGATTTTCTATGTTATTTTTAGAGTTTGTTGGCTTCTCATTCATGTTTTATGTTACACCATTTTAATGGTTGTATGCAATTGCCTTCACATTTCTGTTCATTTTTCATTTTAAAACATTTCCAGAAATATATCCACGCCGTGCCTGTGAGTGTCTTGTCTTCTCTCCCTCTCCTTGAAAGAAAAGGGTTGGTTTATTTCACATCACTAGGTTATGAATATAGGCTATGAATTTACCATGAGTATCAGGATATTCCTCACAGCTGTAGCCCTCGCATTCCACTCCAGTGCTTTCTCATGAGCCAGTTTTAGGATGAAATTAATGAGAAACATCACTGGATGAATTGCTCAATTCTGAGTGTGCGTGTCTGTATGTGTCTAAGACTCAGGAGGAGAGACCTTTAGGAAATATCTATTGTTGGCAGCCTTGAACTCTCCTACTAACACGAGGAATCTTACAAATGTGACTAATGCGTGAGTGTAACGTTGTTTGTGTAGTGCGTCATCAAGAGATAGACTCTCATTTTCTGTGAATGTGCTTCCTCTGTTACAGGAACGTAGTGACTGCATTATTAACTCTTCGGATGGCTACATTTTTGTGCAGCTAGGCTCCTGCATTTAGGCTGTTCTTAATTTAAAGTACTGCAGTGAATGTTTTAGTCATGCTCTCTTGAAATATTAAGGTAGATCCTGCAGCTTCTGTAATAACAAACATACCAGCTTGGGTAAGGAGTGCCGAACCACAGGGATGAAACAAAGGCAGAGTGGCAACCAGGACATAATCCTGTATGCACAGACTCTCATTCAAAGCTTTTATTTCCCTTAACCACTTGAAGCAGCAGGTGTAGACATGCATGGAAGTGAGCTACGAATGCTGGGACAGAAATGATGAACAAAATGTAGTTGAACCTCAAAGCTTCGGTTGCTATCTAAGGCCAAACACCAAAACCAGAGTCATTTGTGTTTTTATCTGTGCGTATTTCTCCTCTGCACAGTTGCTCATATTTGAGCATCACGCTGAGTGCTTTAGCAGCAGGACACGGTGCATTATTAAACCGTGTCGCAGTTACTTGGATCCAAGCGCCAAGCTCTGCAGTAGCCACCTAGGAAGTGCGTGTTGCTGAGCGAGCATAATGACCGATGGAGTTAAAATGACGTGGTTACTGGAGTACAGTGTTACTAACTGCTGTATACGATTCCAAACAGGTTGCCAACAAAGCTGGGTCCCAAATAGTGTTGAAATAGTGAATTCTTAGGGCCCACCATGTGTTGAGTTGCAATGGCAAGCATGTGTTTAAATATTCAGAAAAACATCAGCTTTAAGAGCCTTCTTGGGAAATTCAGTAACTGTGGCAGTTAAATTGCTGTTTTTAGCTGTGAGGAATAAAATCTTAAAGGAATACTTACTGTTTGAAGGCATTTCATGTGCAATAATGATGCTAATTTGTTATTCTCTGATCAATAATATCCAATTATTTCTACTGGAGAATGTAGTAATTACTGAGACAGCTGAAGTTTGGGGTGACAAGTCTCTTACTTCATTAGTAAAGTTTGTGTGGAAGCTGCTTGTAATGACTTACTCTTGCTAAGCATGCAGGGTGGCAGCCGCGCAAACGAGGAGAGAATAAATCAGCAGTGCAGCAAAATCGTATTTTCTCTCTGCAGCTGTGGACAACTCCTGTGATGATAACATCAGAGGCTTGTGCCTTGTTCCTGTCTCACTCGAAGCCAGTGAGTTCCTATATAGATTTCAGGACAAACTGCAGTGGACCACTGGCAGACTTCAAAATTGTGAACCAAAGACTTCAAAACATGTAATGAAACCACTGAGATGCATAGATGCATTCCTTCCTGTTGATCGTCTAAGGATGGGTGGACAGCTGGGTGAATTAAGGTTAAAAACTGTGACAGCATGATTTGCTAGAGCTTGTCTGTCAAATCCCTCTGTAGTTTCATTTTAGTTAGCAGGTCCCTGGCTGTCTTCAGAACAGTCTGGTCTTAATTATTGACAACAGGTTGGATGCAAAGTCTGTGAGCTGACAAACTGTGGGGGTGAGTTCAGAAATGATAGTTTATTTTATTTTTTTTTTCTTATTTATATTTGTAGCTGCACTTTTGTTTTTACAAAGCTGCATCTCTTTGTTATAAAATGCTATAAAAATGACTATTGACCTGTTAACATTACATCTAAAAAACATCTAAAAAGCATGTAGGCCTCACTCGCTCCCACATTTGGGTGACTGTTTCATTGCTATGAATTAATCTAGATGCCAGTTTCTTGGATAGTGTAGGCTACCAAAACTTATCTGGTTAGAGGTAAATTTTACCAGTTTGAAAGCTAAAGGTCCAGTTGGTGATAGTGTTTCTTTGCATGTGCCAGTCATTTCATAGAATCAGCAAGAGTGGAAAAGACCTTCAAGATCAAGTCCAGCCATCAACCTGACCTACCAAGTCCCATCACTAAACCATGTCCCTTAGCGTCATGTCCACATTTCTCTTAAATACCCCCAGGGGTTGGGGATCCAACACTTCACAGGGCAGCCTGTTCCAGTGCTTGACCATCTGTAAAGAAATTCCTCCTGATGTCCAATCTAAACCTCCCCTGGTGCAGCTTAACGCCATTGTGATGATGACATTGATAAGAGAAGGAGGTTGCTTCACTGCTCTGTCTGGGGGCTTGCAAATGTGTTCTTCTCATCTGCCCCCTAATGTCTGTTTTCCAACAGATCTTTGTTATTGGGTTTCTTTTGATATCTCTGACATTTTAGAGGCTCTTATGAGTCCAAATGCTGTCCGTGATATTTGCTCTGTTAAAATTGTTCTAAGGATTTGCAAGGGGGGAAGGGCTGGGACCTTTCCTTCAAGAACTGCTAGCTATGCCCACGATGTCATTAAACACCAATGTTCCAGGGAAATCAGCTTCCTCCCACTGTATGTTGTAATATTAAAATCAGTAAAAGTCAAACAGCTGTCTTGCATTGTACCTTTTACTATTTGACCAGACCAATGTCTGTAATAAATTTCAGCTTAAAGCATGAGTCATAGTTTGAAGAACAATGAACTTTAGTAACCACTGTAATAAGCCTCACATTTTTTTCCCCCCACAGGTGTACATGTATAGGTTATACTTCTTTTCCCTAGGTAGCCAGGAGTATGAGCCTGGGTGAGCACATGTAGTTGCTTCAGTCCTGAAAAGACGTAAGCAAGTACTCATCTTTTAATTAAGAGCTTGCTGATTTTTTTTATTATTATTTTTTTTTAGAGATAGGCATGTTCTTCACTCAAGAAAATGCAATAGCTGCTATTGCAGGGAATCAACATTTTGCTGAGCTGGTGCAAGTCCAGAGCAGCCTCCCATAATGGTGGAATTCCTTCAACAGCTAGTAAAGCAGATTATTTTTCATTGCTCTATCTAACCTTTCAAAGCTCGTAACGCAGTTTTGTTATTCCCAGTGAATTTGCAATGTTATACATGTGTCTGTGTCAAATAACTGAAAGCAGATACTCTGGATCACCATCGTGGCCAGAAAATGAGGAGTAGATTGACCAGTGCCAAGACAAACATCTGTAGGACAAAAACAAACAAACAAAAACACACAACAACAATCCAGCAACAACAACAAACACTGAAATCTGTGCTTTTGGGGAGTAATTTGCTTAAACAGGTCATGTTTATCTCAGCAAAACCCTCAAGAATGCTCATCATTAATTGCAACAACATAAACCTTAATAATCAAGGACTTCAGGAAACATTTACAGAGATGACAGTGTTCTCTAACTAAATTATTAAACATTGCATTCACATAAGAATCCCAATGAGCCTCTGTACTAATGTTCCTAGGAATTACTTGGCACCGATTACAGCAAAAATAATTCTTTGTGAGGAGGTGATGAGTATGATTTTGAAATCCAGACTTCTGACAAATTAGTGACTTTATTTCCTGGCATTTATTTAGGGGGAAAATGAAGCAAAGATACAGCGTCACTGAAGCTGTTTCAAGCTAGTGTAAATTGAAAGTAAAGACAGCAGGATACCAATGTGATCAGCGAGGAGGATGGGCCTGAACTTCAAATGGGTGTGATGGGGGGCATCCTACCCATTCTTCTTTATATGAGCCAGGTTATGCATTGTGCAAGGGTGGTGCAAGTTTTGTAAATCCATGGACGCTGCGAACAAAAGGAAAGAAAGAATGTAAATGTCTGCTGATTAATGCTTAATAATTTACCTGCTTATCTTTCAAAGAACAAGATTTCATACGTGCTTATGGGATGAGCTGCTCTTCTGGGGGCAGACAAGGGGAGAAGGAGGGGTTGAGTTAGTCCTTAGTGTTAGTCTTAGTGTTTTACATGGTTCTGAGCTATGGGAGCAGCAAAGAGAGATGACATCTTGTGCTGATCTCAGACACCCACACAATGAGATGGATCCTTAATTCCTGTTTACTAGGAATACCACTTCTTTACTGGAACTGTCACCACACAATAAATCGTTATGCAAGTCAGTTTTTTTTCTTATGGTACATTTCTTCACAGAAAGTGAAGAAGCAAAAGAATGCGAGTGTACTTAATTTTTTTAAATGCAGTTGGAAGAAAAAAGCATGATAGACCGTTGTCCTTAAGTAGCACTATCATGTGCCTCACCATCTTAGTAGGCTCAGACCCAGACTAGAGATTCACTTAAGAGTTTGTTTATGCTGGCTTTATTTTCTTACTGCTGCTATATGGCTTACAATTTTCTCATATTGCGTATTTGTGGGGATTAAAGATGAATTGCCCTTTGAAGCCTTGATCGCTAGGAGGAGGTTTTTGAAAGAGGCAGACTTTGCACTGTGTTCCTGAAGATGCCAAGGACAACCATTTTTAAATCTCCAAATGTTTCACAACTGAAGGCTGTGACTTAAGGGATTTTCATGCTTCATCATGTTGACAACCTAATGCTTTAAAGTGTCTTTGGGCAGGTGGGGATGGCTACTGATCTACTCTGCATGGCTTGCTTTGAGGTTTAGCTTGTTTGTCAGTTTTAGGCATTATGGCAGGGGGTGTTATGAGTTCAGAGGCATCTGGAGCTTAAGATCCTTTTACTCAGACTTAATCTGTGGCCTTTTTACACATTTATTCCCGCTTTGCGCTTTTCTAGCTGACATTCTTTGCCTCAGTGCACTAACCTGCTCTTTCCCAGTTGAATTGCATCCTTCTTTTTCAGACATATCTTTCACTTCAAGATAATTTTGAATTCTATTTCTATCCTCCAGAAAATTGGCAATCGCTCCCAGTTTGATGTGCCTGCACAATTAATAATCTTACGTTTTCATCAGCTGGGTTCTTCGGGAAAACATCAGATTGTCCTGTTCTTAGGATAGACTGCTGTGGAACCTTGTGGTGTGTATTCCAAAGACGGTTTCAGAATCAGTTCCCATAACAAAGTATGCATCCTGGCTAAAAGAACTTTTGAAATTATTTTTATACTGATTTGGGGAACCTAATGTGAAGTTTCTTCATAAATTTTGTGGCATAATATGCTACCTTAAAAATAAGTTCTTATGCTTGCATGAGTGGGAACAGTTTAGTTTGGCTTGTTTCTTCTAAGAATGCAAACAGCTGTAAGATTGTTAGCAAGGCCACTTTGGCTTATAGAGCACTGTAAGTGAAGGGAACACTTGGGGAAGCATGCTGCTGTAAGAAAATCCCCTAATATCTGCAAGTATACATGCTGCATCCCAGATGGAAAGAAAACTAGGCTGATTTATGCTCTTCTGGTCCTATAGGCAGCTTGTGATAAAAATGTTCATGGCCCTGCTTCTGTGGCATAGACCTGCTCTGAATTTGGAGTAGCTGTTTTACTGAGGGATCTGTTATCTTAGCGGGGGACCCTTATGCTAATAGCTGGTCTTTACTAAGTTATAGTCATTATGGATGTGAATAGATGAGTTTTCTCCATTTTCTTCCTGTTACGATAGGAGAACTTTTGGGATTTAATGTCAGGGGCCTCATAGAGAAGCAGATGTGGAAATAATCCCCTAGCAGAACTCATTCAAGGGGCCAAGAAATGCTCTAAGGAGCTGCCAGAAGTCAGGCAAATCCTGCAAAAGGAGGCAGGCTAGTTGTGTCCAACATGGTTGGATGTATACGTTGTGCTTTATTCACAAGTTTTCAATTTCTTGCTGCTGCTATTTCACCTTTTAATTAAAAGATGAAATTTTGGTACAATCAGAAGTATAGTAACCTAGATGTTAGTCTGTTTTGCTTAAATAAAACTTCGTGAAGAGATGCTGGTGAAAGAGGCTTTCTTTATTATGCTCTTCTACATATTTTTGAATACAGTGTCAGGGTGTGGAACAAACTCTGTGGATTCACCATGGGCAACCTTCAGCCTGGAAACATACAAGTTAACAGGGGGCTATTCTATATTTTGTTAAGTGCCCTGAAACCCCTGTTAATGAAAACTGGTATCTGCAGTGTATCTACAGGTGGTGGCTTCATGAAGAAGTGAGGTTTCATTAGCTTCACCCAGGGTGGTAGGCCTGTGCAAGGAGACTTGCATAGATTGAGAGGAAGAAGTGCTGTGTGCCTTAAATAAATAAGGAATCTTCTGGGCATGAGAAGTACCTGCCTCAGCTCACAACCCTGTGTTGTACTCGCAGGCTGAAATATTTTGCACTTCATGGATCACTGTCCTTAATGGTCCAGTCCTGCTGAGCAGGCATCAGTTGACTTTGTAGGTCCTCCCT
Organism: Oxyura jamaicensis; assembly: GCF_011077185.1. Classification (NCBI taxonomy): domain Eukaryota; kingdom Metazoa; phylum Chordata; class Aves; order Anseriformes; family Anatidae; genus Oxyura; species Oxyura jamaicensis. The sequence goes on from NC_048893.1 coordinate 90,074,115, forward strand.
CTCTGGTGAAATTCCCTGCTGTCACTAGAATCAAAAAATAAGTTAGCTGCCAAATTCATTATGGGACAGCAAACAAGGAACAGCCTCTTAGGACTGTATGAATGAATGTCCTTTATGGTACACCTGTGTTTCTAACCATGTTTGTGATTGAGAGCTCTAACAGGTACGTATTTGACAGCAAGATCTTTCTAACACCTCTGGCACCAACTATGGTGAAAAAACACCTCTACAGGCCTATTGGCACCTTCCTGCATTTGAAAAATACACTCCTCTGTGCAGTTTAATCCTGATACTTAGTGAAGACAGTTTTCATAGCTGTAGACCATCATGGCTATGAGGGACATTTAGTACTTCTAATTAAACAAAATATTGCCTTTCTCTGCAAACGTCTCTTTAGTAATGGATGAATAATGTGTTAAACCATTATAATCATGAAATATGTGGAGAAGAGGGTACACTTATTTCAGTTTGCCTTTTAAAAAATGGCTCATTAATAATTTAAAACTCTTTGCTTCGGGGTTTTTTAAATACCTAACTAAAAATTAGACTCCTAATTACATGTTAATAGTACAATCTGGCAAAGTGAGAGGGAAGAAAAGAATTGTAATCACTTACTCTCCCTGGTCTTATTTCAGCAAGTTATTTGAACACATGGTTTAAAACCTTCACCAGTCAGAGAAGAAAAGAGCTACAGGCACTAATCAGCATAAAGATGGCAGCAATAGGAAAAAATGGTGTGGAAGTGTTGTCCTGCAGGGCTCACTATTAGAAATGTGTGAAGGGTGGAGGTTCCCTTTCAAGAAAGGCTTTGAATTTAGAACGAAACCAGAATTGCAGTGAAGTATCTTTAGCAAAGCAAACTTAAAGACAAAAACAAACAAAACCCACCAGAAATCATACTCCTCTATGTGAATACAGAAATTTTATTTCAGCGGAGTGACAATGGTTCATTTTGGAAGGTAGCAGGAGGTTCTTTGGTGCACTGGCTTATTTCCGTCAGATATCCACCACGCGAGCTTTTTGGGAAAAAGGATGTCTTGTGTTCATGAGACGTCATGCGTTCATGAGTCCTAAATAATTGTGCGTACTGAACTGCTTAATATGTGATGGTTGGCAGATACTAGTGGAATGAATTCTTGCTCTTTAAGGAAACTTTTTTAGTGCACTGTTTTTTTTTCTGTGAAAGTGTCAGATTTTGCTGCTACCTTTCTAATGAATGCTGTATGCAGTAATATTGATGAAGTAGTTTACTACTTTGACTCACTCCTGGTGACAAAATAACACATTTTTATGCATTTCAAAATGTTTCTGTTGCTCTTTATTTGACTTAGACGAATCTGCTAATTTTTGTCCTGTATCGGCAACTTTCCTTCTGTCATTAAAGCTCAAATTTCTGCTCAGTTTTCTTCCTTACTTCCAGATGGCCAGAAGAAAGAGAAAGCATGAGATCAAAGGGAGAATGTTTTAGTGGTCAGAGGTGCCTGCAGCCTACTCCACCAATTCTAGGACCAATCTTGCTTGCAAATTAAATGAACACCTTTATCAGTAAGGATGTTATGACTAGCACAATAACGAGAAGTCAGATCCTTTTTCTTTGTTGATGTGTGCTCTGTGTGTGTTCTTTTTTGTAGTCTTCCAAAAGATACTGCCAGCTTCTAGGCCTAGTGCAACTTTCTGGACAGTGAGACAACCTCACTAACTTGCCTTTCATGGTTTTGGACCCCCATCACTTGTGATGCGTGTCTAAGTGGGACCATAGACATGTATCAGACCTGTCAGTAACACACAGAAGTCTTGTTTGCCAGCTGCTCCCTGTGCTACAGGTGTGAATGAGCATGGCTGTGTAATGTCTCGTGCTCCCCTCAAGCAGAAAGCACGCTGATGCTGTAGTGTGCCCTCCACTCTCTCCTGATATTCTCTGCGTTGTATCAGTACAACTGCAACTGAGAAGCAATTGTTAAGTAATTCATAGAGCTGCAAAATAACTGAACTGGATGCCAAGACTTAGCGAATACACAGCTCAGAGGATTTGTAAACAATCTAAGTGATTAATCTTGATGTCCTCTTTTAAGGTTTTCCTGTTTAAAGTAAATAAAATAAAATAAAATAAAAGATCTTGAGGAAACAGACTTCTTATATCTACATTGAATTCAGCCAAGTAATTGCAGATCCTTCACTTCAAATATCTTGACTGAAGTAGAAAGTTTCTCTTTACCTCCCTTCTAGGGAGAGGACCAAGGGGGAGAGTTAATCATTACTGGAAAGCAAGTTATTGCTTTCTTTCAGCTTTCTTCCATTGCTATTGCAGTTGCTCAGACTATGAACTGAGACTTTCTTACACGCTTTCACAACAAACAAGAAGTTGAGCAGAAAGAAGTGTGCTACGCTTTAATTTGATTGGCGAAATAACTGAAATCACTGTTCAGGAGGAAAAACAAACAAAACCTTCGCCAGGTCAAGATAGCCTTCTGGCACAGAAAAGCAGTGGCCTAATTAGACATATCTAACTGTGCTTTTATACTGGCCAGTGTTTATAAACAATGGCCCGTGTCTGACAAAAAGCTGAGGCACACACTGAAAATTTGGCTTTATTTTCGTGATGACTGCAGGAGTAAACTGGAGTTGAAGGGATATGATCTTTTTTCTTGGGATTCAGAGGAGCTGGACCTCTGACTTTCACTAAAATGGTGAAGGGGTATGATTTTTTTTTTTCTTGTGATTTCCAGGATATTAGTATTTTGTTCTTCTGCAGCTCTGAAAGTACTGTGTAAAAATAAATAAGAATAAATAGAGAAGTCTTAGAGATGGGGGTGGGTGGTGGGAAAGCAGGAGCATATAGATAAGGAATCACTTGCCCCAGGATCTTACCAAATCAGAGAACTAAGCCCAGACATCCTGGTTTTCCATCTGGTTCTTGATTTATATTGTACCATGCTGTTTCTGGTGAAACTATTTAACTGGTATCTGGTTTTGCCAACAGAATACATAGCTGCTTCCTTAGTGGTTGCACTCCTATAAACAACCCAGGTGAGAGGGAAGTCTTGTCATGAAAAATTTTAAAATAGACAAAATCATAGGAAGAGAGCTAAGGAAGGAATATAGCTTGTGTTTTAGGATTTGGAAATGTTGAGAGTTTTTATAGGATTTGGGACTGCAATACACTTCTATTTGCAGCTGGAATTATGGGCTCCATAGAAGTGATATGGCGAACTGTGAGTTGAAACTGAGAACAAAGAACAGCTATAAATAGTCTCCAGACTTTCTCCAAGGTGAACGGGATTTCCTCCTTTTCATTTGCCTGCATTAGTATTGGAATTAGGGATCGTGACAAGTTATCCAGGCCTATTTTTATACAGTTCCAATTATTTAAATATCTCTGATCACCCTTTATTTTAAAAAGTATGCATATATTTAGAATGTTATGATCCCACTAAAAAAGTGAATTGCTTAAAAGCAACGTTTGTTGCTGTTCCTATACATTACACAACCAAACCCAAACTCATCACTTTGTGCTGTCTGCTCCATCATACACTGGTTGTGCAAAATGGTCTTGAGCCTAGTAAATCTCTGAAGAATTGCTTCTGAAAAGAGAGGGTCCCCAGACAAACCATGGCTGAAGAAACAGGTTTTCATCAGCAGCATGTAAGTCAGCAAGGTGTGTGCACCAGAACAGCCAGCTGGCTGCTCTTGGAGAAACCAGGCTGTAATGGGAACCCTCCCAGTTGTGTGAATGTACATAGTGACAAGCTCTCTGAGCCCAACTAAGACTAACATATATGTCATTGACATGCTGAGTGGATAGATGTGGAAAAAAAAAAAATGATGAAAAAGAAGAAAAACTGGCCTGTTGATAATTTAGATGAAATCATTCTCTCTAGTTCATTCACAGAAGTTGTTAGAAAGGAGGGAGGGATGGAATGAATTCTGAAAAATACCAAGATCTGCTCTCTTGATCTGCTCTCTTCTCAGCCAGAGGGTGAAATTATGCCAGTCACATATCCCACAACTTTTCTTTAAGCTTAAGCTGCTACTCCAAAGTACTCTGGGCTATTCAGAATTTCAGAAAAGGAGTTGGATCAGGTGAGTGTGCCACAAAGTGCAGCCTCCTCAGAGACTTGTCTTCATCTGGGGATTTCTTGGGGCACTGCTTTCTGGAGCTGTTTCATGGAGTCATTACTGCACATTGTTTTATTACCACATACCACATGCATCAGTGGAATGTCACACACATGCTACATCAAGGCTAACAGAAACAGACCTTTACTTTCCTTTTATCTGCCATCTGAGACTCCAAAAGAGCTGCTCAGTAGGCATTACTGTATTTTGCAGATAAGGATGTGATCAGTACCATGCAGTTTGATATCTAACAACAGTCAAGTTACTCAGTGTGGAAATCCTCTCTTTCTCCAGGAACTGTTTTTTTCTTCAATACGTTAATGATGGGCCCTAAATAACATTAAAAATAGCTGTGTCCCATTGCTGCTTCCCAGACCAAGTGTTCCCATGTGCCAGTGGTTTGTCTTTGCTTTCTGTTTGTCCCCACAGAATCTCAATGTACAATCCTCAGTAGTTTTTAGGTATAAGCAATTCTAATGTTTACTTGACTTCCCAAGTTGTTGTAGTGATAGCACAGAAGAAGAGGAACAGTATTTTAACCATGGTCAAGGGTCTTTCTAGTGCCTCTCGCTTCTTCCTCTTTATTTTGGGGACTGTTCTCCCCATCCTGTTGATCATATGAAAGTCTCTGTATCCCTGTTTTTGCCATAGCATGGTTCCCTGGAATTTGTCTATTCCAGTGGATCTGAAGCTCACAAGCCACATTCCATGTTTTCTCTTCCCCATTCTGACAAAGGCTCTGTAAATATCTTCTCACTTCCATGTTGTGGTGCCCATTTCCTTTTTCCTTATGTAAAGAAACTGGTATGCACTCTCCCCTCCCTTCTTGTCTACATTTAATCCCCTGTCCGTGTTTATTTTCTCTCTGGGTTATATTACTGAGAATGATCCAGACTACAGATACATCAAACATGATTTTTTTGTGAAATTATACAATTCGCTAAATGTGCAGTTCATATACTACTATGTGACGCACAGAAAACCATCAAGTTCAACGTTCAATTTTACTTTGCCTTGCCAACAGAACAGACAAAATCCGTCTCTGTGGTGGAATGGAAGACACTGAAAACTTCTGCTTGCATCATGGTGGTGATTACAGCCTCATTTTCAGCAGGTTTAAGTTGGGTTTTCTTTTCTTCTTCTCCCCTAAGCAAATAAATAAGGTGCTTGGAGTTGTTTTATGAACTGAGACATCCTAGCATGCTTGGTGTAATAGAGGAGAAAGTATCAAAAAAGGATGCACTGACCTCAGTTCTCACAGCAGCAAAATTTGACATCTATCATTTTCCATTTATTTCTCTCTCCTGCTTCTGAAACACAGGGTTATTTTTAAAAATGAACAGCAATGAAGTCTCCCTTGGAGACTTCAGTGCCTTGCTGAGGGCTAGCATAGCTTTGTTAAGAATCAGTAAGCCATGTGAAACAGCAATGCTGTCAGGTGTTAAGTATTTTATGGTGGTTTGCATACAGTGTCGAGTCTCCAAACTGCTGTCATAGCGTGGGAATCTTTCATCCTCTTTTAGAAACTGATATTCCAGCCCATGAGGGAAAAGAGACAAAGGTTTCCCCTGTTCCCCAGCTTTCAAAATCTGAAAGGAAAATAAGAGCATCAGAGTCATGACTCAAACCTCCTGCAGTCTGACCTGAGTGGGGTTTGGCAATCCTCAAACAGCTTTACAGCAACATGACCGAAGTAGATTACATCTGAATGTAGGGATTTCCCCCTCCTGCTCTCTATAAGAGAACTTCTTGTTGGGGGTTGTGTTAAAGAGCACCTGTACGCTGTGCATTACAAGGATGGGCTCTACCCTGTCTGGAAGGGTCTGCTGAAGTGAACGGTGGACTTGCAGGCAGCTGGACAGCTGGGTGGTGTGTCCTGTGTGTCTTCTTGTATTGCAAACAAGTCGATTTTAATCTCTGTTGACTGGAGGGTTCCTGAGAGAAGTCGCAGGGAATGGAAAGAGCTGTCAGTCTATTGCAGTTTGTGTAGAAAAGCCTCTGCCATTTATTGTCCTTTTTCCCAGGGAAAACATCTGCTTTCGGAACAGTCCAGGACTACTAGAAAATAAGCCACTTCCAGAGCCTGGCTGCTCTGAGAACAGGCAGCAGCTTGAGGAGGGGAAAAGAGTTTACCTGCTGCCTCCTTAATACCATGCTGTCCAACTGACCAAGTCCTCTCTGTCCTTCGAATAGGATGACAGACATCTGAAAGCACTCCCTGAGCTCAGCATGATCAAGGTTGCCTACAAGGGCTTACTTTGGATTGCAGGCTGTTAAACTGAAAATTACTGAGGTCTTCTCTCGTGGCTGAACACGGAGACCGGCCTCTCTTTTGCCCCAGGAAAAAGATATTAAGTCTGTGTGGAAAAGCAAGTATTATCTGCTTTTCTGATATTTAGTGGTGATAATGGGCAGGGATAAGGGCTGCACTGTGCTAGACAGTGTTAAATTAATCTCTGCCCTGCAGGGCCCCCATTTCTAAAGACAGCAAGACCCCAACAGGTGTTAGGATGGAGCTACAAGTACAGGAAAGATGGCACAAATTTTGCATAAATTAATACCGCGGTGATCATAATTGGCACAGGAGGCACGGGTTAGAGCAGTGCCAGCAGGCAGCACTCTGTCGGCATCAAAGCAGCTGCAGGCATCGTTCTGGTTCAGCTGCAGTAGGGTGCAGACACGTCAGCTGCTTTGGCGGCACATAACCACAGGAAGGAGAACAGAGGCTGCTGCTGCCCAGACTCCCTTTTCCCCTCCCTTCCTCCCCGGCTTCCTTCTCTTTCTCTCTTCCTCCTTTTGCAGATGCCATGCGCTGACACTTTTGCCCACTCGGGCGGAAAGGCTTGGGGCAGTAATCAATCCTCTTACAGATGGAAAATTCCTGTTGGTGTGCGGCTGAGGGAGGTGACGGGGCCAGCTGCTCCAACAGGCAAGAAATTTTGAGGCCGCTTCAAGCCCTTCCTACCTGCCCATTGAGCAAGGGCAGCGCTCCACAAAGGCAGTTTCCCAGTAGTGTCAGAACCAATAAGGACTCATGTTTTAATGAGCTAAATTATCCCTGTCCTTTAAGTTCACCAAATTGCTGGAAGTGCAGGCGGACTGACTCCTTATGTCTTCTCCACATGCCTGGATTTCAGAGGGACTTTGGTGTGGCTGAGAGCTTTCCACTTCTCCAGACATTTCACGCTTCCGTTGCTCCTACACTTTATTCTGCCTGACTGCAGTTCCAGGTGTTTGCTGGAGAGGATTTCAAACGGGACATTTAAATCCTTTCTGCTTAGTTTACAAGGGGCCTGACAAAACAATGGGTCAGACGTTGCTGCAACCTGAAGTCCAGAGGCTGGCATAATTTTCTGGCTATACCAACTTATTTTTGTGGACTGGCTTTCCTGAGGGACTCTAAGGAAATATTTGTTTGCATAGCACTTAAAGCAAGGGATTCTAATTCTGGTACCAAGGCTTTGTGGTAGTTAGAGGGAGGAAAATTTTCCTTCTTATGGCTAAGTGCAGGGCCTGATGTGAGGCAGGCAGATGCTGAGCCATGTAACCAGGCAGAAAAGAAACTGAGAAAGTGTTACGGCTTGAGTAAGGGATTTAAAAAACAATAAAATAATAATAGAAAAAATAGATTCCCTAGAAAGTGTTCACTAAAGGACTGCCTCCTGCTAAAATCTAGTGTCAGGCAGGATTGCGTTTAGGAAAAAGCTGAAGTCACTGAGATGTTGGTGCTTCTCTAGCCTGTTCACTAGAGATAGTAGAGAAAGGCCAGGGCTAAGTACCATTCTGATGGGTTTGATGCCTCCTTGTTCCAATGTGCTTGCAAACAGCTAACACAACAAAAATCTACCTCTCTTTTCTTCAGAAAGGGAGACCTTTTTTTTTTTATTAAAAAAAAAAAGTCAATTAATTAACTAGAAGCTAAATTTATCAACCTGAAATTAATCTACTTAGAAAGTTCTTAGCCTGCAAGTTCTAGTAACCATTTTCTCCCTCTTGTGGCTCCATGGTCTGCATTCCTTTGCCTCTTTCAAACACTTATAAAAAGCTGTTGATGAAGGAAGTGAGAATTGGTTTGAGCCCACTGGTGCAGAAAGTAAAATCTATCCTTTTCGATTTTTCTCCTGCATTGGACAAATGGTGGAAAATTGCTTTTCGCTCATAGCAAAGATGCAGAACAACACCGGTTTAAAAAAATATCAAAAAAGAAAGTTGTAGGAGTGTGTGCTTATTGGAGGGTTCGCAAAGCTGATGGTGATTTTGCTGCTGTAATGTTTTTCCTGGGTTTACTTCAAAGCTTTATACTTTTGGAGTTGAAGAATACCCTCGTTCAGAAGGAGTTGAATTTATTTGACTTAGATTCAATTAATAATGTCAATTTTGAATGTGTATCCTATCGATGGGGACTTTCTGTGTCCTCTGATCATCTGTCCTGTGACCATCTTTTGTGGTCTTCCCGCGCATGGTTTGTGTAAGACCTATTTATAGGTAGTCCTCCTTCCATTGCACTTCAAACACTGGGGAAAAGCAAGAAAGCTGAAACAATCTGAGTGGAAACATCTTGCCAATTTTCTCAGTTGTTTTCAGGGGGAATTTAAATTGCTAGTTCTTATTCAACTGCAACAACTTTTACAAAATATATCATCAGTTTTATTTATATATACATATATAAAATACAAAATAAATCATCAGATCCTCATCAAACCCAAGGACTTACCTAGTCTGGGCATACACCTTGATGACTATAAACTTATGCCATCTTATTCCTTAATTTCCTCTTTTGCACTTTTGGTGTTTCTTTGAGTAATTAGATATCTACTGCTTACCAGAAGGGGCTGAATCTCCTTGGTGCATTGAACACAAGCACAAGTCAGAGAGAACACTCGCAGTGTTTGATACGGTTGGTCCAGGGGGGTTAGTGGAAGATAAGCCTGTGTAGAGGGTCCTGTGAGACCACCAGAAAGGCTTGAGTAGCAGGTGTATAGAGGACACAGAGCAGAATTAAATCAGATGCTGTGTGGAAGGGTACAAATATAAAAGGCAAGCAGATCAGAGGTTTCTCTGGGGAATAACCCTGAAGAAAAAAGGGCACCTACTGTTTAAACTCAATGAATTCTCGGTTCAATGATATTGCGAAAGGTGGCTGATTGCATTATAGGGTATAGATACAAAGCAATTTCTTCCAGGGCAAAGAGGTTGTTTTTGCCACTTTTCAATGTATTGACGAGACTGGATAAAACTTGGTGCAAGTACTTTTGGTCTCCATTTTCTGAAAAGAAATGTCAGCCGACATGGAGCTCAGACTAAAAGGAGGTCAGCTAAAAGGATAAGCTTCAAGAATATGGCCCATGGAGGACTTAGTCCTCACTGTTCTCTAGGCTTTCATGAGTAAAAAAGAAAAGATTGACATCAATAAGAGATGAAGAAAGAGGAAAACCATGTATGTTACTAATTGGCATGTATGTTGTCAACTTCAATATAGAAACAATAGGAAGAATTGGTGGAGTCCTTTCAGGGTAGAGGTGAGCTATGCTTTTAGGGGAAAAGTGCTTGTTTTGCCATATATACGAAGATACAAAACACCTGGCCTGGATATAATGAAAACACCATTTCTTAGGTGCATCAATTAGATGCATTTGGAAAATAAAGCATGCTCTTTCAGTTTGATCCCTTTAAACTTAAATACTGCTATAAAAGCTTAGTAACGGAGAGAAGAGGTACATTGGAAAAAGTGAGTCATCCATAACAATTTAAAAAGAATTCTAGGAAATAAACAACAACTGGGTCTAACATATTTCTTTGTTCTGAGGAAAAATAAACTTACTTAGTTTTCACTGCCATTTTCACCTTTGCATAAACTACTACACCACCCAAAATTCATTAGAAGCTACAGTAGCATTCTCTGGGGGCTCTGACAGCTATCTTAGGAAAAGAAAAAAGGATGTAACCATATTACTTTATGACCCCCTCTTGCGTGACCCCCCTCTGTGAAATCAAAGTAAAGTGGTATGTTTATATGTGCATACTAAATAGGAGTAGGTGTCTGATGCAGACTTGTGGATTTTTTTCTGCCCAGCTGTGAGCATGAGAAGAGGAACAGTGCTATGGGCAGATTTTGCATGCAAATCTCAGTTCCACAGCTCAGTCCATGTCTGTTACAGCTGACCTCTACTTTTCAGGAAGCTCTGGACTGAAACCAGAGATGGAAATGAACTGAACACTCACATTTGAAAACTCAAAGGTCCGCACTTTGCCCTGCATTTTACTCCATGAATTTTGTGGTCTTGAAGGGTTGTTGGATGTGCATTTATAAAAGGCAGAACTTTTTTTGGTAATGTTCAGGATCAAAACTATGCTCCTGACCAAAATTAGCTGAAGTTGTCAGTGTCTGATTTTCTTTCATGGAAAGAGAGACTGGCTATGCATTTAAAACTTCTGTCCGTATTCATCATCTGTGTTCTAATGGGGTAACTGAGTAGCAGGCTTATTGGAAGCTGATCTTTAATGACCAGTTGATAAAGTTCACCATCCATCTCTATAGGATAAAGATGCAAAACCCCTGCACATTGCCTTGGAAGGCAGGAGCTCTGTCTGGTGGAGCACAGAGCCTTAGAAAGTTATACTGCACTGTTGAGAATGAAGGCAAATGTAGATTATGTGGTGTGTGAGTGTAATTGGGAGTGTTTGAGAATTATTATTTGTAAGATCTCACCTATGTAATATGTCCATCCTCAAACTCTTGAGAGATTTTATGGTACCATGCTTTGTATCTCCTTGTGGCTGCTGTAAGCAGTGTTGTCACCTAGAGTTACTTAGTGTAAGATGCATCCAGAAATTATTTTTTAAGCCTATCTTAATGTTACTTTTCAAATCAGCTGGTCTTGTTTCATGTTTTCTAAATGCACAGTATCTGTAGATAATTAACTCACTGTAAAAAGACAGTTGTTAGGGAACAGCTGCAAGGCACCTTCTTCCCTCAGGCTAGGTCTTACATGGGGTCTGACAAAGTCACATCAAGCTATCATATAATTTTTTTTTAATGTACTGAATATGTTGCCTCAGGGTCACGTTATTGCTAGGAAGTCTGACGTGATTTATGTCCATGCCTGCACATCTTCCACCCACAGAGGTGCTGTGGACACACTGAGATGCTACGATCAATGATAAGGAGGAGGCAGTTCCCTCATAAGGCAGCGTGTCGCTCAGGCTTCCTGCACTGAGTGATGAATTACAGGGACACAGAAGAACAGAGGCTTCTCTGCACAAAGTTTGTGGAGGTTTTCCCTTCAAAGCCATGTCCTGAAATGTCAAGCACTAAAACTTGCCTTAATGACAGGAGCGCTGGCAATTCTCCAGAAGCCTAGAGGTCTCAGCCAGTCGGCACAGGTGTTACCTTTGAACGGGAGGTACAAAGAACAAAAACCACAAGGTGGAACAAGTGGAATGGAGCACGGCCTGAAGGAACTTTGAAAGCATCGCTGTCAAGAACAAGGCTCTAGGCTCAGTGACTCAGTCCAATGACTTGTGTCTCCCTTACGGGATACATTGTGATCCCAGGGCACTAAGTGTTGCTGACAGGTACTGCCTTGGAGAGCCCTTTCCTTGAGTATTTCAGCTTTAAGATTTGACAGCTGCCTGGTTGTCCTGACAAAAACCCTGCTGAATCAGGAAAGCCGTACTGGCCACATAATAAGACTGTTACTCAAGGACAGGACTGCAGCGAGAAGGGTTTGGATGAGTTGGGAGCAACAGAGAACTTTCATCTAAGCTTGTATTGGAACTCAGTTTGCATGAAGTAATGAGGATGGACGTGAAGCTGAGCTATCCTGAGTTCATGTCCAATCATTAAATTTATCAGAAGCATTATTTCCCTTCCTTCTTATTTTTTAGTTCATCTTTTACTGACAGTTTTGTTTCCCCTGTACCTCCCCCCCTCCCAATAAAATAATAATAATAAAAAAGTCATCAGAGATGGCAGAAGACTAGCTTACCCTTTCTCATTTTTCATTCCTTGGATGGATTATGAAAGAACAAAACCAGACAATTAGATATTGATAGTATCTTCCTGGAACATCCCGAGGGGTTAACAAACAACTGCTGCGGTCTGATCGGAGATTCCTAATAAATGCAAGGACTTCCTGATGGCTTTCCTTGGAAGGGAGAACATGGGGAGGAAGTGGCTTGTGAATGTCTCGAATCACATTACAGGCCATTAGAAAATATCCTGAAGTAGCCTCTCCTGACTGGTATTTTAAGGGTTTTTTCTTCCTTGACTGTAGCAGAACTCATTCAGTTGGCCAATTATGACAGGAAGTATATATACCAGACTTTGGGTAATAAGTGTTTAATGTTAGCATCTGCATTTTCTCAGCATCACTGAGACACTAGATCTGTAAAAGAGATACCAACTCTACAGGGATCTAGAGCCGTAATGCCCCAAGAAGTTTATTTGTTTGTTTGTGTTGTGGTTTTTGTTTTGTGTTCTAGTTTTGATAAGCGCACACACAACACTCAAAGCCCAGACCATTTTTATTTCAAAGTTTTTGCAAGTAAAGAGGGGAAGGAAAATAGCCAGAAAATAATTTTAGCATTGGCAAAACCCAGCAGACAGGTACATTATTCCTATTATATTCTTCTGGCAGACTTTCATGATAATCATTCTCAGTGTACAGACGATAGCAGGGTCACTGTGTGGCCATGTTTCTGTGGAGTAATGGTGCCAGTGATGTATTGGCTTCAAACCCGCTTTATTAAATTTCTTCTCCTGAGTCAGATCCTCAGATGGTGAAAATAATTGCATCCTTGGCAGAGCATCTGCCCCTTGTTATAATTTTAAAGTTAGAAAATCAAAACTAGTTGGATGCAGCTATGTGTATTCCTTCATATAAATAACCGAGTTGTATTCCCTTCTATTTCCACTTCACTCCTTCAGCCAACTGGTATGTTGTTTGACAATTTCCAGTCACGCATCCAATGCGTGGATCTGGCAGATGAAGGGCAGAGCTGAAGATAATGGCAGGTTTCTCATGCATGCTGGTGGCACAGGATGTTGAATCAGTGAGCAACGGGGCAAGAATCACAGAATCACAGAATAGTCTAGGTTGGAAGAGACCTCCAAGATCACCGAGTCCAACCTCTGACTTAACACTAACAAGTCCTCCACTAAACCATATCCCTAAGCTCTACATCTAAACGTCTTTTAAAGACCTCCAGGGATGGTGACTCAACCACTTCCCTGGGCAGCCTATTCCAGTGACTAACAACCCGTTCAGTAAAGAAGTTCTTCCTAATATCCAACCTAAAACTCCCCTGGCGCAACTTTAGCCCATTCCCCCTCGTCCAGTCACCAGGCACGTGGGAGAACAGACCAACCCCCACCTCGCTACAGCCTCCTTTCAGGTACCTGTAGAGTGCAATAAGGTCGCCCCTGAGCCTCCTCTTCTCCAGACTGAACAAGCCCAGCTCCCTCAGCCGCTCCTCGTAAGACTTGTTCTCCAGACCCTTCACCAGCTTCGTAGCCCTTCTCTGGACTCACTCGAGCACCTCCATGTCCTTCTTGTAGCGAGGGGCCCAAAACTGAACGCAGTACTCGAGGTGCGGCCTCACCAGAGCCGAGTAAGAAGTCAGGCCCAGAGCCTAAGTTACTTTGTCCTCCCTCCCTGGTGCTCCCCTCAGGAGACTGCTTGTTACCAAGGGCCCAGATTGCAGATGGAAACGTGTATTGTAGTAGAATCAAACCTTGCAGACAGATTTTAAAATAGGTCAGGGCCCATGACCCAGGCTGTTGTTTAGCTGTGCCTCAGCGTGATCAAAAAGATGAGTGGGAGGGGATGCAGCTAACGTGCTGGGTGACCTTCACTGCGGGACTTAATGTCTTTGTGTCTCCATTTCCCGTAACGTGAAATGAAGGTTTCTACGTGCATCTCTAAAACGGCTGCTTAAGTTTCTGGATGTGATCCATTACTTAAATGTAGGTAACTCTGAATGTTGCTGACTTTCTGAGATGGTCTGTCAGGTTTACGTCATGCATCTAGTCGAAGGTAAAGGAGTCTACCCTGTTGTGATGGAAACTAAGAAACTCCATTCAAGATTGATAGAACATTTAAATCCTTTACTTTTAGATCTGATTGAACATTTATTTTTAAAGGAGTACTTTAAACAAATTGTCTTTTGCAGTTTTATGTATAATGAATGACAGTGCGTTTATTCGTACCACTGAGAGTGGAAAATACGTGTAAGATGCATCTTAGCTTTTTCAGTGTAATGTGAGACTCAAAATGACTGGACCGAGGATGATTAAATCTTTCTTGCCTCTCACCCACTGCCCCCAAATATGTTTTGGTTAAATTGACAGAGTTGTCCTTATGCTTTTAGTCATGTGAAGCATGTCACAAGTGTGGATAGCCCTGTAGGAAGGGCAAAAAAACTGGTAATTGATACAGTACAGGTACAGCTTCCAAACACAAACATCTCTTGGTTTGTTTCACCTTTCAAGTTCTGTTCACCACTTTGGAAGCAGAGAGTGGATTCCGGAAGCCAGTAGAAAAATGGACAGGGCCATGGAGGAGGATTGTAGAAAATGAAGCTCAGGACTGTGGAAGCCCAGATGCCTTGAATGGTTTGATGACTTTGAAAATTGCTGGAAATCTGTGCCTTTTTAGGTGTCTGGCTTAGTGGAGCAGGATATATTCAATAACTCTGTGGCACTTATAGGGTATGTCCTGTGGTACGTTTTGAACTGCCTGCAGTTCCTCCCGTCTTTAAGCTTTTGTTTAATTCTGCATGAAGTATCATACACTCGCAGGAACGCTGCTTCTGAGTCTGAACCCTGTTGTACTTTGTACTGCAGTTTTCAGAAAAACTGTGCTGTCTGTCTAAAAATGCTTGTAATCTAAATAACTATGCTAGGAGGATCTTCATTTTCTGTAGTGGTTGACATTTGCATGGAAAAGATACAGAATGATACTAGATTACAAGTAGTTAGCAAATTCCAGTCATTTTTCAGTGAGAGTTTTCCCCTTGTGTAGATAATAAGGGAACATGTGGGACAGTGAAGGAGCAATGTTTCAAGTTTGTAATGTAGGGTGAGATTTCAGATTTGCAGCATGCTTACAGCACAAGAAATGAGAAATCGAGGATATGATCAGACCGTGTTATTCTGTTATTTGCTTACTTAGTGCCATCACAGCTTAACTGCTACGGGCTGTGATTTTTGTCAGCTGTTAGACTGAATTTAACTTCATCTGTTTTGGATGAGAGGTCACCCTGAGAAACTCAGAGCCAAGACAGTGATGAGCCCCTCAGCAGGGAATGTTCTCCTCTTCCAGGACTCACCCGGCTCGGTGACGCTAGTGGCAAAAATGCTGTTTGACACAAGTCGCTGGATCCAGCTTGGCCAACGAGCTGTGTGTGACCTGCATAGCTCTGACTGCTCAGGCCTGGGAGGGCATCAGGGCTTCTACAGCTGTGCCACCGCTATTCCCAAAAGCCTGTGGCCATGTGTAGAGACAGCACGGGGCTGCCAAATCCCATTGCCCCCAAGGACTGTTATTGTAGAGATGGGGCAGCCTGTTAGAGGGGCAGCTTTCACCCCACTTCAGCCTAATAAGGATTCTCATCTGCCTACTTGGAGTTGGACTCAATGATTCTCGTGGGTCCCTTCCAACTCAGGTTATTCTATGATTCTTTCATTCTATGATGCTTTCCTCCTACCCTCATGTGAAGGAACTCTCCACTTGCTGCTTACAGCCAGAATCCAGACACTTCCCAATTAAACCTTCCCCTTAAGCAGAACCACAGGTGATAAAAGGACTTTTGCACGTGGGATTTCCCAGTGGGCAAGCCTCCCTTAACAATGGCTATAAGTTCCACCCTAAAATAGTGGTGCTGAATGCTCTTCGTTGAGAAAACACTCTGCCTTTGGAAGCTTTGAGGCCTGAGGCTCCATTGGAAATGGAGGGGAGGCAAAGCAGCACGGACAGGGGCAGGGTGTCCTGTTTTTCAAATAATTAGGGTAGACAAGAAAGCTCTTTACTAAGTGCGTACCATTAAAATACGTTGTGTGCAGCTGTGTGCTACTCTGATTTTCAGGGTAAATATCAATCCAAAAACACTTTTTCGGGAGCTGACCTTGTGCACATGATGAAATGGTGTAGGTAGCACTAGTTTGTGTTTTCCTACTCTGCCAATATGTCCTCAGACTTTTGTCAGGGTAAAGCTATTGCTGGCACTTTTTACCAGGTGTGCTGTTTTTCTTACCATGCTTTGTCCCAGGTCCTTTTTTCAGAGCATGCAGTACAGTTGTCAGGGTTTGTTTTCATCAGTTAGACTCACTTGTGTGAAAAAATAATCTGTGGGGGCACTTGTACAAATTTCTCATACTCTTCTAGTAAATGTGGCCTGAATTTAGTGTGCATAGTTGAAAAGGATCTGAACATAAGCTGAAAAAAGCAAACAAACAAACAAAAACTTTAGCTATTCCTTCCTAATGTACTGAGGGCATATTCATTATTGCTGCAAGCTGGTATCAGCTCCTGTTCTGGTAAAAGAGTCCATTAAATGCAAGACCTGCATGTTCATTTTTAAAAGAATTAGTATTAAACCTTGTCTTGTGGAGTCTGTAGCAGCACTTTTACTTAACAGTGGGTGTTTCCTAGGGCTCTATTGGGCTCTTCCAACCCATGCATTTTCACCCTCATCATAACCTTATGCAGAGATGGATGTCATAACCTGACAGAAATGGATGGCTGGAAATAACATATGTTGCAGACATGCACTTACCTGTGCAAACACTTTCATAGAATATATTTGAGAGGAACAGAATATATTTGAGAGGGTGAAAAACAAAGCCCTGTTTATTGTCCGTCCATATTCTGTATGAACACACACTAAATCAGAATGACAAAGCTATGGACCCAATTTCAAATGTGGCCTCAAAGTTTGACTGTTGGCTGGAGGTCAGCTGCTGGGTTACTGCTGGGTTAGAAGGTCGCTCAGCTTAGATGATAAATAAAATCCATATACCTACCAAAGAAGGATGGAGGAAGTTGGAAAAAGGAGAACTGTTTAACTTCCTAAGCAATGAGGACCCAGAAATTTCATTTCCAGCTCTGTCACTGACTCAGCATACATTTTTGCTGGAGTCATAAGGTTAACACTGCAGTGAGCATCAATTTATTTTGAAGGTTTCAACATCTGAAAAATCTTGGTCTTTTTCTTAGAAATGCTGTAAAATTTTAAAATCTGCTGTTGGAGTAAAGGTACCAAAGCACCTGGTGGGTCACTTTTGGAGAGGCCTTCTCTGTCTTACAGTTCACACAGCCACTGTAAGGTGTAATTAGTATATAGGAATGCTTTGTTATCCTTGAATGATGGATTTTTCTAGATAAAATTCAAGGTGTTATTTACACTGTCAAAAGCTTTGATGAATTAGTTCTTCAGAGAGTGCCCTATTCTCCATTCCCAAGAAGAATCATGTGACTACTTTTTTCAAGGTAGGTGCATAAGTTATAACTATGCTTAGACCAGCAAAATTCCACTGGCCCCTCCTCATCACGAAGCAGAAATGTGCTGGAAGTTGGGCATTTAGAGAGCTTCAGGGTGAGCAGTATTGCCTTGATTTGCCCCGACACTGAGTGTAGCTTCAAGTCCCTCTGACGCTGGGCCAGTGCCCTGAGCCCATGTACCCTGCATGCTTTATGGAAGCTAAGCACTGTCAGTGGATCATAATCTGTTTTGATCACCATTTCATAGGGGCTGATGTCCCAGCTCCAGAGCTGGGGATGAGGAAAGTAATTATCTTACCCTTGTTTTTCAGCTGGGTTCAATGGAATTTCTCCAAGTTGCAGTATCAGCAGTGAATGTATTATATAGAAATGTACTGCTGATAAAAACATGATACACCTGTTTATATTCTTATAAAATTAAGGCAAAATAAATCCTGTTCATTTATTTGTAATTTTAACCATGGTCGTAAGTACCCAGCTGCCTGGCAGTTTGTCAAATCAATGGCCAGAGGACACAAACAAAGAGAAAGATGACCAGTCAGACTCTGCCTTAGTGATGCAGCAATGTCACTGGGTTTGAGTACTCTCTTACTTTATACTGGCATTTGTAAGATCAAAATCAATCTTTCCCTTACAATCTGAACTTCATTTTCCATGTGATAGCTCCTGTGACTGGAATCTGACTTGTACAAGAGGGGGGTTTTTGTATGAATGTAAACGTAAATACAACCGCAGAAATGGAAGGGACAGAAAGGCCAGCATTATATTTAGCAAATGTTTGTGTCTGTTAAGGTGTTAGTATTCATAAGCTACTTTATTTTATTTTATTAAAGCTGTAGTGGAAAAAGTGGTGTCTTGACTCATTCTGCTGTTTATCGCCGCATCAGATCAAAGGGCACAGAATTAGGTTTGTGTTTTCAAAGAGGAGATTGATGCTGACACACAGCTGTCCCTTCCTCCTCCCGAACACATCGAGACTGCGTGTTTTGCAGATTGCTCGCTTGGCCCTGATTAGGATTCTGAAATAAAACTTCTATTGTCTCAAGTGTTTTGGTGTTTGCTTAAAAGAAATCATCAACCTTGGCTGGTTGTTTATTTTTTCTTCTGCAGGAAAGGAGGGGGGCAGGGTACCCATCCATACATCTGTTTGCAATTGTAGCTTTAAAAGTCTAAAAATAAACAAGCTCCACCCAAAAACCGTGTTTGCTGGCTCCCTGGAACAAGGGGTAGCTATGTACAATGCTTCAGTATCAGTTTAACTTACTTAAGTAAATAGTATAAATGAGGAAAAATTAAGTAAATTGTATCAATGGGAGTGGTGTGGTTTACTACTTAAAAAACAAACAAACAAACAAAAACAACAACAAAAAAATAGTATTTTTAGACATCTGCACAAACACAAATACTTAACTTCTAACAAGGCCAGAACATTACTATTTATTTTTTTTCTTTGTAATCTCCATTTTCTTTTGTCTCTTGCTCTGGTCCTTCAGATGACTGAGGTGGATGTGAGAAACTGCTGAACTACTTGTGTGCTGATATGAAAGGTTAAAGAAGGTTATCTCAGAGACAAGGTTTTCTTTCTTTCTTTTTTTTTTTTTTTTTTTTTGCACCCAGTGCCAGATTATCTTAGAGCATGACAAAATGGCTGTGGAACAACCTAGCGAGCTCTAGTCTGTGTTTGGCACCAATTCAGGTTTCTACCATGGTGTGTGCATGGAAATATTGATAGTTAAGGAGGAACATTAGTGCTGTCTTCAGGATGGACTAGATGTTGTGCTATCTGTAGCCTTACAACTGATGTAGATAGGGTTGACATATACCAAGTACAGGGAGGCAATGTTGCCATTCTGACGTATGGGATGATGGAGCAACTGCAGGGACCTGTAATTGAGGCTGAGGTAGGGTGTGTGTCTGTGTCCTTTGAATTTCCTGGATTTAATTCTCTTTCCTCTGGTGTGTTGAGCTATTTGCACAATATAGAGGTCAATATGAAGAGCTGAGGAGGCAGCTGTAACATATGAATAAACACTTGTGTGTGTGTATTTATAAGCAAGCTTGTGCATAGAATAAATACATAAGTACAGCTCATACTGGTAATTACATTAGAGAGATATAAGGTGTTAAGATTCCCACAGTATCCATTCCTAGGCATAAAAAGCTCATTTTCTTTTTTTTTCCTCTGGATCTGCTTTTTTTTTTTTCTTCTTTTTTTTTTTTCTTTTTTTTTTCTTTTTTTTTTTTTTTTTTCTTTCCCATCATCTCTCCAGTCCCTTTATAGCCTCCTAGTGCAGGAGAATTCAAGACACGAAAAGCAGAATTGCCTGAGTGGAAAGTTTACGGCATTGTTATCTCTATCTAATTTGGTTTGGGTAGAAAAACTGCTCACAGGGTAGTACTGCTATCCGGAGTTGATTTGATGTCTGTGGGTGGGGATGTGGTCTCTGTTCAAGTCATGTAGGTTAGGGGTCTCAATTCTTCTGTGTCACTATGATGTTATCATCTGTGGTCTCTTGTCAGGAGCAGAGATACCACTATCATCTCCAAAGACACAAGATCATTTAGTTCAAGAAAGCGTTAAGAGGCCCACACAAAGACATGGAGAACTTTAATGGCTGGATGGGAGGGAAAGCCCATCTGGTGTTACGCACCAAAGGAAATTCTCCGTGGGGAGTCAGTAGGCTCTCTTTACTAACTCCTGAATTTCATTTGTTTCTTTGGAGCTCTCTTATGAGTCTCCCTAGATTAGTTACTCTTTACTAAAATTCCTGGGGGTGTTTCAGTCTGTTCTTTCTTAATTTCCTCAAACAGGCTGGTGGGGTTTCTTGTTTATGTAAATCTTTGTCTTTCCATCCCAGGATGGTTTCTTCCCTTTGTAGCTGCTCAGCTACACATAAGGACAAATGATTACTCAGAACTTCCTGGAAAACCTCTTTTGTTTATTTTAGACAAAAATATTCAGGAAGTTCCTCAGCTATTCCAGCACAGTTATACTGGCATCAGCCTTTGGATCCTCCAGTTGCATTCACTGATTTTTGGGAGACCAGATAAAATCATTTTTAGCTCAATACTAAACCCAGGGTATGTCAATGTTTTTCCACATGTTTCAAACACTGAGAAATGAGCTCCCACACCTCAGTTAATAGACAAATGTCTCCTCATTCATCGAGATGGCAAGGTGACAGTCAGGCTTTTCAACCTTCCCCACTGAGCCTGCCATCTTCAGACTAACATGTTCCAGCTCCAGGCCCAAATTTTACACCTCTGCAGCTCAACTCCTGTTTCCATACACATTCAGTCATTCAGCTGGTGAGGCTGCACCCTGCTACTTTCTACAAGGCCACAGGCTCAAGCAGCTAAGTATATTAAAGGAGATAAAGGGGGGAGGGGAGGATACTAAAAAGGACTGGCATGTGGATTCTTTTTAGTCTCATAACCTATGTTGGTTCATTTCAAAGCACTTGAATCTATGCAATTAGACTGAACGTTTCCTGTGACACCGGGTGCTGGAGCAACCAACTTAACCTCTTTATTTCTTGGTGCACTATGTTGCACTCACAGCCATCTGTGGGCAGCAGGGTGCTGACAGAATAAGGGAGCAGCGAGAGACCGTCATGTGTAATAGGTGTGTAATGTTTTAATTCTCTAGTAGCCGTCACTTACTGGTATCAGCAGTTCCTTCCTGCTGCTGCACCTCTGAGTCCTCCACACCTACGTGGTGAGACAGCCATGGGTGGAGGGAGGCCTACAAACCCAGGAATTCAGCTGTTACCTTAAAAGTAATAACTCTTGATAAACAAGGCCAGCCACTACAACGTAAAAGTGCTACTCACATAGCTGAGGTAGTTTAGAAAATACTAGTACATGTGAGAACGTGTAAGACTTTCTTTAATTAATATAAGTTCTGTTGGCATGTTAGCTTCAGCCACCATCAGTCACATGGCACTTTAAAAATTGATCACAAGGACTCTGCAGAAGGGCCTGTACTGGCTTGGGTTCCATGAGCTGGTCAGATATTGCTGCTGTAGACTAAATTTCTTCACAATCAGCTCTTTAGTTTGCAGCCTGTGTCTGAGTTCCCTCTCCAGGAGAAATTAAAAAAAAAAAAAAAAAAAAAGGGGTAGATTGGGTGGGAGCTAGATGGTGATGCGGCCTGCACCTGACATGACAGGCAGCTCTGAGCCTCACTGGGCATGTGCGTCTGAAGGAACAGGGTAAACCTCAAAATGGATTCTAATGATTTACCAGAACAAACAAACAAACAAACAAACAAAGCATGAACCAACCCTGAAGTACTCGTGCCTCTGCTTTAGGAGACATGTATTTTAAGCCAGGTGATTCTCATTTTCAAGCACCGCTTGGTGGGGCCTAATCCATCTGTTTCAGGGCTGAATTGGCTTCCAAATTAGTAGGACACTTTATGGCTGCTCTTTTGCAATTTCTCACCCTTTCTTTAGGCAGACCATTGATTTGTTTGATTTTTATTCCTCCACAGAAACAAGAATGCTGACAGAAGGTGAAGCAAAGAACAATGGCTTTGTGTTCAGTTCAGGAAGAGTGCGAGATTTTTTCTGTTCATCCTCCTGGCACGTCAAGAAGGCCTGTATTTGTAAACGGATGGGACTAGACAGAGGGTAAGTGCAATTTATTATTCCCATTGTTTTGTTTTATCAGAAAACTGGGAAACTTGGTTTTGAAAGTGGTTGTTGCTAATCCTAGCTATGTCTTTTCCTCTTGAAAGCAGATCTTGGAAACTTATTCCAAAGTGTCACAAAATACTGAATTGTATTGAAACAGCAGTTTATCGCCTCTGACAAAGTATTAGTCAAGGATGAAATGACAAGAGTGTATAGCACTAAGTGTGCCCTGCTTTTTAGCGCTCGAAGGTCATTGAAACTGGGTCATAGCTGGAGTTCACGTCGAGCTTTCCTGGCTCACAGTGAGTGAAAACAAATTCGAGCTCTACCTGGTAGGTGTGCTTAACATCGAACCTGCAGGTTTTAGATTATAGGTGCCATTTCAATAAAATAATCCTGAATGCTTATTGCAGCCAATAACCAAAAATTTTTACATGTCCTCTGTCTTTGCAAAACATTGCCAAATTACAGTAATTTGTAGCTATTTGAAAACTGGCACCAAGCCCCACAAATATGTTCACAAAAACTTATGAAAACTGAAGCCAGTTAACACCTTGCTTGCTTGAGGGTAAAAAAATGCTCATTTCAACTTTTTACTGGAAAAATTATAACATTCTTTTTGTTGGGCAAGTTATAAATCTCTCCAGTATAAAATGTTACAACTTTTTTTCACTTCTATATGTTGGAGAGTGTGACATCCTTTTATAGTTCAATTTTTTAGCCACAAGGTTTCTGAAATTGAGAGAATATTATTTTGGATTCTTAATCAGAAACTGGGCAGACATTAGTGTTCAAAGAATGACAGTAATTATGTAACAACAGGAAAATGACCAGGAAGGGAAATTCTGTAGTAAGAAACATCGCATCCTTGAAGAAAACACATGATGGTTGTGGATGCTTATATTTTGCTGTGCTTCTAATTTCAGCAGTCCCAATAACTAACAGCTCAGGAGTTGGTTGCGTACAGGCACTCAAGCTTTGGTCTGTCTTTGCTATGTGTACTAATACAATCTCAATTTCTGAAAATGGTGTGTGCCCGTGTGAAAAAGAAGAGGAAGAGGTTGCTGAGTCTCCTGTTTGGTAAGGCAGAACCAAGTCTGCCAGCTCATTTCACATGGGCCACTTTACAGTCAGACATCAGAGGGTAACAACTTTATGTCTACTAATATGGATTGGATTCAAACCAGCAGACCAGAGATAAAGTAGTTTGTTTTCCTTTACCAGTTCTTTTAATTCTTTCAGCTAACCCATACTCTGTTTCCTGGACTTGATTAGGTTTGTCATGCAGCGTGTCTGTGGCTAAATGAATATGTATGAAGTGTGCACCATTTGTTTTAGCAACTGAGCAACTGGTTATGAAAATTTCCCACTGGAAACATTTTCCACCTAGGCAGCTCTGTTTATGCTGTCTTCCCCCCCCCCCCCCCAAATACACCCCCCCATTTAATTCTCAGTAAGTGATCCTGCTAATAGGTATCCACTTGACTTGTAAGAAGCAGTTTGCTTATTGTACTTCTGGATCGATAAGGATGGTTTGTTAGTTCATTAAGTCTTGTGGTCATCCACTCTGTAATTTAGTCACCTAACAAACAGTAGGCTAAGTCTCCTCCTTACCTAGATGTACACTTAGTATTTTTTGAAATTATTAGCATATTGACTTCCCTAGGCACAACTTCTTTCCACACTGTGAGTATTTCTGCAAATAACAGAAGCTCAATGTTTCCATGAGTAGTAACCACTCATCTTCATGTTCCTGGAAAAATAGCCAGAGGGGAATAAAGGAGGCCAGAACAAATTACAAGTGGGAACGCATGAGTGTATCTGTGGATATTATTTTCCTGTTGTTCTGCTATTCTTAGAATTTCACAGTTGTATGCTGTGTACGCATATACAGACCGAGCAAACTTTATGAGACAGAAGGACAATGGCAAATACCTAACAGCTTTGGTGACAGAAACGAGATTTTCTTTAGCTCAGATTTCATAAGTGATTTAATGGGCTAATGTTTGAAATACCATTTAATTTGTTTCTTTAGAAGTCTAAGATTATGAACGAGAAATTGCTGAATGCTTTACTTGTGATGGGTAGGCTACAGCTCCCCAGAAAGTCTTGGTAATCCAGCTGTTCAGTACTAATAGTGACAGCCACAAGTTTTATAATCTTTCCTAGGCGGTACTTCAATCTAGGGTGTAAAGAATTCATTACAATGTGTCTCAAGAAATGGAATCTAAGTCTTGCTTCTCCAGCAGAGACTCTGTAGTATTTCCTTAATAGAAATTCACCTCAGGAGACTCCATTTTGTAGATGTGAACTTAGAGGTCAAGAAACTTACTTTATTGATAACCTTCAAAGTACAAAATAACATTTTCCCTCTGCTCCTCTCTTTCTGGTGGGAGAGCTCTGCCAGTAATGCAACAGGGTGGTTAAGACCCCATGCTGCAGATGGCTCAGCTAACAAGTACCACCTGTGATGTCTGTGGCATTTCTCTGAGCGTTAGACTGAGTTGTTTTACACGCACTGTGAAAACCCTCTGGTGAAAAAGATTATTTGGAATAATGTTTTATAATAATCACCAATCAGGGCTGATCTATTGATTAAAGAAAGTAAGATTTTGTATGCCATGATCTTAATTTTGAATTTTAAAAGGTGGTACTTCTAAGCAGGGGGAGTGCTAGACTTGCTCCAGAAATGCATGCAGAAGTTGCAAAGTATGCTCAATATTGAACATTGGGCAGGGATGTGAGAGGGATATGCACCTAATTCTGACATTTAAACTCACTTTCCTTTCAGTTTTGCATTCTTTGTGCTCTGTACTGTTAGGTAAGACACAAGGACTAGATTTTTTATAACCAGAGGTGAACTACAACGGAAAGACTTTGCAGACTTTTTTTTTTTATTATTATTATTATTATTTTTTGTGTGTGTGTGTGTGTGAAGCAGGGATTTGGATAGCTGGTAGTTGCTTAATAATGCCTAAAATAATGATCTACTTCTTTGATTCTTCAGATTTGTCTTCAATTTTGTCCTGTAAATCTCCGTATCTCATGGAAATATATGTAAGGGCAATTCTTTCTTCTTGGGCTACTCTGGCACAGACATTTGGCTGTCAAACAGCTGATTTGATTTGTAGGGGAAAAGAGCAGCTTTAAATTCACTGCGTGGGCTTTTTTAAGGGGGACTTGCCAGCCTACTCTTGTGTAACTAAGGCATTTGATTCATTGTGCCACTCCATGGAACTGCCTCATCGTTACCAGTGTTTGACATTTAACAGTTCAGATGAATTTGACCAAAAGAGGGGAAAAAAAGGCAATTAAAATGGATTTGCCTGCTAAATTCAAGCCCTGCTTTAGCTGGAAAAAGCCATTGCCAAGATCCAGCAGCCACTACTACTTGCACTGCTAAGGAGAGCAAGCAGCGGAAACCACAGATATCACTCAGGTGGAGAAAGAGAGGGGTGTAGTCACCCATTGCCCTTGCTGGATTCCAGTCAAATCTAGAGTGGGCATGAAATGGCATTCGTTTCAGTGCTGCTGTGTTGGAGATGCATCAGGCATGACAAGAGCAGCCGGCAGCACCGTGCCAGTCTGAGTTCAGATCCACGCAGTGAAGCTGCCTCTCGGCCAGACGTGCTGGTGTGTGCTCTCCTATAGCTGAGTCCTTTCCAAATGCCTCCCAAGGCTTGTTTTCATTTCTTCACACCACGAGTACCTCTAATCATGGCACTCTGACCAACCCTGCTACAGAGCAGGTGCCTTCTCTGCCACAGGCCCAAAACAGAGGGGGAAAAAAGCATGGCCCTTACCGCTAAGCATTATCCTGTTCAATTATTTTCTCCTTTTTAAACCTGGCTTTCTTATCCATTACACAAAATCTTCCCTCATGGCTGTATCTGGCTTTCCATCTTCAATACTTCCTAAAAGCAACAGTAACTGAGGGGTGCATGTGTTATAGTGTCCCTGCAGTACAGCCAAATGGCACAGTACTCTTTTGTAGTTAAAATAAGCGCTGGCAAAATGCAGCACTTATTCACAGCAGCTTCGCATGATTTGAACACGTTTTCCATCATGTTATGCTTGTTGTTTTTTTCAGTCTTTTATTGTCCGCATAAAAACAGGGTGAATGGGTTGCATTGTGACTGTCGAAATTTCGTGAAGGCTTCTGAAAGTTGCTTTATTATCAGAAAGGTTTTCTTGTTGCGGCTCCATATGCAAGGAGATGAGGAATCCTTAAAGCCCTTCTCCATCTGTACTGCAACCATTTGCATCACCAGTAGCCTACTGTTTGGAAGAACATTTCTTATCCTTTCATGACCCGGACTTGGAGCTTAGTTATATTTGCCATATTTGCAATTATTTCTAAGCACTTTTATGGTGTGTTTAAGTAGATATGGAGATTTTGCATTTCTGCAGGAAGGCATTTTGTGTGTTTGATTCTGCATCTGGTAATTGGAGTTACTTGAGCAAAGAACAGAACTGTTGGTTTGACAATTACCTTTTCCATCAAAAACAATGGTTTGCTTTTGTTTAAAACCTTGGTTTTTTTTTTTCTGCTTATCCACCACAAAACAAGCAGACTAACGTACGTATGCATTTTTCTTAAACGTTTCTCTTTATTTTTTATTTTGGGTAGGAAGCTATAGCAATTGTAGATGACACTACTTTTTGTGGATTTTTTTATTATTATTATTAAAAGGTAGAGGACATGGGCAATAAAAGAAGCAACATTATTTCTTAACCTTGTTTAGCAAATAAAAAGGGCTAAACTTCAAGAATAACAGGATCAATAAGGGCTGCATTGGTTATAGGGTCTGCTTGTATTCCCTTACTCACGTGTTCTGACACCATAGGTGTTACTGTTTCTTGAATAAACATGGGCGTTAATTTAACTTAATGATTTGTTTATGGATCCTAAGAATAAGGAGTACCATCCTTGGAGGAAGCGTTACCTGGCAGTAAGCCAACATGTCTTAAAGAACGAAGTCTTCTGGAGGGATGAGCAGTGTCCCAAGAGGCCGCCTTAATTACTTGTAACGTGTTATACCAACACTACCACCTACAGGAGTTGAGCAAAAGGGAAACAGCACTTTACAAAATGCAAAACTAAACAGATATCAAGGCTTTTCCAGAGGGTGGTGTGACCTTTCTAAATATCCAGGATTTTTTGTTTACCTGATGCCTTTTGTTTTGGTTTGTTTTTTTTCTCCTCTTGAGTAAACTGTGTTTTGGGGTAAGTCCTTAGCTATATCACAAGACTGTCAAGGCAGTTCTTGCCTCATGGTTCCAAATATTGCTGTGGGGAACCATGTTGTGAGAAGGGTGTTTGTTGTTGCTATGTAACCCACTGTGCTAGAAATGTCACTCTTGTTCCTCAGGTTTTGAGCTTGTGTGATTTAAATTAAAACCTCATAGATGTCTGTAGTTCAGAGGTGGATCTGCATAAGAACTTGGCTTAGGGAAATGTGCAAATTACTGGGTTTGGTTGATGTATAGGCATATGATAGCACCATTGTTTTAGCTAGTGCAGTCACTGTAGTACTTAACGGATGTTGTATACACCTCATTGCTTTTTAGTAAGCCAGCACAAACAGAAATATCTGAATATATATCAAAGGGATTTTTAAATTATATGTCATTACTTGAGGTACCTGTCATTGGTCCTGGACTTGTAGAGATTCTGTTTCCAGTCACCCACTGTTTTTGCTTACACTGTTTCAAATGATGTATGCAATTATGAAGCTGTAGTTTTGCCAAGTATTTATATTAAGTTAATGGCATGTTACGTTTTCTCTCTTTATTGCTTGTTGGTCAAAGCCAGGCTGGGACAGATGAGCCATAAATAGCAGACAAGTACAAATCTGCATCTTTAAAATAAAGGGAAATGCAAAAGTGTTAAGCATTTTTGTCCTGCGCTTAAATATGTGCTCAAGCCCAGCTGATTTCAGTGAAGCTTAGCTAGAAGGAAGTGTTAGGCATATGTAAAAAGCAAGGCTGCTTAGCATCCTGTGGAATCTGGCCTTCAAAAAAAATGCAGCAAAATGGCAATTAGATCATTCCCATCATGATAATCAGCAAGAAATAAATGTACTGAGAGTTGCTGTGGTGGCTTTTATTCTGAGTGGTCTCATATCCTCTTTGGCATTTTAATTTCCTCTGCAGGCTAGCAAAAGCCCAAGTTTCTGAGGTGATACCTGTGAGATTAGCTTCAAATGCTCTGGTTTTTTGTTTATCTATACCGCCCAACTGGCTGAGAGCTTCATTCTTGTTTTTAGAGGAAAATTTCACGCTTACTACATTGGTGATATGATCTCTGGAGGTATATTGGTCATCTCTACGAACATGACTTCAAGCATTTGGCCTAAATAAGAGAATATCTAGACGGAGTTCTTGGTTAGCGGAGGGCAACCTGAGGAGTTTTACTCACTCGGTGCCTGCTGTAGATGGCTGCACTTCCCCGGTGGCTGGGACATTTTCAGTCAAGACACTGCTCAGAAAGAACGTTCTTGGTTTTGTTAAAAATAAAAATAAAGGAAGTTAAAGAGTTAAAGGCACCCAGAGAGAAATGATGCAAGAAAATTTATTTGAATATTTAATTCATAACTTCACTGCTTCATTTTCTTGAGCTCGTCTAACTATGCTGTTTCCAGGTGTATTTTCTAGTTGTGGAGGTAAAGTCGTGTGAACTTTTTAACCTTTTAGCAACAAGTGAACTGTGGAAGGAGTCAGTAAAAATCTGCTCAAGGAGGAGGTGGATGGCAAGACTCAGAGGCTGAGCTAAGGCAGATAGTTGAAGCACATAATAATAAAACATTAAAATGGAGAAGTAAAACTTACTTGCCCAGAATTGTTCAGCAATACTTCCTGTCAGCACTGAGAAGAGCATTGGTAACAAGTGATAGAATATGAAGTTACTGTTTGCCATTGTGTCTACAAGGAGCCTGGAGTAGCTGCATTTAGCTGCGGAATATTGTTTAAGCCTGCTTTCACACTAATCATAAAGCTATTGCTGTGAAGTAGCACTCAGGAGGCTATCCTGTGAGCTCTGAGTAGTAGCATTTGGGAAGCTTGTCTTAATTAGAATTGCAGACAAAAGCAGACAAAAAAAAAAAAAATAGAAAACCACCGAAACAATTGTCTGAAAAGCCAGACATCCAAAAGGTCACACAGTTCTTAGTTCTTCCCCAGTGTCCTTTGGGTGTTTGGCCCTAGTGTTTTTGTTATCTTCTCTGTATCAAATCTTGTAAAACACTTATGACACTTAAACTAAGCAGTGTCAGTACCAATTTATCTGCCCTTGGGGTTGGACGCTAAGCTTCAGGTTGACACATTAGTTCATAATATGACATGGATTAAAAAGTTCCATTCTAATATGAAGAAGATAAAATCTATATGTTTACTCAAAATAATTAAAAGTGAGCAGCAGAATAATGATAATGATAATTATAACCTTGGAAAGTCATCACAGAAGCTTGCCGTTTTCTGAAAATAACTTCCCTCTTTGCATTTTCTCTGATATAGGAAGTATGCCTTTTTATAGTCCTGGGGTTATGTAACTCATTCTTTTTGGCCTTTGGGTGAATATAGACCGGTGCCAGTCTGAAATACCCACAGTACCTGCACACATCGCACCCTGCATGTTCCTACTGAAATATTTTCTGTGTTTTCTTTCACTCTTGCAAGTAGTTGACTTGAACAGTTCTTTCTGTTGGTATTTTACAAGTTGCAGAGCACACAAGGATCCTTGCATTCGTGTCAGTACTTAAACAATTACTGTGTTTTGCTTAGTGGAAGGCAGCTGACACGTTCTGCTTCTGGTCAGATGTTTGCAGAATCAGGGCAGAGTAAGCTCTAAGTGTGTGTGTGTGTGTATTTATTACCATAATTACAGTAGGTGAATGCATGGATTACCAGCTCTGTGCACGTTTCATCTTTTCATAAAGGTTGAAAAACAGTTTGTGGTCCTTCTCCAGCTACTACTGTTTAGGTTGTAATAAGGAGTTAGTCAAACACATGGTTTCCTTGAGGTCTCTAAAACTGGCTTTAAATTTAAGTAAGAAAACACCCCCTTCAGCAACTCATTGTGTGCTATTTAGTCTATTTACAAATGTAACTGTACTATAGTTCATTGGTCTCGAAAGTCGCACTGAGCTTTGAGGATGGGATCTTGCCGAGCATCGCTTTCTGTCCATGCTGGTGACCAACCCGCCAGCTGGCTTGCCTCAGTGCTGCGGCGTGACCATGCAGGTGAACCTCAGCCACCCAGGGATGGCCTGGGTGACAGTTAAGTGTAATATATATGTGCATTAAGGCAGAGTTCCTGCAGAAGGGACAGAATGAAGAACGCAGGTACTGTCTCAGAAGCACAGGCTCCAAGTTGTTTATAAGGAGCAAGTCTGATTCAAGAACTGGCTCTGAACTGTGAGACCAGGGGGTAAGCTAACTCTCAGCGGCTTGCGTGACTTTGTCTCCAAGGCTCACTGTTTGTGTAAAGCTTGTGTAATGTAGGTGAACAGCAAGGCATCCCTAACTTTTCCCACTGCAGCAGGAATGCTTTTCATACCAGCAGTTGGCATTGGCTGTAGCTAAGTGATGTGAGACACGATCTGGTAAGCCCCTGTCGTGCATCATCTGCTCCACAGAAACCATCTGTGTCCACACCCTGATCCTCTGCAACCATCACTGAAGGAAAGACATTTGGAGCGCTCTGACCCTCCCCGGGCAGAAGCCAAGCGACCCTTGGCTTGCTGCAGACGAAAGCCTCCACATGGTCACCTACTGATGAACCTCACACACGTGGCAGAGGTTTGATGTATCTGCAGCCTGGGTGTTTGTGTGTGGCAAGGCAAAAGGCTCAGATGGTTGATGAAACACTTCGAGGATGGTTCCTGAGCACCTTGTTTCTTACCAAGGTACTGTGTTTCACTTCATTTGTGTGAACGGTATTAACAGGTAACAATTCTTGGCTTGGTGAGGATGTAATTTCCACCAGCTTTACGCCACATTGAGGCTGCTTATGTCTGCACAGTTAGATTAATTCCTAATTTGCATAAGACCGAGATTAGAACTGGGTAGCTCCTGTGAGGTTAAAGGGTGTATGCAGCAACTTCATGCTGTTTTAAATAGCACATACATATCAGCTGAGGTGCTGTACTTGGTGGTCGGTGAGGTCTTTAGCCCTGCTTCCTCTTCATCCCAAGGGAACACAGGCAAAACTAAAAGGAGCTTTGGAATAGTTGTGATTTGCCCATTCCTCACCATTGCACCTCATAAAGATGTTGATTTACACATTGGATATACTCCTGACTTGTATTTTAGTTATGGTTGTAATACAAACCAACTTTCATATACTGAGGAACACACTGACCTCTGAAGAAAAGGTTGGAAGGCAGTCTTGGCAAGGTAGGGTGCAGATAACACCTTGTGATTGCTACGTTTCCCCTGTTCTCATTTTTTCTTAATATCATTGAAAGTGAAAGCTCTTCTTAAATCCAAACGTACAGCTCTCTGCTGCACCCACCATAACAAACTCCTCCTAACATCAGCCAAATCCTTCTAACAGAGTCTTCCAGAAGACTATCTCCAGGCAGGCAGCGAGGGAAATAGTCCTGACATTGCATCAGTGGCCTCACTGCAGCTGACTTTGGCCAAAGAGACTAGGATTGGACTAGTAAGTAAAGTTATGAATGTCTGGGGAAAAAAAATAAATAAATCCCCTGGACTTAGGGGATTACAATCTTAGCTGTAATTATTACCCCGTTCTTAGCTATAATGATGTTGGGATTTATGTAACACTTTTCATATGTGAGTCGCTCATCAGATTGCTAATTATCTCATAACATAGTTTCTTGCCTGAATGTGGCTGCAAAAGCGTGTGAGGATCTTTCCAACAATCACATATACAGGCAGCTATTGTAGTCTTCTTTTTATCCTATGCTCTTAGGAGATGATGCTTATGTGACCACACTGTGGGTGTCTGCATGCCTGCCTAATAATGTCACGGCAATTTCAGCCAGCTGTGACAGAGTGCTAGGGGTACTGAAGATTCAAATTTCCTAAACATCCTAGGGAAATAGAAGACTAAATACAGGAAGGAGCCTCAATTACTGTTTCTACTGAGAGAGAGGCTGTGAGGT
This sequence comes from Oxyura jamaicensis, assembly GCF_011077185.1. Classification (NCBI taxonomy): domain Eukaryota; kingdom Metazoa; phylum Chordata; class Aves; order Anseriformes; family Anatidae; genus Oxyura; species Oxyura jamaicensis. The sequence continues at coordinate 90,106,500 of NC_048893.1, forward strand.
TTCCAATTTTCTATAGGACACCAGAGAGTTTAGATGATACAGACAGGGAAATAGCAGGAAACTCTTCAGTCAGAGTTTTCACCTCATTAGACAGAAGAAAATCCAACCCACAAGATGAAGGGTGGTAAGAAACTAGATTTCATTTCTTGTGATGTGGTGGGGGAAGGGTTAAATATGGCTTCTTGCAGAAACACAGTGCAGCTCTCCCCCTGCAAATAAGTAGAAGCTATGTAGGCAAGAAAACAGGATTTGCTCCCACTGTTTCAAGGTTGCAGTACATTATTTTCCTGGTCATCCCAGATGAATATTATGAAAAGGAATTGAGACTTTGGAAAAATTCACTGAGAAGACTTTTTTTTTTTTTTTCTGTTGAAAAATGCTTTGTCACTGAAACCCATTTTTTTCATGGGGATATGTCACTTACAGTGCAGTCTCACATAAAGAAGTTTAAAGCCAAATGTCAATGAGGCTGTGACAAAATTTGTCTTTTGTCTAAAATGCATTTTGGATCGCATTACAAAATTAGAAGAAATATGGATACAGCTTCAAAATTTGATAAAAGCAGAACATTTTGACTGAAAAGCTTTGAGGAGTGGGTGTAGATTTCATGAGAAATTCAGTTTTCAGATTCAGAAGGAAAATAATTTTCAGAAGGCTAAAATTTTCTGTTGGCCAATTCTGTAGGTCAGTTTTAGTTTCTAATTGCTAACAGTATCAGCCAGTATGGACATCAGGAGGCTTCTTTCTCAGAGCTCTACCCAGAAGCATGTCTAATTCCTTCTAAATAATTTATATGTTAATTAATGAATTTTAATGACTGAGGTCTAGCAAACTTTCTAGACTAAATAATTTTAACTTAGTTATTTTTATCTCTGTGTATCTGTGTGTTTTCTCCCACCACTTTACACGGGTTGAAAAGGCTGTTTTCATATTTAAAAAGTATATGGCAAGGAAAAAAAACATAGTATGTTGAGGTATTATTGCTGGATTCTGAGAATACAGCCATAGACCCAAATATTGTAAGGTTGCTCAAATATTTATTTTTTCCTTCTGATTGAAAATTAGGGTTTGTTTATATATATATAAATACATATAAATATATATATATTATATATCCACACACACACATCAATCATTGTCATCAGGATTTTGTTCCTCAACAAGATTCAGTGAGTGTTTCTTTAAAAATTCCGGTTTTCTTCCTGCAGATTTTCTTATCAGGGTTATAACAGCGAGGAACTCTCATATATAGTGTAAGAGAGCAAAACATTCAGATGGCACTTTTTTTATTATTATTATTATTTCAAAAGGTCCCAAACACCTGGTGCCTTTTGGAAATGTTCATGGCAAAAACAACAGTTGCTGAATCCATGCAACCACAAAGTGGTGATGGTAGCACTGCAAACTGATGGGGAAAAGGGTTATCTTGTAAAAAGTCAATCACTTTCAAATACAGCAGTTTTTCTGTCTTGCAGCTTCGAAAGCAGCTGAAATGATACAGATTTGCTTGATTTCTGTAGTGCCTCTTGGAAACTGAAATAACCGAGGTGTTCTGGACTTGTTCCCTAGAAAAGGGAGATACTTTTTCAGAGGAAAATATATTTATTATTGGAGGAAAAAATGCTTTAAGGGGAAAGTGGTCTTAATTTTGGCTAAAGTTACTATGAGGAAGCATATTAAAATATTTACTAATTAAACTACAGTTTATAAAAGCTAAGTGGAAACTTATGTGTTGAGCTTATGGCTGAGGACTTTCTGCATCTGGGAAGTTGCACAGGGAGGGCAAGAGAAAAGTAATAACCTGTAGAGCTGCGAAGTTTCCTTTGAGCTTTCTTCTCCCAGACACCCACTCCACTGGTGCCAGAGGCTCCACTTTTCTCCTCTTGGTGTCATGTTCTTCAGAGTCTCTGGGTTACCCACTTTTGGGGGTCTAGAAAGCAAACTAAAATGAAGTAAGCAGATGCTGAGCCTTGGTTATTTATGAATCATCACCCAGTCAGCTGTACCAGAAGCAGTCCCGGTTTGCTGGGCTGCTGGCAGTACAGGCAGGAGCAGCCCTGCAGTCCTGGCCTAAGAGGGATGGCTGGAGGCACAGCTACGCGGGATGCTGCTTCACTTTTTCCACTTGTAACCCGTGGAGTGCTGCGTGGGACACGATGGGGCTGGCCTCATCTGAGTAACGGTAACAGGAAGCTGTGTGATCCGACTTATACAAAACCTGCGCTCGTCCTCGCTGCCGGCTCATTGCTGCATTAGTCACTGGATGGCTCTTGAGAGCCGGGCCTGGTGGTAAAGTGGTGGTGATTGTGTAGGACGCAGAACTTCACTGGCTGCACGTGTAAATACAGAGGCAAAGTGGATTTTTGTTCCCTCTGGAGTCTGAGCTGGACTTCTAGGTGTGTTTCTGAATCAGAAGTTGAGATTAATAAAAATGTGTCACACCTGCGTGTTACAGTCTTAACCTTTGCTGCTGCCATCTAGCTGTTCTCCCCACTCTCACCTTTCTTCAAAGAAATACCATTCTGTGTTGCAACTTCCTACCCAAAAGCGTGGAATAAGCTGACGTTTTACATGTGAAAGCACATCGCACCCGTAAACGGACAAGTGTGAGAGCTGGTGGCAGTGCCCGAGCTAGACGAGGTGAAGTGGCTGGCTGCAAAGCTGCAGAGGTGGACAGCCTGCGAACTGTTACAGCAAGATTCATCACCTGACCCCCAGCATGAGGCAGGCATGCTCTGTGCAGATAGCTGGCTATAAATAATTATTAATCGTAATCCACCATAGCTACAGAGTTCAGACGTCAATATTAATGAAGTGAAACTAGCAGCAGCTTTCTGTGTGAATTAAGTGTTGACCATGGCAGTTGATGTTAATTGTTTGTGAATGCCAGTGAGGTCAGGTGCATGCAAATGAACGAGATCTTTCTCAAACTGTTGCTTTTGGTCTCGCCAGCTATCTCGTATCTTCCCAGCGCTTACCTGGTTCTCCCATTCAGCTGGCAGGTAGAGTGGTACAGGTCAGTCTGCAGAAGAGTTTACATGCCATGCAAGGCTGCCTCTGCTTTTGGAAAATGATCGGTATCATCAAGACTGTGCTGTGGAGCGAGGCAAGAGCGCAGGATGGCATAACGGTGTGGCAGAAATTGTGTGCAAATTAAGTGAGTTGGGTTATTTTCTGGGAAGTCTGAATTTGTGAAAAGGTAGATCTCAGGGGACATACAGCTCAAGAAGCGAAGAGAGTTCTTGCAATAAAAGGAGAAATGATCTAACCCATTTTGAGCTAGGCAGTTAGTCAAAGTCCATGGTAATCTGGGGTAGGGAGAAAAAATTATGTTAGAAGTCAGGCATTTCCTTGCAAGTAATCCTGGCTATTTACAGAGAATACTTGTGGTGGTTTTGGTAATTCTGTCTCTTTTCTAGTCAGCCCTTATCTGGAGTACTGCTTTTTGTCCCCGTGGGGTTTTCTCAGGGCCACATTTCCTGGGGTTGTGCTGGCTGTCTTCCTGCGGAGCATGGCTCGGATCGGGCTACGCTGCTGCCGCCGCAGGCACCCTGCGTTAGAGCTGATGGTGGGGGTGAGAAATGGGGGCAGGAGCTGCACCCTTCTTGCTTCCTCATGTAAATCATGTAATGCTCTATGGCGTTCTGTTGCTTTGTTCTCCGCTCCTTTGGTCTTTCACTGTTTCACTTTCTGCCCTTTGCGTGACACGTATACAGCTGTCTCGGGCAGAGACGGGCACTGTACTTTGTGTACTGGCTGCATGAGCACACTGAGAGGAATCTCAAATGAGAAGTGAGGCTCTTGGGGAGCTTTATGACAACCCTTCAACACAAGGTACTTGGTTCCTCAGACAGCAGCCCCAACAAGTTCACTTCCTCCCCAGAGAAAGTAGGTGCAGCAAAAGAAAGGAAAAAAGGACATTGAGAACCGGGTAGATGGTCTTTTAAAATCAAATGTATGGGTGATGTTCACAGGTTAACTGTGTATTTGTGTGCCTCTGTACAGAGGGCCTGATTGTGAGAGAGCTACTGGTGTCCCCGTGCTGATAGAATAGAGGCAGACAGGTTTTAGGGGTCTGGGAAGTTGTATTTTGCTGTCCTTTCTCTGTGCTCAGCTTTACAAAGGCGAAGTGGAGCTACCAAAGTTGTCATTATTGCACACAGACACTTTTGTTTCAGAGACATCCATTTGCATCGTCAGATGTCGGTGCTACTCCCCTTTTCTGATTGCAGGTGAGCTCAGCTGACACAAAACTCTGCCCTTCTGGACTTGTCACACCATGCAGCAACATGCCAGTGTGTCAGTGTTTTGTTCCACAATTGCTATTCAGGCTTTTTCCCCACAGCAAAACTACAGAAGCAAATGGTGAGTAAACGGTTTCAGTGCACCACTACCTACCCCAAGTTTTTTTAGCGAAATTTGGGCAAAATCCTCTTCCTGAACAATTCTGTTTAGTAGGACTTCTTCAGTTCTCTCTACGGAGAGACTAACAAACAATAAGGAAGACTTACTGGCCTTCCTCCCTTTGGGCAAGGGGGCTTCTGCAGTGGAGTTTGCCTTTCTTCCCAAGGGCGTTGTGTCTGTATGTCTTGCGTGTGTTTGGACAGAAGGAAAGGGTGCAATTTTGTGGTTGCCTCTGTACTGGAAAGCACCACTGCTACACCCTGGGCAGCAGCTTCCGGTCAGGCTAAACCTGGAAACAAGGCAACATCTGTGCCGCCTTAAAGCTCAGTTTTAAAAAACTTGGAACACCACTCTGTGACTGCGCTGGGAGGAGAGAAACCTGGGGGTGCATCATGTTTATGGAGTCATCACTTCTGAAGGATGGTGTTCAGTCCTCAGCCTTAAGGTAGCATTGCCGTCTGTGCTTGGGGTACACAGAAGGCAGCACTGGCAAGGTTATTTTGTTAAACCATGGCAGAAATACCCATTCAAGAACATTTCCCTTTCCACAAGAAAAAAAAAAAATCAGACGATGGGCTCCTTAATGACCCTTGCTATTGATCTTTCAAACATGGCTTTGAATGCCACCATCAAAGGCATCACAGACAAAAGCACAAGTCTCCTTTCCTCATGTAGAAGAGATATTTTAGGCTGTGATGATAAAAAAAAATGTTAGAAGTATAGAAATATATTAAGATGCTGTCATTTGATTTGAGTTGGCTAAGTTATGGGAAAAGGCTCTTCATTTTATGAGCAATTCTGATTTGTATTTTAAGGATCAATTTAGCTTTAGAGACTTTGGCCTCTGCTGAGGAAAGCAGCAGAATAGCATCACCACAGGATGCATCGTTTGAGGATATGTACGTTGCAAAGCTCTGGGGTCCCTGCAACTGCAAATCACCTGTCTACCTTAAGTGACGCTACCTGTTACACGGATAGTTTCCCAGTTTTAGCAGAGTCGGATACCGTGGGACACACCTGCATTTCTGGAATTTTCCATATGGGCTTGAAGCCAAATCACAGGGCTTATGTAGGAGACTTAGTGGTGGTGGGGGGGTATCTTTCTATTCTTCTCTTCCTGGGACACCGTGAAGATTGCATCACTTCTTGGCATATTTTAGAGCATCCCAAAGGTGAATTATATCTTTCATGGGCTGGAACAGTGCACTATGCTCTACTCTGGAATACTCCCTGCTCTATTCTGACTGTTTTACATGGCCAGGCAATGACAGGATGAAGAGGAATGGTTTTAACTAAAAGAGGGGAGATTTAGATTAGGTGTTAGGAGGAAATTCTTCACTCAGAGGGTGGTGAGAAGGTGGTGAAGCACTCGCACAGGCTGCCCATAGAAGCTGTGGATGCACCATCCCTGGAGGTGTTCAAGGCCAGGCTGGATGGGGCTTTGGGCAACCTGGTCTGCTGGGAGGTGTCCTCGTCCGTGGCACGGAGTTGAAATTATATGGTCTTAAAGTCTCTTCCAACTCTTCTCATCCCTTTATGGCAGGTAAACTCTTGTCTTCATGCAAGGATGCAGAAATAGCACAGAGAAGAAAGGGTCTGGGGTTAGGGTCTTTCTCTTCAGATACAGTTATAAGTTTACTTCTCAGAGTAGGTGGCTCAACCTTTATGCTGCAGTCCATTGAAATCAACGGCAGTTTCATATAAATTGAATTATCTACCCCTATCCCTGTTCCTAAAATTTAGGATGTTCTTCATCTGATTGTTTTAACATTATACATTTCTTTGTTTTTCAGTAAAAGGAATGGAAATCTAACCAAATAATGGTTGTGTTGAAGCCTGCTCGATGGCTGGCATTGTCCTTTGGCTCTGTTTAAAGCATCTATTTCCAAGGTCTTTTGAATTGGACTATTTACTAGTGGCTGCAAGAACTCGGGATTCAGCCAATTGGTTCCCCTTGCCATGATCTTGTTTGGGAACGTTTCAATTAACGTTTGTCTGAGCTGTTTTTTGTTGGTGGTGGTTTGGGTTTTTTTGTTGTTGTTGTTTTGTTTTTTAATTCCAATTTCTTTTGAAAGAGTCTGCTGAGTCCTGCAGCCCTCTGAATTCTTTCCATTTAAAACCATGATTTTGTAAGAGCTTACCCAGAGAGCACAAGAGCAAGTGAGTGGGAGACCCTTTCCTTCTGGGCTTTCCCTGGTTGAGTTGGGTGTTAGCTGCTAAAGCATGTCATTTTAAGGATCTACAGAAACAATCAAAGTGTAGCTTAACTCTCCAGTTTGATCTCAGCCTTTCTAACAGCAGACTCAGGCATGCATGCCACATGTTGTTATGCTATAAAGGGTTCGCTCAAGAGCTGCAGTTTCCATGCAGTGACCCCTAAAATATTCACTGGAGCTCCCATCTGCTTCCTGCTGTGACAGCATAACGTTGTCTGAGGGAGTGGGGAGAAGAGCTTATATCTCCTTGCCAGCACTTGAAAACTGTTAAAGGAGACGTGGGGAGATAAACAGCTCGCATCTTGTAGTACCACTCTCCTACTTTGGATCAAGAAAGGTCTTTTTTTCCTCAGGCTTTTTCACATAAAATAACAACTGAGATTTCCCATTTCCCTTTGCAACTGTCTAAAATGGGTGCCTGGGTTCTGTGGGACCTTCCTGGATACGTAATTAAGTTGTGAATTGAATGCTCTCTGGCCTTTTGTAAGGACTATGTGCTCATAAACTCTTATGTCTAGTCCAGGATATGCCTAAGCTATACTAGTAAGCCTGGAGGTTGTATGGATATACTCAACGTAGCTTTCTGTTACCTTGCCATGTGTTTGATGCAATAGTGTGGAACGCTGCATAAACTAATTGGACTTGGATTTTAGGCCCGTGGTTTATGCTACCGCAGCTACAGTGTTAAGGTCCTGAGCTAATTACTGTAAAGTTAGCAACCTCGTGTTACTGCAGTCACTGAAGTGCAGACTTACCTTGAGAGGAGCTTGGCCAGAGGACAAGTCATAAGGTAATTATCAAACAAGCTCTCATCCATTGGATTGCAAAATCCAATAGCTGTGATGTGGAAAAAGAAGGTTCATTGCAAACTGATTTCATTTAGGATACAAGAAAGTGGAAGATCTGAGGTCTTATATTTCCAAGACAACGTGTTCCTGTGAAGGCAGGAACATAATCATCTGTTGTATTCTCTTTTGCTCCATACTAATCTCTCAAGATCATAAAGGAAAAAGGACATTTTTAATCATACAGTGTAATTTATAAGCATTTCACCAAACCTTATTATTAGAGGAAATGCTTTAATAAATTGTATCATTAAAAATGTTATGCAGTAGATGTTTACATGTGCAAATCTTGGCTCTGCAATTATGTTTTTCCATTCCTATAGGCATGCTGGTTGTCCTAGGGACAGGAGTCTTGTCTATCATGAACTACTTTGCATGCTGATGGACAGTAAGAATTGATTGCCGTCCATGAACTTTAATTCTTTCCATGAAAAAGACAAGCTGCAAAAGCAACTTTTTATTAAATAAATAAACAACCATTTTTTTTTTCCTCCTGTAACCTCCTCTAACAGAACATTATAAGCTTCTTTCCACATTGGCCTCTACAGAGAACATAGAGCTGGAGACTAGTTGACTTTGCATTGGAATAAGGAACCCAAGGGGTGAAAACGTGATGTTGCTTTATCAAACTTTCATAGAATCATAAAACCATTCTATGGTTTGGGTTGGAAGGGACCAAAGACCACCCAGTTGCACCCCCTGCCATGGGCAGGGACACCTCCCACCAGACCAGGTTGCCCAAAGCCTGATCCAGCCTGGCCTTGAGCACCTCCAGGGATGGGGCATCCACAGCTTCTCTGGGCAGCCTGTGCCAGGGCCTCACTGCCCTCAAACTAAAAAGTAAATAATTTTCTTTATATCTAATCTAAATCTTCCCTCTTTCAGTTTAAAGCCATTCCTCCTTGTCCTATCACCACGCCCCCAGCCCAGCTTTCCTGTAGGCACTGGAAGGCCGCTGTGAGGTCTCCCCAGAGCCTTCTCTTCTCCAGGCTGAACAACCCCAACTCCCTCAGCCTATCTTTGTAGGAGAGGTGCTCCAGCCTCTTGATTATCTTTGTGCCCCTCCTCTGGACTCATTCTAATACTTAAGCATCCTTCTTGTGCTGGGTCCCCCAGAGCTGAACGCAGCACTCAGGAGAGCAGAGCAGAGGGGGAGAATCACCTCCCTCCACCTGCTTTCCCCACTTCTTTTGATGCAGCCCAAGATACAGTTGGCTTTCTGGGCAGCATGCACACAGTGCAGGCTCACGTTGAGCTTCTTAAGAAGAAAACATGAGCCTGCACTGTGTGCTAATGGCACTGTGATCCAGACTTGCCAGGGAAGAGGAAGTCTGAGGACCATTTCCCTTCCTGTTCCCAACGGACCTATAGCAGATATGTTGTTGGACATAATATCTGTTCCTTTCTGCTTTGCTTTCAGTTTTCAAGCAAATGTTGCTGTCCACAAGTTCCATGTAGTGCCTGGGAAGCATGGTGCTTATAGCACGCTGAAAATCACTTTATGGGCCCTGAATGTCTTCCACTTTTGTTTCTTGATGACTGCTAGAGACCAAGCTGTGTTTTTAAGTGCAACTACCAACTATAGGGATGATAGCTTTGTCATAATCATGATAACTTCAGGTAATGTTTAAGCCACAACATGGTTTTATTCAAGGAAAATGTTGGGATTTTTTTGTGGCAAAGAAGAAAAGAAAATAAATCTAGGTTAAAAAATAAAAAAAAAAAAAAGCAGAGCTTTGTTCTAAACCAGAATCCTTTCTGGGAATCGCAGTCCCTTTAATGCATGCCCAAGCTTAGCAGAACCCTTGGGAGTGTGATTTGTATTAGATCACGTTCTTATTGGAGCCTTTGTCAAAAAAAACGAGATGACCCAGCAATATTTGTTCCTTTAGTTACCAGTATCCTTCACCCAAGCCACCTCACTAGGAAGGCTGTTTTCTCAAAAGCACATGTTCCTGGAAGATTCCACCAGTAATGTGGGAACTTCCCATGGGAAGATGGGAAGAAAATAGATGTTTTCTCTTAGTTTGCCCGTCTTTGTTCTGCAACAGAGGGAGCAATTCCTAAGTCCAAGTTTAAGACATCACTTAAAAGGTAAATTACTAGTGATTGCACCTTCTTAAAAGGCATATTGCTTTAAAACTTTACCGTTAGGCATTCATTTGTATAGTTTGTACAGCATAATATTATGGCACATCAGTTTCTTAAGAGAAAGCATTCAGTAGCCACCCAGTATGCTTAAACAGAGAGGAGTGAAATTGCCACGTGAAGGTGAGAGTGCACCATTACCGTCATTGCTGCTCTAATGGATGGAGGCTGCGTGGCAACAAACTGGAGCAGGAAAATTAGAAATACATTTGTTAGGAGGCTGATGGAAACGTTTACACAGGAAGTGATTATCTCCAAAAGTCACTGACTTACCTAATGGAGGAAGAGTACGAATCTGTTTTAGTTAGCTGAAGAGCTGCTGATAGGACAACCGGTGTACTCGTGTTGTTCTCCAGTCAATAAAGTACAGGACATACCACAGAAGAACAAGATGCTACCCTGACATAAGCCAGGAAAATCACTACAGTCAGGAAATAAATGAGACAGGTGAAGTGGCTCCAGTGAAGTCAGTGGTAGAAGTTTCCTGGGAGAAGAATTTCACATTGTGTGCTCTCTGCTGTCTACATCAGAGCTACCCCAGTGTTTATCAGCTACTGCAGGTTAATGTGATTTAAAGCCAAAGGTAAATATTTTTTGTGGTTTATTTAATGTTGCTGTACCATATTATCTAAATATTTTCAGATACTATTTGTCCTGAAATAGTTTATTTTAAGCCTTATGGGAACTCTTTAGAAGAAACCTTCCTTTTGTTTCAGCCTCAAAAAGTGTGACTTTGATATATCAGGATGAAGAGATTTTTTGCTGTTGTACCTTCAGATAGAACAAAATTCAAGGGGCTTAAGGTGATATGTGTAGATAGAAAATTGTGAAAGCTTTGCTTTTAGATTTTTAAACATTCCCAGCACAGAAAGGGAGAAGTTTGTCAGCTGAGTCACTACAGCCTCTTGAAGGCACAATGCACATATATGCTCTAATGCACAGGCATGCCCAGTTATCCTGCTTCTTCTTGGTGAGGTACATTTTGCTTTCTCTGTCTTTCACCTGAAAATGCCATGCATGCAGTCTGTGCTGCGAACCACTTTGAAGATACTGATGGAAACTTTGAACGTGGCTCAGCTCCCCAGGGCAGAGCGTTGGAGGTTTGATGCACGCCTGGCAGCCTGCGTCGCTGGAGAGGCATGGGGCATTCTCTTCTTGCTGGAGTACCTCAAGAGCTGTGGCTCTGTGCCAGATCACTGTGCTGAAAGACAGCTTAAACAAGAAAAGACAAAGCCAGGTCAGTGTTTTCCAGGATGGGATGGCATCTCTAGCCAACTGGAGATTGTAGAAAACATTATTCGTTGTTGCTGCCAAGATAGAAATTAACATTTTCTAAAGAACACAGGATGACTTCTAAGCTGGAGATTGATCTAATATTGGTGTGTTCATGCTGTGGAGCTCTAAAAACTTGCATTTTCATATTACAGAGTTACTGCTATCTAATGTGTAATCAAGTTGAAGCAGCGACATAGCTATGTTTAGTCGCTGGGATACAAAGATGCCAAATCTAACAGACTGAGCGGGTCTAACAACTGTCTTTGTTTTGCTTTAATTTTGGAGAATGAATTCCTGATAAACACAAGAAATTTGTGGATGAGTGCATTCTGAATCTGTCTTTATGGACAAAAGAGTAACTGATTCAACCATGTCACTGCCAATGTAAACTTTATATTCCCAAGTAAAAGAAAGAGACTTGCTGATAGTTCCAGTCATTGGCTAATTTTGTTGAAAACAATTATGCTTGATATCGAGACAGGTGTTTAGATATCTAAAGGACTAGAGAGGCATTTAGGAGAGGGAGAGAATGGAGCCTGTAAAGTTAGAGGAAAGCTGCATCTTGTCTGGCTTTCCCCTTAAGTTATAGGCCAAAAAAAAAAAAAAAAAAAAAAGCCACCAAAGCAACAAACAATCTACCAAGCTGCTCCACAGTAAAATCAGGTCAGAAGTGAATGGCAGAGCTTTACCCTGAGGCAAACTGGCCAGAGGGAAACAGGTCTGCCAGGTCAACATGAGATGCCACGTGCTGAGAGAGGTTTAGGTGGTGCCCTTCGGACCCTCTCTGTTCTGCAGCTGAGCAGACCCACAGACGGGCCTAGGGGCCAAAATTATCATAGCTTCTACAGTTTACAGAATGGGCTCCAGGGCTTTTATGTAGCCATAATTGCTATATTGCTGCTCCAGTGATGTCTGTGCAGCATACTAGGGAGTGTTGTGAAGGAAACCATTTATCCATGATCCACATTACTGGTGTAAGAGGCTGTTCTCTGCAACAGGGATGAGGGCTGTTTGGGCCCTGTGGCATTAAGGTGGACAGAGCGGGGTCTCCCCCCTCTGAAAAGTTCCCTTTGCTATTTTTTATCATACCCTTTCCCGAAACATGCACTTTTATATGTAGAACCTCAGCAGTAACATTATGTTCACGCGCTTTTAAAATTTTCTCTGCTACTTTCCCCTGGCATTTACCCAAAAAGACGTTAAAATTATATCATTGAGGAAGCCATATAGCTAGAGAAAACCACCATAAAGCTTACTGGAAATGAGTTTTACAGTTCTGTTCACCTCTTTTGTTTAATTTTGGTGTATGCCTCAGTGAGCATAATCTGTTGCACTTTGGTTGCAAGGCTACAGTATGTCCCTAGAAAACTGTCTTCACTAAAATATATACATGTCATCATGACCAACCCATTGCCATACCCAGTATCTGACTTCATATTTTCCTCTGGATATTGGGGAAACCCTACTGGGAAAATAAGAAGCAAAAATCTATTTTAGTATTTCTGGTGGCAAAATATATGATTGCATTTTTTTTTTTTTCAGTTGGATTTTCTCCTAGGAGCAACGGCATCTTGTAACCTCTTCAGTAAGGGCAACAAGCTGTAAATGATCCTGACAGTAAACAGCCAGAGTGATCTTATCACACATTTTTATGCAACAAAAAGACAATCTCTCCCTTGATACTCATACTGATATTCCCGCTAACTTCTATTGCCTCCCAAGGACAACTCCTGCAGCTGTGACATGCCCTGAACCTAGAGCAACGTGCAGGGGAGTGAAACAAACTTGCTCTCCCGATTAACTATAGTTCATATTCACCTCCAAGAAAAGATCTGCTTGGCCAGAAATATTGGCCCATGGTCTTCAGATCAGGAGGATGAAACATGACCTTTTTTTGCACCCAGGGGTTTTGGGACAGCGTCTGCTGAGGGAGGTCTGGCATCTGGATGTACTATTGTTTCCACTGCCTGAGAGCTTTCCTCTTATAGACTGTGTAACCCCAGTCTTGAACTTTGTTTATACCACAGGAGTCATGTTCTCTATGACTCACAGAGCCTTTGGCAAACAAAAATATTTAGCCTTTTCTGAAGAGTAGGGAGGCTTCAGAGCAATGCTAAACTGAGAAACCTGTTAACCGTGTGGAGGAGAAAGCTTCGGGAGAAAGCTGCTCGCATGGACCTCTGGTTAAAGACAGAGGATCTTAGAAATTATTCAGCAGCACTGTGAAGGGAAACAGAGGGAAAGCGTTGGGGTATGTAGGTATGTGAAATCTTGTAAACGAAAATCTGCAGCTGGCACAGTGCTAAAGAAAGGACTCAGATGCCCAATCCCTGCACACTGAGCATTCACATCAGGCATCAGAACTCTGGGCCTGAGCTGCACTCAGAGGCCATGATAGGATGCTGAAGTGTCTCAGCCTGTCTGCCTGATTCTCTGAGCCTTCTCATCAGAAGTCAACCAGACCCCACCGTATGATATATGGCAGAATTTAAGTGTAAGAGGCCCTACTAATCAAAAATTGCATGTTATTAGCCCCCCTCCTCCCCAGTAAAAACTCAAGAAAATTCATAGAAAAGACAACATGAAATATCTTCCCTGCTCATAAAATCATTCTGCTGCCATCCATGTGATGCAAAGTGTAATTTCTGATGTGTGAAAAGCTGGTAATGGGCAGTAATCAGGCTGCCCTGTAAATAGGGAGAGCAAAGGGCAAAAGTATTTAAAAAAAAAAAGTGCTGGAGAAATGGAGAGGAATAGAAAGCAGTAAATGAGGAAGTGCAGGGAGGCTGGAAGAGGTGCTTCACTGCTTGCTGTGTCGGCAATATCCACAGCTCCCTCTTTGGCTGTGAGTATCATTTTGCCTTCAAAGGAATGTAAGTCGTAGAGACAAAAGTAAGTCCTGCATTGGCAGGGAAAGGGGGAGGAGAAGATAAGAGGCTGTCAAACGATCATCTTAAGAAGACTTTGTTAAAGGTCCTGTGGAGGTGTCTGCTGGAGCTGTCATATTTATCTGAACGAAATGGTGAGGTGCTCACCCTTCCACTGTGTCTCTGTTGTTATCCTTGAGCAGGCAGGGTGGAGATGTTTCCACCGGGCAAACAGCATCCCAAAATTACTCTGACAGTTCAACACAAAGTTTGCTTCCCTTTTCTCTTTGCCGTTGCAATAAATGGCATTGTAGTCATATGAGAAAAATGCTGTAATATTGGAATAGTTTGGAACAAAGTAGGTCTGAGATAAGACTAACTCAAAATAGACTGGAGCCAGTGTCAACTACAAGCTTCAATGCTTGTGCAGCCCAGGATCAAAACATAACATTGGCAATAAGACTGACAGAAGTTTCCCTGTAGTTTGTTTTGATCCCTCCTCGGGTGGCAAAGCAGCTCCAGCCAAAGCCATAAAAAAACAGCGTTCCTTGTCGTGCCATTAATAACGAGGGCTCCTCCGTTAGTGTCTGTTCATATGCTCACCATACTTCGCACCGATAAGGTTTTTCCACGGGAGGGAAAATAAAGTCCCACAGGAACCAGGGCTGTAGTGGGGCTCTGTGGTAGGGCCCTGTAAGGCATCACGGAAAGTAACTTGCTGTCAGAGACAAAGAGGCCCGTTCACAGTCACAGCAGCTGATTGAAGTGCTAGTTTATAATCGCTGAGGATCTGGCTGAGACCTTCTTTGGCACTCTGTTATCCCATATTTACACTCGCATAAGTCAGCTGGAAACCACCAAAGGGGCTGGGTGCGGTTCCTTGCAGGGAATGCTGACACCCACTTTGGTTTAGTGTTTTGTTGGGAAAAGTGAATGCATTCACAAGAGTACTAGAACAGAAAATTAAGAGCCACCTTTTGGCAAGAAAGCTGCTCTTACTATAAAGCAACATGATTTATGTGCCAGTTCCAGTTCTTTTTTTTTTTTATTTTTTTTATTGGCACCTCTGCACTGCACAACATTATTGGAGCTGAGCATTTCCTGAAGACAGCATATAAATGCTCACAACTACAAGGTTCCTTTCCTTTTGTATTCATTTTTAGCGGCTTTTTAAGTTTTGTTTTGTCTTGGGGTGGGGGAAGCGTTCCCAATGTGCATATGTGCCTTTCATCATAAGTTTCATACACTAAGTTAGTAAGTTTCGTGGTAATTCAGTGACAAAATTTCACTGTAGTTAACCAAAGTGATTATTCTTCCTCAAAT
Source organism: Oxyura jamaicensis (assembly GCF_011077185.1). Taxonomy (NCBI): domain Eukaryota; kingdom Metazoa; phylum Chordata; class Aves; order Anseriformes; family Anatidae; genus Oxyura; species Oxyura jamaicensis. The sequence goes on from NC_048893.1 coordinate 90,121,578, forward strand.
GAGGCCTAAAAAGGTGGCTGGAGATAGGATCCCCCAGTGGGAAGGGATTCGGTCAGTTTCTTCTGGGCTGTGACTTTTGCAGAACGGGCCATGCTTTTATTGTATCCTTGCTGAAATGCAGTTGGAAGCTATTTTCCCCTCTGCCTAAGACTCACCTAAGGGAGAGAAAGTTGCCCGTTTGCAGTGCTGCCTCTTGCAAGGTGAGCACACTGGAGCTCCTCACATCTCAGTTAGTTTCCCCTCCCTTCAGACGTCCATCTGGTTTGTACAACTTGGTGTGACTGGCATTATTTTTGCATTGCTTGCTGCTGGTGGTACATCAACAGCTGAGAAGTGCTGATGTGCTGGAGCTTCCAAACGCCCATTTCTGGGTCTGGAGACAGGGATCCTTAACAGCAAGGAGTCCTTGCCCCTGCTTTTCCCTCGCACCAAACACCCTGAGCATGTGGTGCTCTGTTGCATTGCCTGTTCCCATCCCCAGCTGCTCTCTGGAGGGGTGGTGTGGGTTCGCATGGGGGTGCTGTGGGGTGGGACTGTGGGGGCCTTGAACGCAGCTGCAGTGGTGATTGGCCACTGTGGGTTTAAATTGCATCTGCCCCTGCTCTTCACTTTATCCAAGCACAGTTCAAAAACCCACATCATAACGCGATGCCGTTTCAGATAATGTTTCTGGAAGCTCGTGATGCTCGGATACAGGCAAATCAGAGAAATTCAGAACCCAACCACGCAGATGATTACAGCTGGGGGCTGGCACGACTGCTTGCAAGGAAAGATTGAAAATGTGTAATGCGCCTAACTTGGCCTGAGCGGCAGCTGATGTTGCACAGGATCGTCCTCTAGAAGGTTCAAGAGCCAGATGAAGACAATTGGGAGCAATCAGTGGGGGCACGTGAAATGGGACAAACATGCACTTAGGCTGAATAGCAGCCAGTGTTACAAAGGGAAAAACCTAGCAAGCCACATCTTTTTTTTTTTTCTTTTTTTTCTTTTTTTCTTTTTCTTTTTTTCTGTGCTGGGAGCTCTCAGCAGCTCAGTCTCCTCTCCTGGGAGGGAGGAACGGGCTGGAAAAATAGCTGACCAAATAAGAAGGGCAGACAGGTTGCAACCCAGCCTTTTCCAGGTGGAATAATCTATGTATTAGACGTGGGATGGTTTTCAAAGCAAATGGTGGAAACTCCATGAAACATAAACACAGACAGGCCGATGTACCAGGGAGTGCTCTACAGGGGTCAATTAGGAAATTGTAGAAGGATGTATTAGAGGCCCTATTAAGACTTGTTCCATCTCTAAGCTTTAAGATTTATGCCAAATGCACTCAGCAAACAAAGAGAAGCTAAAAATAAAATGAGAAGGCATAATGATTTCCAGTTGTGTTTATTTCCTGTCTCGTTCCAATGATCAGACAGCAAAGTTGGCAGCTTTTATCCCTCTTAATCTGTGGGTCACTGAATGCAGTGTTCTCAAATTCCAGGGCTCAGTTTGTGCCACATGGATTTCTCTCTGGTGCTAGAGCGGTTCCTATGACAAAGTTTGCAACTTTCATAACTTTTCTTTCTCATTTTTAAATTCCTTTTGGATGTGTGCAGCCAGTGCAACTTTCCAAGGTAATCAAACCATCCCTGTATTTAAATCATAGGAAAAGAGGAAAGAAGAATATGAATCCAAAGAATGCTATGGGTGCCTGCTCTCTTTTTTTTGTCTAGCCCAACTGCTGCTCTCAGTGGACACTGAAATAATGTAGGCAGGTCACACAACACTGTGTAAAAATATGTCCTATTGTCTGTAATCTTCTGTAATCTTCTAGAATCTGTTACCTTAGTTCTAGCACCCAGGGATATTACCAGTTGAGGAACATCCATGCTTACTCTCTTCCTCCTACCCGAACTCATTTAGTCTGATGCAGAAGTACAGGTAATTTACAAAGCATTTCAAAAGTTATATAGAAACCTGCTACAGAGATCTTACTGCACTGTTCAAGTTGTCTTAATGTGACTGCAAGCCCAGGAAACTGGGATCCAGGCCTGTTTTTGTCTTTTGCACATTTATAAAATCTGGTCCTCCTTCATACCTCACAGGTTTTCTTTGCACTCATTTTCCTACTTTAAAACAATGACATGAGGAGAGGTATGCTTTTTTCTGGGGGGGAAACCCTGCTGCAGCAATGATTCATGCTCACCAACAGATGAGCAATTTTTGATGAGTTTCAGAACGCACTTGCTACTTGCTTCTATTCCTGGAATTATATGCATTCTGCTAACAGCTGATGAAAAGTTAGATGAATATATCAGCAAGAACATTTTCGCTGGGACTCTGGCTGGGTAGCATCAGTCACACGATTCTGGAGAGAATCTGCATACAAAGGAATGAAGGGTTAAATCCTGTTCCTAGTTTGCCTCTTGAGAACAGTGGCTGTATGGCAGTAATAGAGCAGTGTTTGTCCACAAGCATTTCTGAAAGGCAGAAAGTGCTGCGCTATCTGGATGCCCTTCTGCAGACTTTCTCCCTCTAGGAGAAAACTGCATCTACCGGGCTTTTTGAAGAAAATAATAGTGCTGTGGACACAGTGCCTCATAATTAACTCATCTTGTCTAAAATAGATGTGTTGCTAAAATGTGCTGAAACTTGCTGGGGCGATGGAGTTCAAAACCCAGCCATGGTAGAAAGCTCTGCACTGAAGCACTGTAATAAGGAGAGAATTTGTAAGAGGAAAGCTGTGAGATTTTAAAAAGCATGATAGAAGAAAGAAAGGGTAAAGGCAAAAGTCAGAATAAATCAGTTAGTTTCCTTCTCTTCTCTTCTCTTCTCTTCTCTTCTCTTCTCTTCTCTTCTCTTCTCTTTTCTCTTTTCTCTTTTTTTTTTTTTTTTTTGTATGGGGGATGGGAGTAGGGACTCCCTAGGCAGGGCTCAATTGGAAGACTCAAATCCCTAAATAAATGTCTTAGGAAATGGTTATTGATCCTTGCCTGGAGAACAGTGCCAAAGACATTCATCAAAGGGGCAGATGAAAAGCCTGTGGTTTTGGTGTTTGCTTTGTGTTTGGTTTTATTTTATTTTTTTTTTGTTTTGCCCTCCTATAAACACAGGCAGGCTGAGTGGGGACTTTATTATTATTATTAATATTTTGACCCTCATCCCATGCCTCTTGCACATATGTTTTGAAGCAAGGAAATCAAGATAGATTTTTTTAATCTTTTCTTGCCTTTTCCTTTCCCAGGGTCTATTCAGATGGAGTACACAGAAATTGCCACAGGGCCTCCAGCTACCCCCACAGGAGGCATGTCTGATTTTGCTTACCCTCCATAAGTGCTCCTGTTGTTTTTTTTTCCCCTCACCTTTAAAGGTATTAGACTTACAGCGCTATGCCTCAAGCTCTGTTTATTGAATTTCATGCTAGAATGAGTGAGAGTGGGTGAATAAACCCGTGCTTGGTGTTTCTCTCTCTGTGTGCTCTTCCCTGTCCCTGCAGCTGCTTGGTGCATCTCACACAGCTGGCAGTGGCTGCAGCGTCCAGCAGTTCCTTCACATGCCTGGCCAGGTACGTGGGGCAGGTGTTCCTGGAGAATGCCGACCGCTCCCTTCCTGCATTTGATCAGCTAACAAGCAGGACTGAGGCAAGGGTCATTCTGCTCTCTCTTCAGTAGGTGAGCTTAAGGCAGCTTATTTAAAAGGGGACACGACACGGATTTAGTTTTAGTGAGGTAATTCTCTGTTTGGAAGTCCTCTTGTCTGTCTAAGCACAGCTACTTTTGTCTGAACTTTGCTCTGTATAATTATAAAACCATGGTAAGAATGCTGAAGGATGTTTGCCCTGAATTATTTTTCCCCTTAAGCTGTTTAGTTTTGACTGCAGTAAGAGGTTAAGAGCATGCTTAGAGAGGTTTAATCATGGTGACTTTTGTGGCCTGAATGATTCCACATTGCTGGCTCTTAATCCAACTATATAGACTGGCTTCAGCTGGGACTTAAAATATTCAAGTGGTGCTAAGGAAAAGTTAAGCCAAGCAGAGCTGACAAAAAAAAAAAAAAAAAAAAAAAGACGAGTCTGCTTGCTTGGTCCCGCATGGGCACAATTTACCCACGTCGACAGGAACAGAAAGGTGAACCTGCATTAATTTTCTGTCTGTGTTGAGGCTCCATCTTGGGGATTTCCTGAGACTGCTTGCTCTCAGCCTGCGTCTGGGTATACTTTTGTATTTAAACAACAGTGAGTGAGCAGGTTGAACCTGGAGAACAACTTCAAACTTGGGCTTAACTTGCAGAGTAAACATACCTTTAAGGCATTTGAAAAGCCCGCAACCTGTCCTTAGGATGTCTTGAGAAACTGGGGAAACATGTACCAGGCTTAAATGCAAACTTTATGGCCAAATACTTTCACGGTCGTTGACAGGAACAGTGTGGTATGTGCGGGTTTTGTTTCAGCTGAGGTTGCATTAGTTAAGGAAGATTTAAGAACTATGAGTATGTATGCAAGGTGTTACTCCATAAAACGTTTAGGGCTGGGATAGTATAGGAATAAACCAAAGTTACTAAAGGTACAAATACATCATCATTTAGATAACTAGGGCATTGAAGAAAAACAGCAACAACAATGCCAACAAATGGAACAAAACAATCCTAAAAGACAACAAAGCCCCAAATAACCCTCCACCCTATCTCCATCTGTAGGAGTTTAAGAAGCTGTGTGAATTTGGGCCCTCGGAATTTCTAGAAAAGAGAGATGTAGAAATGCTTTGCAACCCGACAGCTAGCTAGGTAAGCAAAGGTTGGAGAATTGAGAAGAACTTGATGCAGCCCAGTTATGGACTTCGAGTCATGAGTATCTGCCATGGCTGTGCTCTCCTTGGCAAGCCAGTGATATAGCACACATATCAATGCAACAACCCAGCTGCTTCTCAATGCCAGAAGACAGTGTGTTGTGAGAGCTGTACTGGGAGGGTTAAAATCTGTAGGGGCAAAAGTCAAAGTGAGAAAGAGAGAGAAGATGAAATAAACTGTCATGAAAATACACATTTCTTCATTTTGAAAGTTGTTCCTTCGACTCTTTAACATTTCTTGAAAGAAGAAACTACTGATTTCTTATCTACATATTATTTTGCTCTGGTAGTTTTTTAGAGAACTCCAGCTAGAGACACTTACATCATTTTGTGTTTAAAAACAAGCAAGTAAACAAACAAACAAACAAACTAGATGACTGGAGAATTCAAGAAAAGCGTCTGTATTGATATTTTTATTTTTAATTTTTAATTATGGAAAGTTAATGCCAGTAGGGATTTTGCAAGAGGTTTATTTCTTGTGTAAGAAGACAATATAAGATCAGGAAATGTTCTTTTTTGTTGTTGTTGTTGGAACATATCTGTTTATGTTTATATTGTATTTCAAAGGTGAAAGAATACTGACGTCTCATTTAGATTTCATTTAACCAAAAGTATCTTTGTTTAGAGCTATCAAGATAGAGATGGCCAAAAAGGCAGAGACTGCAGCAGTGAAAGTGTTCTTAAGAGTCTCCTTCCTCTAAGACAATGACAGAAGAAGGGTAAACTCCTTGGTTTTGATATGCATGTACATATATGAAGAGATTCAGATACTTGTGCATAGTTTTATGCTTTTGCAAGTTAATATGTCTCATTTCAACATGGCGCTGCAGAATAATTCATGAGATGTTCACAAGGACAGATGACTCAATCCAACTGGAAACATTTTCTGATTTTTATTTTTTTTTATGTTCCATTTCTTTGTTTGTAAGTGCTGCCCAAGGAGCATTGTGTAGGTGGAATTACTTAAAGGTTAGTAAGGGTGATGTCACCTAATGGGACTATTTGTTTGGACTCAATAGGATAGCTAAGCAGTAAAGTATGTCTGATTTCTTTCTTCACACACAAGCGATGTGAGAAAGTTCCCAAATAAAGGATAGTTCACACAACACATGAAGACAACTGTAGATAAGAGACCAGTCCCGAGATAAGAGAATCAATTTTATATATGTATAAAACAAAACCCAAACCATCCTTTTTATCCACCCTTGCTCAAATTCATTGCTGTGTACTCTCAGGAATAGTGGCATTATGGTTTTTCCTAATGACAGGGATTAAGACGTTTCCAGTTTGTTGGTGCCATAAGTCCCTGGTGAATAAGTGAGCATATGGTAATTCTCTGACAAAGACCTTAAAGGAAAGTTTGATCTTCCATTGAAAATTTGTAACTGCTTTGCTGCTGTAGGAATTGCTCGTTTTGTGTGTCAGTATGGATTTTAAGAGATGCATCCATGTTCAGAATCAGTCCCCAAAGAAATGCCCACTGGGGATATGTGCAGGCATGATGGAGGGGAGTTCTCTCATCTTTACTGAAGAGCTGAGTACAAGGGGAGATAGGGACAGAAAGGAATGGACAATTTAGTTGAAAAAAAGCAGAAGGGGAGAGGTTAGATGAGCAGATGAGAAGACATGAGCATGACGGAAGGAAAATGGGCTGAGAGGAAGGAACTGAGAAGCCTCAAGGGAAGTAATTTTTGATACCGAGAAAGTTTTAGTTTTCAATATGATTATTCTGAGACTGATATCTGAGGCTACAAGGGTCAGAGATTCTCAAGATCCTGAGCCAAGATGTGCTTGTGGTTGGGTTTCTCATGGGGGGTACGTATCACTGTGTGCAAGATACTGCCCTCAGCTGGGTGAAATGTATGTCAGAGGTGCACAGGTTGTGCAAAATGTGCATCTCAGATGGCTGGAAATCACTCGTCGTGACATTTCCTTAATTATCTGAAAATGATGGAATGGAAAAAAATAATTCACGCAGATGCAGAATTATATTGAATAAGACCTCTCAGTCAAAGTAATCTTACTGGTAGGCTATGGAAGTGTGATGAGAAGGAAAAAACCTCCCAAACTAGCTTCAGCTAGGAAAATGTGCTTTTCTTTTCTTTCTTTTTTTTTTTTTTTTCCAAATTCAAATACATTTTTTCATTATTATTGATAAGGCTGAATTCTGTTCCCAGGAAGCGTGCTATTACGGTGAGCCAACACTAAAACATTTACCATGCCCCTCCATGCCAAAGGCTTATGTCTCTGAGGCACATTGAGAGCAGACTGAGGGTTTTATGTTGGCCTGAAATGACAGATGAAAACTCCATTCTGGGGAATCAAAGCAGAGGAATAAAATATTGAATGCATCCATGCAAAATTAGCCCAAACCTGCAAACTTTTAGCAGTCCAATAGATGAGCCTTCCTTTACATTTTTTGACAGGAGCAGGGGAAAGTGTTTTGGGTATGATTCTGTTTCGGATGTATAACTTTCCACCAAGGCTTAATCATCACTTTGGCCAAGAGCTCACTGATGTTTTCCTCACCATGTTTCCACACCAAGGATTTGTGGTTCTGCAGGGAAAATCTAAAAGCTATTGACATGAGGCCACTGCTTGCTGAATCGTTTCCTAAGTATAATCGATGATACCGTTATGCTTGCTCCCCATTTGCGCACAGTGATATGAGTGGCAGAGTAAGAGAAAAGCTGCAGTATCCAAAGATTGAACTTTTTTTCTTCCCTGCTCTTTGTTTTTGGTGTAGCCTTGTTGCTGTGTTGTTTTGTGTGGCTGCTGACGTCTAGCCATGCTTCAGAGTAGGAGTGGGAGGGATAGTGCAGATCTGCATGCCTTTGGAGAAAGGAGACGGGGGATTGTGTTTCAGGAGACCTGAACCATCTCACTGGTCTGGGGCACTACAAAAAGAAATGTCTTAGTAGCCACTGGAGAAGGTGGCAGGTCATTGTTTGTTTCTGATAGTACTGGTGGGAATTCTGTCTCCTGCTTGTCATAAGGAGTCTTTTGTGCAGTTCCCCTTTCTTTACACTTTAATCCAGCAAAACACTTTCAGCACACAAGTGGTCTCATTTGCTTTCAGTGACAATATTCACAGACTTAACATAAAGCATGTGTTGGAATGCTTCGCTGGGTCAGGACCTGCTTTGCTTGAGCTGCATATCAAGTCTGCATGTATGTTATTCTAGAAGTTTCATAACTCCACAGTACCAACAGTTCATTGTACGTAGTATTTTCATGCAACAAACGTTTGTAGAAGAGCACAGATTAACCAAAACATACGTGAATAGAAACACAGATGTGCACCTACTTGTGCTCATTAGTGCTGGGGTATGCGGGGTGGTCATTTCTTAAACAACTATGCTCACAAGGAACAATTTTTTTCCCCTTTCTTTCTTTTCTTTTTTCTTTTTTTTTTTCTGCCTTGCAGTTCACTGTGTTTCATTTTGAGATTTCAGGCTGGTGACTTAAAGAAATAACAAAATAATTAAGCCAACCCAGCCTCCTTTCAGGTTTCTGCTCCGCAAAGGTCTATGTTCTTGCCTCCTCAGTCTATCAGTATCCATCTGTACACGTCTGAGGGTGTAACCCAGTTTTTTATGCTGAGACATGCTCACGGTATGTTCACACTGCCATTTCTGCTTTAAGGTAAGGTAAGCAGCTGAGGTATTGGGAGCCGCCTACCAAGGAGTAACAGACAGATCACTCCTTCCACTTGTCAGCTGATGGTGAACTGAAAACTATCTCGCGTATGTCTATGCAATCATAAGAGCAATTTCCCTAAATGCTAGGAACAAGACAGAGGCTCATCTTGTGCTTACGAGATTACGGTCTCATGTGACCGAGGCAGGGAACTAGTGCCAAAGCCAGGTCCCCTGAGTCATCTGAAACTGTGACCTGTACTGATTTCCCCTCCTGTTTTTGCCCTTCAGTCTTTTATAAATAATCTTCTAATCAGGATCAACAGCTCCACCTTGACATCTGGGAGATCTTGGACCTGGAAACAGGTAACTCCAAGGAAGAGGCTTCAGCTGCAAACTCTCAGCATCTCCACTTTCCCCAAAGCTCTGAACACCGTGTGGGTTTTGATCCTGTACGTGTTGTGCTGATTGCTCTGTGGAACAACCACAAAGGAAAAATATTTCCCTTCTACAAAACAAACAAAAAACAAAAAACAAACAACAACAAAAAAACTATGAAAAGTCAGATAACAGTGGTCCCCAATGTTTCAGCTTCCTATTTTGTTTATCAACATTATCAACACACATTCTTTCTGTGGGATTTCTGTTATTTCTGTTTTCAGTTGAGCACTTTGCTGAAATTCGAACCTGAAAATCCTGTTCCAGTTCTCAGTGCTGTAGGCAGTGTGATTTTTAGTGGTGTGTTTTCAGTGGCTCCAGTTTCAAAGTGGAGAAGGTTTCAGCCCTCTTTTGCAGATCTGAAAAAATGTTTTGACTTCACAAATTCCAAAACAAAAATTTGTTTTAAACCATTTTCCCCCCTTGGCAATGCCTAGAGAAGGTAAAATGAGCTAAGAAAAATAAATAAATAAATAAAAATCTAATATTCTCAGACAAACATAAAGACGGGCTCTTTCTAGTCGTCTTTTCTTGTTTTATAATGATATTATTTTTGGTAGAGGGATTCCTTCATGGTGGATGAGATGTGGCCAAACAAGAAGCAGTGCTTCAAACATGGTTTGTAAAGACCTTTACCATCTTTCCAAGTTGGAGATATCTATGTGTCGTTTCAAAATCAAAACAACAAACCCAACCCACAGCTGTGTTTCTGCTGGTATCTCTCAGAAAGGGACAAGCCCTGTGAGTGTAGAAATACCACCATAAGACTGAGTTAAGCTGTATGTTTGATGTGATCGAGGTGTTGCTGCCTGCTCAGCCAAAATGGTGTGAGAAATGGGGGAGGACAACGGTGCAAGCCTCAGCTGGGGAGGGTGTGGAATTTGGCGGAGAAAGCAGCCTAGACCTTTGTCAAGATAAAGAAAGTAAGTGGTATCTTAGCTTACGCATTTTAATCAATGTCTTTTTAAATAGCATTTTGTGTTTGTCTAGGATGTGGTTTGAAGTTTTCACATTAGAATGTGTTAGGTAGCTGACTGTGGTCTGTTAAACATATCTCAAAGACGTTAAGCCTTATCTCTGCTTGAAGACAAAAGTTGTAAAAATATACCTCCTCTCACTTCCAGCCCTGCTGAAGATGGTTTTTGCCTGAGGCTTCTCATCATGACCCACAAGATGAGGAATTACTGCCTCTAGCCCAGTGATTACTGTGAGTGCTCCCTAAACCACACATTAGGGAAAAAAATTAGCCAAGTTTGCTCAAACTACCCAATTAACATTTAAAGACATCCTTTTTATTTTATTTTGTTTTATTTTATTTTATTTTATTTTATTTTATTTTATTTTATTTTATTTTATTTTATTTTATTTTATTTTATTTTATTTTATTTTATTTTATTTTATTTTATTTTTTTCCTGAGGTGGATTAGGCAGAGCTTGTGTGAACCAGCTCCTCCAGCAGAACAGTGTGCATTTGTGAGACACACACTTTGTAAATCTGGGGGAGTCATTTCCAGCAGAGGGGAATAACAAATAGGAAATATCAGGCAGGAGGAGATGTCTTTCAATCAGTGCTGCTACCTGCAGGGTGACTAAATGTCTGCAGTCCACAGACCCCAGCTTGATTTGTTGGAGAAGAGAGCTCAGAGGTGCTGGAGGGAGACAGCGATAGGTTGTGTGTAGAAAGGCAAAATGTTGATATTTATTTGTGAGGTGGTTTTTCTTTCCTTTTTTTTTTTTTTTCATCATCCCTGTCATTCACTCACATAAGCATGCCATTTTCCATGTGCTACTGTCAAAGCATGCATCCTGTCTCTTCATCTTACCGAGCCAAGTATCTGTACCTAGCTAAGAAGCACCTTTTTTTAGTTGATGCTCCCCACATGAATGCTACCATCTCTAAATCAGGCCCAGAAGGTCTTTATGAGAATTTTGTTTCTGCTGCTTTTCCCCTCTCCACTATACATCACCCTCAACTATATCTGCACTGGGAGTCTAATGATCTAAATCCAGATGTTTGTAACATAGATAATAAGACAGAAGGATGTTTATGCCTGAGGAAAACAGGGATATATCTTTTTTTTTTTTTTTTTTTCCAATATATGTATCCTCTTACTCATACAACTCCTGCTACTTTAAAGTGGGAAGTATGTTCACTTTTAAAGAGAATAGCAGCTCTCCCATTGGGTACATCTGCGAAGCACTGTAAATCATTTATGTCACTCCTCATACTTCAGCCATTCTAATGTTATTTCATTCTGAGATCAAGGGATGTGCTGGGACAAAAATTATTCACATTGCCAAGTTAAAGAGGATCTGAGAAACACATGCATTCCCAGTTGTCACAGCATAACCTCTGGTTGTCTGGAGCAGAGAGAGAAGTACAGAGGAAGAAAGTAAACCTCCCACACCTGATTTTCACTTTCCTTGAGTCAGATAGATGAAAACCATCCCTGTGACATGTCTATATCGTCTCTGATCTAGTCAAAGCTTTGAAGAGTTGATACTGTGGTGTTAATGTTAACCCGAATGACAAAATCCTTCCTGGAGCTGACGTGCAAATACAGCAAGAGGATGATAAGTTAATCACTCTGGCCAGCTTCATTAGTACCAGCATGGGGAAAGATCAGGTTGGGTCTCCTGTGCTAACCAGGAGTCCTTTACCCTGCTCCTGCAAGGGGCTGTGCTTAAAGGAAGAACGGCAAAGAGTAAAGAAAGTGGTTTTCAGAGGTGGGAGATGGTTGATATGAAGTGAATTCCAGAGGGAATAATTAATGGGACAGATAACCAAATCCTCTATCCTTAAAATAAAATTACGTTTGCACTCTGAACGCACCAAAGAACGTGACACGGAGATTCTCCTGATTCATCTAACGTTTGACTTGAGAGATTGGCACTAATTATGATAAACTTGTGAGACCCTCTGGAAACAGTGAAAACTCATGGAAGGCATTTGAGCCCAGAACAACAAGGAACATGTTTTTATTAAAGCCAGCAGTGAAACAGATGCTGGGTCATTAGGCACTTGTAGGAAGAAATGTAGGCTGGTATAATACATATTGGAGAGATGACAAGCTAATAGAGGCTGCAGCCTGGACAGCAGTAGATGTACAGCTGGGGGAACTGCAGGTGCTTGCTGCTGCAAAAGCAGTGAAAGGTGATGACTGCAGAAAAGCAAGCAGGTAGGAGCCATTTACCAAGTAAGAAGCAGATGTTATTTGTCATGCTTTTTACCTTAGCACTAGTTTTAGAGCTTTGTTGGAAGGGAAAGAAGGAGCTATAAATTGAAATGAGTCTGATCAGCAAGCAAAATGTTTAAGTGGAGAACAATATACAGGGGTCTGCCTGGATCATCAAGAAAATGTAATTGACTGGTTTTCCTTTATGACTAAGCAGTTGTAACTCACATCTGCCAACTGACAAAGAGCCTGTTGTTCTTCATTGAAAACTGGAAATAAAGAGGGAGCCACACATCTTAATCTTCTTATGTATGTGGGATATTAATGTTTATTAATGTTTAATATAATGTATTAGTTCAGCTGCCCAGGGCTGTCAGGGCTTGCTGACTTTTTTTTTTTTTTTTTTTCCTTTTTTTTACCTGATAGAGTGACTTGATGTAATGACCATTATCAAAAAGAGTCTTATCCTGAGTAGTATGGAGTGCAGAAACACATATCCAGCATGCACAACTGTGCAATCCTGTCTGACTTTAAGTTGGCTGAAAAGCACCATTTTATTCTGGGTCTGGAGGGATGTCTGGGTGCAGCATCTTTGGGACATTAGTTTTAAGCCCTGAAATCTGAACTCTTCACTCATGACTGTGCTTCTAGGCTGGGGATCTGCTTTTCAAAGTAGATTTTTCCTGATATTCATTCTACACGTTTCACTAGCACTTGCAGTTCACACTGGTGAAGTAGATGACTTCTTGCTTTGCCAGGAAGTTTGCCACACTTCTTTCCTCTTGCTGTAAATTTGTTGTTAATGCCTTGCCTCTCACACCCGGTGAAATCCCATACCCACACAGAGGGTCTGAAGCAGTGTTTATTGATACACTATGGAGAAAGTTAGTGCATAGCTGCTAGTGCATACTTCTGTCTGCTACACTGGTTATGGGATTTCTGCTAGTGCCTTTTCCAGGGTCATGCCCACATGGAGATGTAAGCCTGTGGTCTGGGCCCACTGAAAAGGAGCTGTTTTCCACCACCTATTGGTGAAACAGAGGGAAGAAAGGTTACTTGTGATCTGTTAGCTCAAGTGGCACCTCGCATTCATTTCAGACATCCAGATGAATAAACTGTGACTAATGTGACTTCTGTTGTGTGATATCAGAGGTCACGTAATTGCATTCTGAGCAAAGATATGTGCCTCCTAATGTTATCTCTGTTACGTGTTGTAAAGGGCGAGCCACATGTAGTGCTGATTACTAACTGTGGTATTACCTGTGTATGAGGATTATGAATGCTGATAAACCTTCTTGTTGATCACCATAAACCTGATGTCTGATAGGAATCTGGATCAGGTCTTTTTTCTATCAGTGCTATTAAGTTTTAGTCAGGAACCTGAAAACCTGTGTCTAATGTTATTAAAGCTAATGAGAGGTCCAAAACTCTCTGGGAAAGTTTATTTAAGGCAACATATGTGAAGATAGTGAAGTAGGACAAGATGAAGGAAATTATTGGAGGAAACCTCTGGTTACCAGCTACTCAGAGAACTGACTTGTGTCTTCTGGCTGACATGTCACATGGAACAAATGTGATAGAGCAATAAAATGTTCCAGAAATGCAGGACAGGACCTTTTCTAGGAGATGGGAGGTGGACCAATGCAACTTGCTTGGATGGTGTTTGCCAGCGATGTATTGGCAAATACAGGATACAGTGAAGAGGGAGTGGTAGCAAATGAAAAAAGGTGCTTGCCTTAATGAAGAGACCAAAGGCTTGTGAGGAAACTGAAGCAAGAGAATACCATAGGAAATACTTGAAGAGCAAGTATTTGGTATTCGTTTATATTGACACACAAAAGTGAAGATACCTGTTTTTGAATTTTCTACTGTCAGGCGGTAGTGCTTTCCACTCCCTTCTCATCTTTTTAATATGAAAAAGTTCTTTTCTATCCATGCTTAGTATTTACAACGGGGAAAGCAGTACTTGTTTAGACTGGCTAGTGAAGCTATTTACATTTCCTGCATTCATGATGTTAGTTAATATTTAGAGGAGCCTTTCCTGAGGCTATAGAGCAGCCTATGTTTGAACAGAGAGCTTTCTGCCAAATACATCTGGTGGAAAGGTTACCAGTGTGTTTGGCTTTGGATATAAGAACCTGCTTGAGGCTGAAATGTTGACATTTAGTATCTTAGCATGTGGTGTGTTTGCAGCCCTGTTGTACAGTGCATACATGTTACATCGGTAAATATTTCTTCACCGGTTGTCCTGGAGACCAAAACTGTTTAACTGCAGAACAGAGGGAATTAGCAATAGCAACACACGCTTCTGTTCCAGCAGCGATAATCAGTTGACTGTCATTATGTTCAGCTTGGACTATTTCTTAAATATTCAGAGCTTTCCATGTGTGGGTTGTCATCACTTTAGTAATTTAGCTTCATCTTGCAAACTTTTACCCATAAAATTAAACCGACAGGCCTTAATGGGGCAAAATGTGTGAGGAAAGGTTCCTGACAGACATCACTGAAGAACCGGGCCCATAGGGACCGCTGAGAGCCTGTATTGAGAGCCCAAGGTAACAAAGAATAGTTCAACATGATTGTTTTGCTAATAGATGGTAATGTGTCCTGAAGTCTAAAGCGACGTTCTTGGTGTGCTTGGCTAGATGGTACAGAGCTGTTGGGACGCGCACTGGCAGAAAACGTATGCTTTTCAGAGAGTCAACCTACGTTTTGACAAACTTTTGGTATTTCAATTGTCATAGATTTTCTTTGAGATTATGTGCCAGGCAATGAGTGTGAAGCAGCTGTCACATTCCTGACAGGAATAAAATCTCTGTATTTGTATTCAAAGCTTACAGTGCCTGTCCTGGTACTATGAGAAGATACAAACACATCAGTCAAAAACATCTGTTACTCATAACAGATTAAAAACTACTTGGTCTAAATAAACACCTTTTACAAGGTTAGATTTCTGCCTCCTGTTTTTAAAACTTTCAAAGCTGCGGGTTTAACTGAGGCTTAGGTTCATCCCTTACAACAAGGACATAATAGAGGTTAAGTTTTTGTGGCTAAGCACTAAAGCATCAAAGATCCCAGCAGCTTCGTAAATTGGAATAGATTTGATGCCTGCTGAAGCAATCTGAATGATAGACTCATTCACAAATGCAATTCTCTATATTTTATGTTTCAAGGAACAGAAGAAAAGTTTAAGTTGACCACATCAACTGTTTTGCTACAAAAAAATCAGCTGCCTGTAATGGAGACATGCCATCCTTTTAGGCCAGGAAAGTAGGTCTCTGTCTGAGGCCACATCTGCAGAGCACTTTCCCTGAGGAAGCCCGTCAGATCCCACAGGAACTGTGCTCAGATTCCTAAATTGCTCCATCCCAGGCCTTGCCATTGCTAATCCTCAATCATTTCATCTGTCCTTCTGCACAGATGGGCAGGGGACTTACTGGGGGCGAGGGGAGCAGGATGGGAATGGTGGTGCCCATGTGCTGGATGTGAATCATTAAAGTCAGCATTAGCGGATTATGTAGGGCTCAGGTGTCTTCTTGGCAGGAGACACCAAGTAAATTATTTATATAAATAAAGAGTCATCCAAGACAATTAACAGCCATAGAGCAAAGCGTGGTGTATGCTGGGCTGTCTCACTCCCTAGGCTACAGAGCACAACTCTTGTAAACAAGGGGTGTAAGTGGGCCAATTGCTTACTGGCCCGGCCAAATCAGAAATTGTACTTTTGGCTCAGTAGGGATAAAGTGGTTGTGACTGCAATCATCCTTGCCACCCGTGCTCTAGTGTATTCCCTTGCATACTGATCCACAGATGACACAAATTAACGCAGCTCCTCTGACAGCAATGCCCGTGCTGTTAGTGTGGATACGTGTGGATGAGTGGCATCTGTATGTCTGCTGCTTGGTCGTCAGCCTCCTGGATCGCAGAATGTTTGGTATTGCTGCTTCTGGTTGAAGAGGGTTCCTGTAAACCAGCTCTGGTGTCTATTTGCTGGTTGGTGCACTCCCATCCAGGGAGGCTGAGAGGCACAAAAGTACGCCCTTGAGCAAGATAGCTGTGCAAAAACAGACGGGGCTACATGGGCAGTGAGCAGCCCTGCGTGTGCTGAGGAGCGCAGGAGAGCCTGTTGTGAGAACCGCTGCGTGGAAACAGCTCAGGACTAATCCTGAACCTGAGCCAGCTCCCAGCAAAGCACGGTGGTGTGTCTGCGCTGGGCCCCACACCTGCACCAGCACTGCATGCAGTGAGCGCCACGTAAATTTAGTGCCTGAAATAATAAGCCATAATGGAGGTAAGCTGTCACAGTGGGCTCTGTGTCCTCAGCATGGTCTCTGTGTATGCACAGGGGTCTGTTACATGCCTTTGGAGCACTGAATCTGTGTCCACATCAGGTAATTGCACAAGTGTAATCTTATCAGTCGATGTGTGACCATGTAACCACAGCCTGTACAGCTTTCATGTTAGAGCAGGCCTTTAGATAAACACACATACACTTACTTTTATTTTAGCTGCTGTGCTCCCTGATGTCCTCCGGTCAAGACTGAAGGCTGCAAGTAGATGGCTGCTCTATACAGGAGCGGGAAGCAGACAAAGGGCAGCTGCTTCCAAGAGCTGCTCTCACAACTCCAATTTCAAGCAAAACTTTTCCAAAGCACACTTCAGCCTTTTTCCTCGGTGAGAAGTATGCTTTGTGCCCTGTACATCATGTGTGAGCAAAATAAGTGTATTTTCTTCTGGCAGAAAGGTAATTGTTTTCTTTGGGGTTTTGTGCCCTGTGTGCATTTAACTGCTGTGGGGCATGAAGTGAAAGGGGCTTTTTCTGCTTCTGTCCGCTGTCTCAGTCAAAGGGCGGTTGGGTTTTTAGGCTGCCTATATTATCTTAGCAGGGATTTTATGTCACCAAATAACAAGCTATTAGCACAACCTTGCCACTGGGGTTTGTCACACTTTGTGTGTCAGCGTGTACATGTGCTTTTTTCACCAAGCCTCGTTTCTCCCAGCCTATAGCCCGTTCATTTAAGGCGAGGTTCGCAAACAGCATAGCAATGCTGGAAATCACAAAAGAGGGAGCTAACGGCTGCAGCTGCTATTGTAAACCTGATTTCCACAGGCCCAGCAGGGCTTGGCATGTCAGAGGCAAGTTCAGTAACGGGGCCCCTGCTGTCGCAGATGTGCCCAAGCAGTCGGGTTTGTGTTGCCAGCCTGGAGCAGAGGCCGGGTGCGAGCAGTGCCACTGCCTCCTGCAAGGCCCCGAGCGGCCTTGGCGCCATCAGGAGCCTTCCCTCGGGGGGCTGGGGTGGTGCTGAGCAGCGCAGGCCCGGCTCTGGGGGAGCCCAGGAAGCTTTGGGGGCAGAGGCTCTGTGGTTTGCCCCCCAAGAGAGGATGTCACAGCCCAGAAGAAAGTAGAGGAGAAGGGAGACGCAGGAATCCTGTCTCTGCTCAACATCCATAGCCTCCTCCTCGTGGCTGGTTTCAGGCCTCATGGAGGAAGAACATAAGGCCTTGTACTGCAGACACTTTCTGTGCTTAGAGACATTGTTTCTGAGTGTACACAACTGGTGTCCACCCAATATTTAGACTTTTTGCAAGTAATAGCACCTTCCATTCGCAGCCTGGGTTCAAGCTCTCAGTGCCTCTAAGGAAGGTATGGAGTGAGCCATGCAAGAAGGACTAAGCACATGGTTTGCCTTTATCTTTTCCTGTCCCTCTTTCCTCATGTTATTACAATGTACTCCATGCCATGAGAGACAGGAGTCTGTACAGTCTCAAAGTATATGCATTTCCTTGCTAAATAAATATTTAGGGTGCTTGGAAGCACCTGTGACACTGACACTGAAATGGATGCTCAGATCATCTCTGATACTGCGTTGGACTTTTACCCAAAAACGTATTTTAATTTTAGTAGATATGTAGATATTTAGTAGATATTTAGTAGATATGCTGGCTGTGCTCTGACATTGTGCATGTTGAAGAGTCAGATTATGCTGAGGTATTTTGGAAACTTGAAACCAGCACCCCATGGGCTCCTGTTTCTAGGGATTAGGATGTGCCGGTGGGTATCCCCTTTCCTCTTCTCTGGTCTTCACAGCTTTCAAAATGTGATGTAGTCCATTTGCATATCAGCTATATCAATGGGTACCATCTAAAATACATTGTTAGATGATTTAGGTCTGGAGTGTTTGTATTCTGCCTATCTAAAATAAATGAAGTTTATGCAGTTGCTTTCTGTCTCTTATAAATTCAGTCCTTTCTCTCCCAGTTTCAGGCAAATTCAGTATTATTTTAAAAATAATTAAGTAGTTTTAATTGACATTGAGAAAGAGAAAAGCAATCCAAATGCTACCCATACTGTGGGAGAGGAGAGGAAAACTTGGCAATTACAGAAATTAATTAGCACGTATACACTGCCCTGCCTGTATGAATATGTGTATCTACAGATAAGCCATAGCACATGGCATTTCGTGCCTAGTGGGAATGATGCTGGGGACATGTGAGGGTCAGGTTATTGCACTGGGAGCAAAGGAACCCTTAAGAGAAGGTGCAAACCTGAAGGAATTAGGTGAGGATGTTTACTTATGTTAAAGATTTTTTTCACTGAAAATTTGCAAAGAAAATTTGTTCTGTAGCAAGGCTGTGAATTACACAGCAGAACCTGTGTGATTCTTCTGGCCCCTATTGTTTGTTACTTGGATACCTCAAGACTTAGCATTTATCTTGGTCACATATTTTGCTCTTTATTGTGTTGCTCATGTAAACATTATCCTTTTTACAGATCAATACATATAAGCCTTGTCTGTTTTGCTTAAAAACTTTAAAAGTGGGCCACTTACAAACTCTTAAAACTCTGTCCTTATTTGACTTTCTCCGGGTCTCATAGGAAACCTTCTGCAGGGGAGGAACTAGAGCCGATTCTGCTGAGCTGCAGGGGAGCATTTAGACGTGCCAGAAGCACGGGCTGCTTTGGCCAGCACAGAGCCAAGGAGGCTGGCAGAGCTCTGGTGGCTGAGCCCTAGCTGATCGGTCTTGCATAATAAAAACTGCCCTGTTGTCCACTTTTGCTAGATCCTCCTTAAAGGCATTGCTCCCCGTGCAGAAATGGAATGACAGGTACCCGGCTCTGCTGGTGATACATCTCACTGTCTGCAGGTAGCGAGCTGGAATAAAAGCATCGCTCCACTCCAGGTCTTAAGGACTTACACTGTGAAGCATGGACTCATTTCCACAGAGAACTGAGTGCTTTCAGCTGTTATTAAAGTCAAGTCAGCCATCACTGGATCAGGCTCGCAATCCCTTTAGTAATAGGGCAACTTGAAATAAGGCAGCATGTGGTGGTGGGAAATGAAAAATTGTATCTAATCCATAAATAATTTTTTAATTTTCATCGAATCACAGGTGGCAGCTTTTGGATGATTGCTTAGAAAGCATGTTTTTGTCTCTAAAATCCTTTTTTATTTTTTATTTTTTTTTCCCTAAGAAAATTTGGAAATTTTTAAAGGAAAACAAATGTCTTTACAAATCTCTACTGAATAGAAAAAAGAAAGTTACCCCCCAGATCTTCTACTGGGTCCCCAGGTCTTGCTCCCTCATTCTGTTTAACATTCATTCTTAATTTTTAAAAGTGCCATAGTTCAAACCCTTTAAAAAGTTTTAAAGTTTCCTCTGAGAATGCTTTTTTTTGTCCAAGGGTCCTAATGTGATCGAATCCGTTCAGCTCAGCTTCAATTAAGAAGATGAATGCCTTGAGACTTCCAACAAGGCTGTCCGTCAGTAGCATGGGATTATATGATCCCGCCATTTGGCTCAGTGTTTGCTCTTGGTGAGGCTGATAATTTCATCAGCCTCCCTGAAGTTGCGTTTCATTCTCCATAAATTCTTTAGTGCCTCTTTAAGCCTCTCGTATTGGAGCACTTTGTCTTCTGAAATGTCCCAGTTTGATCTGTCATTATGGTGGCATGTCACATTCAGTTACTGTATGTGTCTCACTAGGTGCGATGTAGTGCTGGCTGCCAACATAACTAATTGTGAGTGAGTCTCGCTCGCGAGGCAGTTTGCTGGAAAACGCAGCTGAGAACACCGTTTTCAGAGTATCTGCTCTTTGAACTGTCTTGGCATCGGTGAAACACTTCATTATAAGGAGACATAATAGAACCATAGGCTGTGTCTGGGCTGGGAAACTTCTGCCCAGACTTCCCCCTTTTGCTGTCCTTGGTTCAGCTCCACCAGTGATAGCAGCTAGAGGATGGCTGAATAGACTGCTGATTCCCAGAGCTGTTGGAGTGATGCTCACAGTCGTGGCTGCTTCAGTCTTCTGCTCTTTTCGTGTGCACCTTCCACAAGCCAGCATCACTCTTCTGCTGTCTGGAGCAGATGCAGCTACCTTTTATTTCCCCAAGTCCCTCTCCTCTCCAGCCTGCCTTGGTCCATGGAGTCCATCACGCCCCTGGTGCTTTTCCTCCTGTTCTGCTGTTGCCTTTGGCCAGTGCCACTGCTGGGTCGAAGAGAATGAGCCCAGCCGAGCTTGTTTGGCTCGATTTGGTGCCTTGCCCGCAGTCCTAGTGTGCTTCGTCAGCTGGGAATTGGTGATGTGAACGCAGCTCTGTGCTTGCAGCTTCCAGCACAGACATTTCATCCTGTGCCAAGCATGTCAGTGTGACACCCAAATTTAGCATGCCAGTCACTGTTGCTTCCCTTGATACAGCTCAGGCAGAGAGACTGGGAAATTGTGGCAAAAATACTCTATTATGTTCAAAGAGAGATTGATAGTGCCATTAATAAGGCTATTGCAAGCAAATAACACCTCTGTATGGAGAGAGACTTGCACTGCCCTTTACAACCATCTGTCCCTTCTTTGTTCCTCTCCTGCACTATCTTCGTGCTTTTTCTGTAACATCTATTTGAAACACTTTTGCCTTATTGGCTCCTCAAGCTTATGAAAGTTGAGTTCCCTCTCTGAAAAGAATGAATTACACCTTGCTGTAACCCTGCTGTATAGCATCAAAGAGCTGCAGTTCTTAAATTTTAGCTTTCTGAGCCCACCTTTGATAGTCTGAACCACCTTGAATGATACACAGATAGTCTGAATGATACAAGCCATGCCTGATGTAAATGTTCCTCAGATGGTCGATCCTCTTTTTTCTGCCCAAGAGTGGCATTATAAACAGTGTCACTATCTGCAGGATCATCCTTAGCATCAGAAACAGCAATACATGAAATGAAGGCTGATCGCAGGTGGTCTTCAAAGTCAGGTCATACTGCTAGCTCCATCACATCTAACGCTGTGAGTATGCTAAATTCCCCCTTGCCCTATACCTTGGGATTATAGACTAATAAACTTTGGATTCTCCTCTTCCCCGTTTTCTCAGCCTGTAGAGTGGTTTTGGAATGCATTTGTGAGCACGCTTTCTCTGCAAGCATGGATGATAAGAAACTATTTCTAATGGAAATGAAAAATCATGTCTTATCTTTCCTCCATCCTCTCAGGATCTGCAGCCTGAATAGAAACATTGAATATGTAACGCTGTGAGAAAACTGGGAGAGCTACAGTTATGTAGTTCATTGCAAACTTTAAGGATATTTTCTGCCCTTTCAACAGCTACATATAAGTCTGTTATTCAACAACAACCAACCCCCCCCCCCCCCGCCCCCCCCCCCCCCAAAAAAAAAGGAGAAGCTGTGGTTTGGAGGAAACAAAGACCTGCTGTGAACTTTGGCTCTACCCCTGTGCTCCCTATGGATGCTTGTCTTGCTCTTCCTTCACTGTCTTCCTCTTGGAAGGCAAGAGTTCTTTTACTTGGTAAAAGACTTGATTTTTAAACATTTTTTGACCCTGAGCACATAAAAATGGATCTGAAAGGGAAGCGTGAAGCTTTGAAAAGGGCTTCCTTGAATTTCTGCTACACAAGATACCAGAGCTGCTTCTCTGAAGAACTTACTGAGTATGCTGCCTGGGAACTGAGACTTCACCTTGTTTTAGAGTATATACTAACTACTGTGCTCAGTATTGTACACCAGGTTACAGTTTTATGCAGCTCTTATTGTAATTTCTGAGTCCTTTCCACGTAAAAGAAAAACAGCAAAGTCACTAAGACTTGCAAAAAGATGAGAAGCCGTAGTTGGGAAATAGTTTTGAGTAAGCAGATTTTGACCCTGAAGCCTCATAGTTTTAAAAATAGTCTTTCTCAAGTCTTCCAGGAGATGCAACAATAGCTGTGAGGATCAGACTCTAATGGTTTAATGTCCTTGCTGTGCCTCCACACCAATAAGCTACTTGTTGTATCAGGAGTGATAATTCTCAAGGTCATGGACGTTTCCTGCTCTAATCTTAGTCTGCTTTCACTATCAAAGTGGGATGACAGCTGTGTGCATGTGTGCTCGGAGTGCAAACTGAATTCAAAACATGCTGTACAACTTTACTGATTTTCAAGGACAAAGCTGAAGCCAGATCCTCTCCCAGTCTTTTTGTTTAAAAGAAAATAAATAAAAAGGGAAAAGAAGGAAAAAAAAAAAAGTGGGAGTGGTGTAATCAGGTAGTTGAGCTTTGTTACTGCATTATTTATTTTCATTAAAACCGGAATACTAAGTGCAAATAGCTTTGCAAATGTTTAATTACTTCTTTCATCAAAGGCTGTTTGACACGCAAATGAAGGAAGAACCAAAGTGATGTGAAATGCAATTAACAACTGTTATGAATAAACAGGCTTCAGGCTTATGGGGCACAGAAGGTGAGCTCTTCTTTTAATGTCAGTATGGTCTTAGATCAGTACAGGCCTACTATGACTATACAGCCTTTTAAAATTTCAATAGATTAACTTGTTCTGTTTGTTTAGGTTTTATGGTTTGTTTGAGGATTCCTGTTGGTATGGTTTGAGAATTATTAGGTGGAAAAACCTTGGGAGTGACAGATGTGATGGAGAGGCATATGTTAAGGAGATGATTTAGCTGTGGATATTTTTTTCTCTCTTGGAGGTGGAAGAGCTGTGATTAAGGGTGGGCAAATATCACGAGAAAGGTTTCAAAATATCCTTTTAAATACGTTTACTTTACAGAACGCATAACCCCATTTCCCTTACCACCACACTTTTATTTTCTAAAAAGCTCTAGTTCCCAGGAAGGAAAGTGTTACAGATACTCCAGCCAACATATATCCATCTGTGAATGCTGGTGTGAATATTTATATGTTTGAATCAGAACGTGGGGCAAGCTGCTTGTGGTCTGGGAGTCATTTGGTCAGGAAGCAGATGGGAGAACTCACGGCTGCAACGAGCACACGATGCAGCTTACTGGGACCAGTCACAAATGCTGTCTGAGCAATACTTGCGATAAATAGTGAGGAAGTGGTGCAGGCTGGAGGGCAAGCGTATTTCTACAAATGAGTTTTTCAGTATCTTTGGTTTGTAAATTAAACTCTAAGTTGCACTGATGACATGTAACTGGAAGGGATGCCATGATCTTTGGATACAGAGCCAGATGTTATAGTTAGGTCTGATTCAGCAGTATAACTTACTCCATGTATGTAATTTTTATTGAGAACGAGGTAGCACATGGTAACACAATTACAAGAAAATTTAAAAAATTCTTTGGTCTGTACTTGGCGACAAACACTGCTGGATTATTCCAGGCTGTTTCACTACTTGACTTGTCATGCATTCCACTCTATGGGACCAGTTCAGTTTTCACTGAGAAATTCTGCCTCAAGTATGGGACTTGTCCTGGTTTGGCATACCTTTGTTGCCAGTCATGGCAGACTTGACTTTTGCTGTTATCAATCCTTCATTTACATTAAATATCTTGCATCATTCACCTGCACTGTGTGTTATATTTGAACTTGTCTGGGATCAGATGACCTCATACGCATTATAGTGACCCTCATGGATCCACGATAATACATAGAATAGTTATCAATAAAATATTATTTGCACGTGATTAATCTTTTGTTAGAGACTAAGCATAGCTTGTTTTTTTATTATTATTATTTATTCTTTTTTCTTTTTTCTTTTTTTTTTTTTTCAGTCTAATATCAGAATAGGGAGTAGACAGAGTTCCCTTTGTTAAATCACATTTCTGGGAGCAAATCAGTTCCCTCATCTGCTGGGTCAGCATTGATGTTTCTGGATCTTAACATGAGAGCGTGTCTTCAAATAAAATATTGCTTTCCTAGTACGGTGGTCTTGAAACCCAATGCATCTTTCACAAATTGAAATTGCATAAACCTAAAATTACTGTAAAGGAAGAATTGGGCTGAAGGTGGTATTGTATAGTGGGTGTTTTGACTGCCGTGATTGTATTTTCTCATATAATAATAATGATGGTGATTGCAGCTCACTTCCCTCAAGCTGATCTTCATCATTCATTCATCCATAAATTGAGTTCGAATGCAGGTGGAGTTCGAGGTGGAGAATTATTTCACACAGCTTTTCCCCTTTTGATCTTTTATTCAGTTGAGCTAGTGGGATGCCCTGCTTTTGTTTCCAAGGTTTTCTCTTTGTCTTTGTCTTTGAATAAAGCACTAGAGAATGCTTTGATACTTTCTTTCAACCTAAAATGTTTTTCTTAACCTTTATAATACCTGTTAAGTTTAAGATTGAGGGAAATGATGCCCCATTTGCAAGATTGCATATGTGGTGAGCAAAATTTTTCTCTGTTACCTCTCGGCAGTCTTGGCGCCTGATGAAAATATCTGTATTGCTGCTGGGGGTAGATGAAAAGAACGTATTCACAACCCCCCAGGCAGAACAGCAAAGCAGTCTCCCCCTTATCCCATCAATGTCATCATCACTTCTAGAAAAACAACTGTTCTTGTAATTTTTCAAAGTGTTAGAGGTTGTGTTCAGTGAATCCAACCAGGCTTTATGGTACTAGCTCTTCCCTTAGGATATTTATTCCATGTCATACAAAGGAAATATTGCAATATTGTCCAAATGATTCTGTATACCTCAGTCCTCATGTCCTTCAGTGAATCTTACCCCAGAGTTGAGCACAGCAATGGACTGCATTATAAAATGTTGTGCCAAGGGTAACCACGCTGATATTCTCCTTCCACCTCCCTCTTCAGAAGAGGGCACAAGTTGCTAGCTACCATGAAGAGGCTGGGGAAGAATGCCATGAAGCACTTAAGAGTTTTGCGGGCTGCAAAATCCCCCATGATAATTGAGGAAGGGCTTTTGACACTTGTGCTCTGAGATGATTTTGCCAGGATTACTCTGTAAAAGAATAACACAACTGAGATTATGACGCTGAACACCTGAGCTCTCACCAAGCTAAGTAGGAGGGATCTCAGTATTTTCCTTCTGGGCAGCTGTAATGATGCCTTTGTGTTGCCCTGAGCTGGCTGTGCTAGAACAGAAAGGTCATTTTTACTGTCAGATCCTTCCTATCAAAAAGTCCTTGGTTTATCATCTAGCAGCGGTTTGCCTGTCGAGTTCAGTTTCATGGTGTCTGTTCTCAGCTTCTCAGTCCTCTGATGGCTGTAAGATATGCATCACAAAGGAATTACACCCCTCTTTGTGAAAACTTTGTATTTCTTCACCCTCCACCTTTGGCTGTGATCTTGCACCACATGGCAACCTGCAGAACGGGAGCTCCTCATCTGCACTTTGTAATTATCCTGCCTACGGAAATGGGATCCCATTATTTAAGAACTTTTTTTTTTTTCTTAATTTGGTTAACTAGAGCGACCAGCGTTTTATGAAGCACCCCCTTTCCCTTTAGGAGTCCTGGATTTCTGTTCTGAAGAGCTGTAATCCTGCAACCACAGCTACATTATTTTAGCATTTATTGTATTCGTGTTTCAGATTAGTTGGTTAATAAACAATGATGAGTATAAAGCACGGAAGACAGATTTCTGTGGGGCAGATTTCTATGTGCAGTTGATCACAGGAACTTTAGGAGCTTCATAGGAGCTATGAAGTGTCTGCACTAACTTGTAGGCGACAACAGTTCTGTCCCCAAAAACGTGTAACACAGAGGTCTGGATGCCAAACCAGACCTACTGCGTTCTAGGTGCCTCTTACACAGACCTCTATACAAATAACATCAGTGAGCACTATAATAGGCCTTGACTGTGTCTCAGTTAGAAAGAGTGACTTTTTCCTGAGGGTACATCTTCAGGTTTTCTGAATCAGTTGTGTGCAGCATACTCCTTCCCAACTCCATGCTCATACTTCCTTTGGTAACCACAAAGCTCATATTTCTTAAATAAAGCAATGATTTCTTAATGCAATCAAGAAATAATGGATTAGCACGGGCATGCTGCACCAATTGTCTAATCAGTCATGTGATACTGTCATTCCCAAACTGCCTGTTTGGTTGGAGCACAACGTTTGTCACTGTGATAGACGACATTCAAGCCAAAAGTTAAGAGGAATGGTGGGGAATATTTTTTGCCTAAGTTGATGTACTGAGTCTGGCTGGGGGGAAGTAACTTCTTTCAGAGGAAGCCGTACTGTGCTGTGTTTAGGATTTGTGGCTAAAAGAGAGTTGATGACACACTGGTGTTTTGTCTGTTGCTGCACAGTGTTCACATGGTGTCAAGGTTTTCTCCTTTTCCCACTGTACTGGTGAGTGGGATGGGGGTGGGCAAGAAGCTGGGAAGGGACATAGGACAGCTGGCCCAAACTGGCCAAAAGGATGTCCCATACTGTATCGCATCATGCTCACCAAGAAAAAAAAAAAAAAGGGATAGAGGAAGAATCACAGAAACATTAGGGTTGGAAAAGACCTCCAAGATCATCTGGTATAACCAATAAAAAGGTGAGGGATTTTCTTCCAAGGTGGCCAATTGCTTAGAGGCTGGTTGGGCATTAGTCTGCTTGGGTGAGGTGGTGACAGATTGCCTTTGCATTGCCTAGTTGTTGCTTTTGTTTGTTTGTTTTTCTCCCCTTTCCTTCACCTATTAAACTGTCTTTATCTTGACCCATGAGTTTTCTGCCTTTGCTCTTCCTATTTTCTACCCTGTCCCAAAGAGCAGGGTGGGATGAGCTAACAGCTGTGTAAGTGCTTGGCTGCTGGCTGAGGTCAACCCACCACAGCTGAAAACTTGGTAAATGTGGTAGAGTGGACATTTGGATTCAAATACATCCATAGTTAATTAAGAATAAGATACAAAAGCTGTTTTTGTATTGTTTTACTCAACTTGTACCAGAAAAAAAAAGTCATCTTATCCCTTGAAATCAATATATTTACCTCACAGAAGACAGCTGGAGTCTACTTACTTGACTAGAAGGCCAGGCCTCCTGTGACAAGCATGTCTCCAAGGCTGGCTCTGGCTGCCTAAGGCATCAGGCTGCTCAGGGCTGGTTGAAAACCTGCTACGTTCCCCTTATTTGATTCACATGTTAGGGCTTTGGAAAATGAAGCCAGAGGGAAGTTGGGCAGGAGGCAGCAAATTGCCAGAGGAATGGCCCCATCCAAGACAATCAGTAATCTTTCTTTATACTAGAAACAGCCAGCACCGCTTCCCAAGGCACTTATTTTCCCATTGCAGGGCAGCCCCATGCTTGTCCCATCCCTTCATCTTTCTGCTGGTAAAATCCTGCTCTACTTCCAGTTTTGGGGAGGGCTGAACGAGCCCTCTATTTACTCACTGCACTGAAATTGGCATCTATCTAGCTGAGTTGGTTGTGGAGTCCTTGAACAGAAGTTACTAGGGCACGAATGTGACTTGTGATTATTTCTAGAATAAATTATTGTTGAGTACTGTGGGGGCATGTTACAGGGCAACTATTAGATGAATGGCCATAGGATAGTACTTGATAGTAGTAGTACTCCAGGTATATACAGAGCCATCTGCATTTCTTTTAGTGACAAAAGTAATCATGCTTTTTCTCCACTGCTGTCAAAACGCTGAGCCAACATGCCAGTCTGGGAGGGTGATCTGGAGTTCTGGTCTGGCTACATCAGCTGTGCTTTTATGCCAATTCCAGCAGTAGATTTGTAATATTGGTGAGTTATGAGCCAGGAAAAGTATAGATATTGCCCTGTGTTGCAAAGAGTTTGGCAGTTTCAAGGACTCAGTCCAGCCCCTGGGCCCTTTTCTGTCAGCCTTACACGACACTTGTGGCACAGAGCAGAAACAGAAGTAGGCAATCCAGCAACAGAAGGGATTCTCCCAATAGAAGGATCCATACAGTTGGTTAGAGCCACTAATAGCTTTTACTGGTAACTCTTCTAGCATTTGCCCTGCCAGAGAGTAAAGATCTTCAGCTGCAGCAGTGCATCCCTGAACTCAGAGACAAGTGATTACAGCTGAGGTTAAGGCTTTTAGGGGGCAGCAAAGATTAATCAGCATCATCTTCACCTACTTTGTTTCTCTCAGGTGTACTGATATGTCACTTCTAGTTCTTAGTGACTCTGAGATGACCTCAGCCTATTTGCCCTGTTAGTCATTGGAGCAGTGCACCTAGAAGGCCATGTTGCTGTTTTAGGGTGAGATTAACATATGGAATTTACCTTTCAGGGAGATCAGTCAATTGGAGAGGATTCCTCAGGTTATCCTAGGTAAGTTTTAGCTTACCTTTGTGGGTTGTTTGTTTTTTGTTTGTTTGTTTTTACTGAGCACCAACAGTTGCATGTAGATAGCTAAAGGGCCATTTTTTTCAGAACTGCTTTAGCAGAGAGGTAAAGAAACTGAAGGAGTTGCTCCAGCATCTAACCAAACCAGTCAGTTAACTGCATTCCCCAAGCTTTGCATTAACATTGGAAAGTTTAATCTTGTGCTTTCTTACAAGACGCACAAATGAAGGTAGAGGAATGACCTGGGAGAGTAGCCATAAATCTGTCTGTGGCTCTAGGCTCAGTGGTATCAAACCATAGGGAAACCATCAGTATTTTTCCTTGCACTTCGTTTGTGCTGGGCCATGTTGGTATATGGCATCTGTTTTATACTGAAAACCCATGAAATGTAACAGTTACTGCAAATTGCTATGGAGAAACAATTTTCACATCCTCCAGGAATATGAAGACCATAACAAAGAATGAGTGATATAAAGTGGTACTACTATTAAGGTTAATATGACTATTCCCTCCTGAAAATAACAAGCAAAATTCTGCTGTAACAAAGTTTTCTTAAGTCAGAGCTAGAGAAAATACCTCCTGTCAAATGCAAATGCCTCATTCAGACCTGACTTCCACCAGTTACAATGAGGTACAGTTCATAATTTCTGCTTGTGTTGCTCTGTGGAATTCATGTGCATTGATCTTGACCTTGGATTTGCAATTAAGCTTGAGAACAGTCAAAATATCTAGTGCACGGGATGGAAAGTTCTAGGCAATGCCTTTTCTGCAACATATATGTTACAGAAAAAAATAATCTCGGAACTTTTACCTGACTTACAAGCAGAGAGAGGTTTCTCATACACCTTTTGTAAGAAACTGAGACCAACACAAGATGATTTACCTTATTTCTATTCATCTGTAGCACTTACAATGAAACATGGAGAAAATGGCTTTATGAGAAGACAATGCTGTCTTCATTTCTGATGATTTAAAAAAATCATGCAGTTGTTTTTCTCGCATCAGACTGTGATTATGCAAAGCCTCACGTACCAGGTGCCATAAGGAAAGGTCCAGCATGAATACTGAGATGGTGGTCATATGGCTTCTTTTTGTAACAACATTGGTGCTGGTGATATCAGGTTTCTAGCTCCACCACACCATTTACCTAGGTCTCTAACAGCTCCTCAGTGCTCTCCAGAAGCTGACCAGTGAATGTCTGTTTGTACAGAGGAAAATGGACAGCTTTAAATAACAAAATGTGTAATTTCTCATTCATAGTATCCATAAACTTGCATTGTTTTGGACTCAGCTCTCCCTTCTTCCCCTTGCATCCTATTTCCTAAGTCTTGAGTGTCTTAGGAAATAATATCAAATTTCTTCTGTGACACTAACATACTGTTCGTTCAATATGTCTCAAGTATTCCTATTTCTCTTTCAGCACAGTCTATAATAACTTAGGCTTAGTATTTTTTTTTCTTTATGTTGTACAGAATAATGTGCCAGCACAGCACTACAAGGGAGCTGTGTAATTACTTTAGGGATCAGTGAAGGATGACCAAGTGTGTTACATACACAGTGCCTTCTCCTCGACACTAGGAGAAACAGAAAGGTGTAGATAACAGCCTGCGTGCATAAAGCAGCCTTCACATTGAATTGAAATAACACTGAATATGGCTTAAGATGGTGACATGGTGGTCCCTACTAGACTTAGAAGCTGTCCTACTGTTGTTGTTGTTTTTTTTTGTTTTGTTTTGTTTTTTCTCTCCTCTCAATTTGTGCTCTTACTGTCATTTAAAGTTTTGTTCTGAATGTTCCATGACAACTCGAGGTCCCAATCTATGCCAGGTAAACTGAGGAAAAGAGTGATGTTCAGGACTATTGATGCAACTGCCAAAGGCTGGGAGCAATTAAAATTCATTCAGGATCACCATGAGTCTGTCACTTCTGCTCCATACACAATTCCTTGTTGCATTCTCTTAACAAAGAAGAGTGTATACACTAAAACAAGCAAGCAAAACCAAGCCACATACACTAAACTCAACATCACTACACACAATGTTCCTGAATAGAGCAGATGAGGAAGAGGCCTTTATAAAGCAGAATTAATGCTTTATTTAGGTTAATGCTGTAACAGAAAGCCTTTCCTTGCTACTGTGGTGGGAACAGGAAAATGGTGACTGTTAAAGGGGCCCTTTGGTACTTGTTCACTTTGTGGCTGGCTGGTACTGTGCATTTTAAGTTTGAGAAGTCAGCAGGTTTGTCACTGAGAAGTCTAGGAATTGCTGACACTCACTGTGGTCTGTACAGTTTTTTTAAGGGCAGCTTGAAGGTCTCAAGACTATCTTCACTGATACGGTTTGGTGCAAGAATGACTGGAGCACACCCAAGAGAGCAGGTGCTTGAGTGTGTATTAGCTCATCTGCAGGCATGCTTGCACAGGCTGTGCACATATGGGCAGGACACGGAGCATGCAATGCACACAACCTGTTCTGAACTTGCTCTTTCACTGTGCTATAAGTGTCAACATGCTCTTGTCTCTGCTCAAGGGCACCAGGAGAGGGTCACCAAAGGAGCAGTGTGGAATAGCCTTTGTGGTTTGGAGGGCTCGGGCTGGGGTGTTTCATTTGCCCTGGTCCTGATTCTGCAAATACTGGGCTGGCTTCTTCAAGATGCCACGTCCTCTCTGCCAAGCCTAAGAGGTCAAATAACAAGAATGTCCAGTCAGCTGAAGGTTCCCTTGGGGCTATTGCACATGGTGGTGAGCAGACCAAAGTGGAGCCATTCCTAGGGTGGGAGAGTCACAAAGAGCTGCTTTGTGTTCTCCCAACTGGAGCTGAAGCCAGAGGTTATTAACTGCAGCTGGAAAACTGCAGTTACAATAGTAACATGTCCTTTAGCAAAAACATATGATATCTGTGTTAAAACCAGGTCTTATCCCTCTCTTTTAATGTTCTCCAGACTCTTGTGATTAGTTGGAAGTACATTATCCCACATGCATTAATTTCCCGGGGCCTGCACAGGCAAATATCTTTTTTACAAGTTCTAAGTGTCTTTGTTATGTGTCCCCATGGCATTGAGCCCTGCAGGCCTCCTGTTCAACTCCAGAGGTTGTTCCGTGGGCCTCCCGAACTGTCCGCAGTCTGCTGGCAGGTTTCATCTAGTCACGCCCTCTGGGGACAACAGGACGGTACACTAAGGAAACAGCCTTAGCAAAAGAAACACCCACACACAGCATGTAAAACACGATGGATCTATATTAAACATCAGCTTTCTGAACTCAGTCTGACTCGGTCTGGTCCTGTCCCTGTATTTGGTTCAAACCCCCAGGAAAGACTGAGTCCCCCCACGTTGCGCCCTGGCAGAAAATGGACTCCTTTTTTTGCTGAAGTTAAACAATCTCTGTCACTGGTTGAGTGGAGAACACTGCTGTTTCAACTGATATTATCTCAGCCTGAATATTTAAGCCCTCACCCTTGGCGTGTTTTTGCAGAGATTATCCAAAGCCAGACAGGCTCTGTTGGCCGAAGGCCCGTTGCTTCCTTCAGCGGTCCAGGTGAGGCCTTCTTGATTGTTCAGTCTCATGTTTCTGGACATCCCTGCTTGTGTCCAGGTCTTCCTACCAAACAGATGATCCAATCTCCAGAATCTTATTATTTTTTCATCTTTAAAAAAAAAAAAACAAAAAAAAAACTACAGATAACATTCACAGAGCTGCATGAAATTCACAGTAACTGTACAAATACATTTCCCCAAACCACTACAGTCTGCAAATAAACCTGTTACAGTAATCAGATGCTGGAGCCTCATTTGACTCACTCATTGCTCTGCTGGGGATGTAAATCAGCTTTGCTTTTGTCATCTAATATTATGGGGACAGGAATGAGTCTGCTTCTGCAGACTGCTGCCCTAGAAGCTCAGCCTGGTTGCCTTGTGTGCCCTGCATATGTCTGTATCCAGCCCTAGGACTTTAAAGGTGCCCCTGCTGTGTTCCCTACGGTGTTAGGCTGCAAGGTGCTGAGAACTTGCTTACATTTCCTGGGCACGAAGGAGCTCTGGGATGATGCTGAAGCTATGGTAGTATGCAGAGGGGTGTTACCTGCCTTCCCTCCCATAGGGGGTTGGGTTGCTTGCAGAATTATTTCCACTCTCTTGTGTATCAGTCCCTGGCTGCTTTGGTGCCACCAGCCTGGCTTTGAAACATTGTCAGGCTTTAGAAAAGAGTTGTTTGTCTGGATGGGATCCATTTCTGAGGCATCGGTTTGGTTAATGTTGACTTTGCTGTGAAGACAGAGGCCGAAGGAGGTAGATTCTCCCTGATTCCCTTGAAGTCTTTATATGCAGATACTGTCTGTACTCCTAAGGAGAAAAATTGGAGAGACAGTTTTAAATATCACCCATGCCAGAAGCAGAAGGTGGGGAAGAGTGATCTCAAATCCTGAATGCAAGGGTATTTGCAGTAGATTTTGTGGTGTGGAGGAAATGGTGAAGATACACTAGTATTCTGTCTGTGAAGATTCAGATTCTACTGCAGATTTGATTAAATTATAAATCTTCCTGTTGTGGTAGACAAATTCTGCAGAAAGTTTCCACATCGCCTGATGGGATGATGGATTGCTTTAAAGCCAAAGCTTTCTTTGGAAACACAAGGCCTGACTTTACTATTTTTTCTGTAGCTTTCAAGAGCTGAAGACATTGATTTGTCTGCTCAGGCTGATTACCAGAACTAAAGGATAGCCTGAATTCTCTATGGCTCTGTCTAAACAAGAGTAGCCTGACCTAATAACATGTTTCCTGCTTCGTCTACATGCTAACTCTAGAATTATATTGTTTTTCTGTGCTTAGCCCCAGGACGTAAAAATTGCCTCCTTTCCCATGTGTTTGCTTGAACAAAATAAAACCTGACAAATCTCTTGCTTGTTTAAAAATTGTAAGAAATGATGTTCAAATATATTTCCCAAAAGGATGATTTCTTGTACCTTCCTTTCTACTGCCTTTCCCCTTGTCTTTCTACTTGTCCCTTCCCAGGCCTGATGTTTTAAAGGGCCTTATGCATTTTAACGTTTTGCAAGTTGTGCGGAACTAAAAAGGGGAGGAACTGACAGAATGCAAACCTCAGAGCTGCTGAAGTCACTTGGACATCAATCTCAGATGTAAAACCCGGTCTCACCACTGAAGGCCCTAGGGAAGTTGGAGAGCTGTGTGGGGACAAGGCTACGGTGTTTTCTTCTGATGGAATTTGGTGATGTGCCGGTGTGTGGGGAGGTTGACGTCTCTAGGAAGCAGAGGAAAGTATCCATCTGATGTTCCCATGAGGCAGAGCAGTGCAATTTCTGTTTTACAGATGACAAGCTTGAAGACAAATGGGGTCTACTCAAAGGCTAGTTGGTAGTCACTGAACACCAAAAAATGGGGTCCTTTGTCTGGAGCATCCTCTCTGATTCTACAAGCTAGAGGAAAAACAAAGATTTGATTAACTATAGCCAACCTTTCATGAATCTCCCCTACTTCCACCCTCCCCAAAGAGTGACGTTTTCTAGGTCATGCAGAAATGATGAAGTCATGCCTTGGAGCAAGGGATGTCTCCCATTTATAATTGCCAGGCGAACGTGCTGGCCACTCAGCCATCTTCCTTGACCATTGTTGAGCTGCATGTAACCATTAAATAAAGTTTTCCTGTGGATATTTATTTCGAGTGCCTATGGTACTTCAGCAGAAGCAGTTGGCAGTAACATCTTTCACAAATCGCTCTATTACCACTGACTCCAGACTTCTTTAGATAGTAGCTGATAAAGTTCAAAACATTAATTTCCACCAATAAACAGGAACTGGAAGCCTAGGGAGTTAATAGGGCTTTTTCATCTCAGCCTCACTCTCTGATCTAATTTCAGATAGCAGGAAATAATGCCAACTTTAGCCGCTAATTAGAGTTACTCTTTGGAGATTATTTGTAGCAGACCTCCAAGCTTCTTATGACAAAAATGCACTGGCAGTGCTGCCAGCATAAATATGTTAGATGTTTGTCGTGTAGTGGCCATTTGAATTATGCAATGAATTGTTACAAGGAGCTTTCAAATATATCAGACTTCACAAACAGTAATTTTATCCAGGAACTGTGCTTCCATATTTCCCCCGAAAGGGTAAGTGTGGCAACATGGCCAGTTTTGTCTATTTTCTTTCAGGTGCCAGAAGTTTTTAAATAATAAAGGATGAAGTGATATTAGTAATTCCATTTTATTTTCCATTTGTTCTTTGATCCAGTTTCAGAGAGCGCTCTAGGTACCATATTCTGCTGAACTCTGATTATATTCAATGGGGATCAGGCCTCTACTCCACCCTAGAATGCCTTTTGCTCTCCTCCAAGGAAATAAGGTACGATTTCATTATGGCAAACAGTCTGTCCATAATACTCTCTTTTCAGAGGACTAGCTATCACTACTCTCACAGTGGGCTTTAGCCTTCTCAGTATCCCGTGACTCCCAGTGTGCTGGTATTTGCAGTTCAGTGGGACTAAGAGATATAGATTGTGACCCAGAGTAATGAAGAATAAGTACGCAGTATTGGAGGTGTGATTATAAGATTCATTTTATTAATGCCTGTTCCTCTTGTAGCAGTCATATTTCATGCTTCTACCTCACCTTTCAGTCAAGGATGAGCTATTTTATGTTCAGTTTCTGTGGCATGCAGGCAACAGTGGCCACAAAGCAGTTTATAAAATTAACCAAGCCTCACATTACCCCTGTGAGAAATTCCCTGAGCTTTATAGCGGACATAAAGTGACCAGTCAGTGTTACAATGCTGAGAGCAGAACCACGTCCCCTCTGCCAGTACTGACCATCCCTTGCACACTTATACATGGAAAAATGTGCTGTTACTGATTGCAGCTCCCTAGAGAGCACTACTGGGGAAATCAGTGCTTCCAAGACTCTGGAGAAAAGAGCAACTCATAAGAGAAAGGGAACGTGTATCTTACACCTTTGTGGTTTTACTGTATTTTCTCATCTCTGTTTGAAAGCAGTGTAAGAACACCTTGGGTGTTGCATCCTGGGCACCTCCTCTTCCTTTGCCTTCTCTAAAACAGATTTTCTGGCCAGTCTACAGCTTCCAGGATGATTTTCCCATAAGATCGCTGAAGCTGAGAACTAACAGCATATCACAGCTATCTCGGAAAAATGAGAGTAGGAACCAACCGAGCTACAGTATGCTTGAGGTAACAGGAAGCATTTTCAAAGCAAAATATTTTGATTTTCCAGCTTTTGATTGGGGAAATATTTGATTTAGTTGAAAATCCAGTTGTCCAGCAAAAGCAATCTGTGGAAAAAATGTTCTCAAACCCAGGCCTGTACCCTCTTTATTTTCCTTCTTTAATGAATATCTAAAGAATTTCTGGTAGATTTTTTTCTGTGTGCTGCTTGTATTTAAAATTCATGCCTTGTTTAACCTGAAAGTCTATGGATGACTGCAGAACTGGAAGAATGACAGAGAAATCATGCAAGCAAAGCCGAATTAATTTGAGAGGTGAAATGGGTTTTATTTTGGTTCTCTATTGCCACTCAACTGTATGGCCATTTACACTTGCATGGCTTGCTAGTACTGGTACAAAATGTGAGAGGGGTTCTGGGTGGGCAGTGCTTTCTTGCTCCACCCAGTAAGTTTAACAGCAGATTTATGAGAGGTAGATCTCAACGTTGTGGAGAGATGGTTTAAAATCATGGCCCTCGTTCTCAGTGAAATGAATTTCCAACAGTTAATAATCCCCAAAGCTGAAATTCACTGCTGAGCTCACATGCCCTCTTCCTCCGCTCTGTTTCGGTGACCAGGCTGCCTGCCAGCGCCTTGGCGTCACTCAGGTAACTGCAACGATCCTGAAATATTGAAGTGCTGCTTCAAGAGTTGTCTTGCCCGTCCTGTTCCCTGTTATTGCTGCCTGGCAGTCTGTGCTGGGATGGTGGCTGAAGGGCTGTGAATCCCTGGGCAGGCCGTGAGTGGATCTTGGCTCTGCAAATGACTATGCAAAGCAGGAGGTGGTAGAGTATCAGGCCCTTTGTTCTTTTTAATTAACCTCTATAGGAAGAAATACCCGAGAGATGAGAATGATTGCTATAGTGACATGTAATGCAGGATAAAAGAGCTGCCAATCTAAGGGAAACTGCAGAAGCATAAGGAAGACGCCTGCTGATATCCCTGGGTTTTCAAAAGTTTAAAAATGTCAGGCAGAGGATTGTAACCTTGCTTTGTTTTAAGACTTATAAAAGTGACCTCCACTCTTTTAGACTGTCATAACGCAGATATGCAAATTCATTGGGGGGAAAAAAAATAAAACCATAAGAATGGAAAACTTACCCGTTCTTCATTTGCAGATCCAGACAAAAGGACTTGTAGCTGCTCCTGTGTGTAA
Source organism: Oxyura jamaicensis (assembly GCF_011077185.1). Taxonomy (NCBI): domain Eukaryota; kingdom Metazoa; phylum Chordata; class Aves; order Anseriformes; family Anatidae; genus Oxyura; species Oxyura jamaicensis. The sequence goes on from NC_048893.1 coordinate 90,158,530, forward strand.
GGAAGTGACCCCCGCTTGCACACTCAGTGGTGCAGGGCCACATGTGCCCTGGTGTGACCGCTGGCCCGCTGCATGCTCGGTGCTGGTGTCTCCCTGCCTGGTGTTGAAGGCACTGCCTTTAGGTCTTTTTCTGCCTGCTTATGGCAATCCAAGTGGACGTTTGCCACAGCCTTTGCAATCACAATGAAAACTGCTATCGTTGCACGGGGAGAACTACGTCCTAGAGCAAAAGGTGGCTGTGTACAAGGGAGGATGCAGTGATGCTCCCAGGGGAAACACAGTTAGGAAACTTAAACAGTTGCTTGGTCACTTCAGAGAGTTTTCACATCAGTGAAAACATTTTCTTTGAAAAAAGGGTATGTGGGTGGCTTGGCCAGCAGTATTATTTTGGTTTTGTCTACTGTAGGGAATTATTTTTTTCCCAAACTCCCCCAGCCAGCTTAATTTAGAGCAGATTTAAGTTACGCTATGGGTAATGCCGGCATTAAATGAGTGCCAGGACTGTGGAGGTGAACTTCAGCAACCCTGTCCGTTGGGTATTGCTGAGAATTTGGATCCCAGCAGTAATTCGTTATAAATCTGATGAAATCTAATGGCTTGTAGTTTGCATGGTGTGAAATGCAAAAGCAGGAAGAAGTGAAAAGCAGTGAGCAGAACGGTGTAGAATAGCATGTACGGTTTTATCTTTCTTCTTTTAGCTGCCTTCCCTTTTATCCCTCCCTTTTGTATAAAAACTTGTGTCTGCCTACCTCCTGGCTGGTTTATTCCGTGGAACGTACATCACTGCACACGATCTGTCTGACCTACTAAGCTGCCTCCCTGAACTGCTGTCAGCACAGGCATATAGTGATGGGTAGCTGCCCTGGGATTGCTAAAAGATGTTCCCCGATGTTAGGATTAATGTGTTGTAATCAATAGTATATATCTGATTTGCTTCCAACCGTCTGGATGGCCTGAAATTTCAAAAACAACCGTCATTGAATTAAGTTTTGCATGCTAGAGGATATTTAACGCAGCTTAGTTTTCAGAAAGTGCTGAGCTTACTGGGTGGGATCCAAAGAAAGGGAGTTAAAAAAGGAGGTGGGAGGAGCTCAGCTTTGCAGTCTTTAATTTGGAGGGGCCAAGTGGTGGGCATGGATCCCTAACTCTAGGTTTTGCCATTCCAAAATGTCCCTGGGGAACAGCAAACCTCCCAGTCTGGATCCCAGAATACCAGCACATGAACTGGAAAAACAGCTGGAATACAGAGCATACAGAAATGCTGGGGGTACCGAGGTAAGGTATTCAACCTTACTTTTTCTTACTTGAAAAAAAGGAAAAGAGCTTTCCAAATGAATTTCTGAATACTTTCTGGAACCTGAGTGAGGAAATGGGTTGCTCCTCAGACCTGCTCAAGGTCTTCAAAGGGATGTTATCTTGACTTAGCTCGCCAGGTCAATGGCTAAGTCTACCTTAGCTCTCTCTGCAGTCAGAGGAGGGACAAAGGCTTCTCCTCAGGCATTTAGTAAGGCTCCCACACTGAAGTGCCCCCAGTAGCATCACTTCTTCTCTCATGATAGAGAAGACTAGGGAGACTGGCCATGTTATTTAAGAGCCTAAGTTGGGTACCAGCACCTGTTGCTGTTTTCCACTGCCTGAAATGACTCTTGCAAGGTCTTGGCAAGGCCAGGCAAGCTGAACCAAGCTCCCAGCTCTGCCTGGGGACAGCCCAGCCCTAGGGCACTGCACCAGGCTGCCTGGATGCAGAGCCTGGCTTCAGCATGAGCCCTGGGCCACCGAGGTCAGTGCAGCGGATGTGCCACTGCAGCAGATGTGCTGTTATGCTGCTGAACATGAGGATGGGTTGCCATCATGGCAGTTTCATGATTTCACAGACCTGGAGACCTGAGTGGCAGCAGCTAAGCACAACAGCCTGTGGGGAATGATAAACTAAAGCCCTCATTTATTACAATCTCCTCTGAAATCAGTCGTACCCCTGCCTGGTGCCCAGGCTGCACTTCTGCATTATCTGCCTCTCCAGACGGGAGAACGTGGCAAATGCAAAATGCTCCATTAAGACCTTTGTCAGGTTTGCACATCTGAAAGGTCTGGAACTACCTCAGACTTCATGGTTCTGTGCTAGCTGTTAACAGCAGGTGCTTAAGGCTGTCATTACCCCTGGGGTTCAAACCAAGGGGGGACAGATTGGTTAATTTGAGATTATTAGAGAAAGCTCTTGAGTTGCTTGAAATTGTGGGCACCGGCCTGTGCTGTCCAAATACACAGCGTTAATGGCCCTCAGAGAACAGAAATCAGAAGTTAATGAAAATATTAAATTTTCTGTGCAGATTGTTTCTACTCTTGCTAAATCCTGGGATTTTGAAAGCATCTGACTCCTCACATCCGATGGGCAGGTTTGAATTCTGAATAACTTAAATGTTGTGATCACTGTGGTTTCATTACAACTTAATCATTATGAATAGATTTTTTTTGTATCAACTACTTGTTATTCCAATGTGTGATATCAGTGGAAGAAATGTGACTGTGATGGTGGTTTTTTAACAATAAAAAATAACTTATCTCCTGGGCAGCAGTTTTCTGAACTTTCACCAGTTGAAGATTGGATTGGCTCAAAGTATTGAGCTCATCTTCCTCTATCCCATGCACTGTTCAGGGATGAGGCTTTTCGCCAGCCTCCCACTGCCTGTTAAGCAGCTAAATCCTGAAAGATTTAAATGTTGCTTCTGCAGCCCTGTGAGGAGTAGTTCCCTGGCCTGCTGATACAAGCAACCAGTGGATTTGTTTGTACTAGAGGTGAAGCAGGAGTTGACACTGAACCCCTGGGAGTTTCTCCAAGCTCCGCATCTGATTCTGCAAGTGACCTTCTGAAGTCACTTTGAGCCAGATTCTTAAAGGTATGAAGGAGTCAGCAAGTTCTGCTGATTTCAGTAATGCATTTGCTGTAGGCTGTTACACCTGTTGCCCGCGTAAAACCAGCTGTACCTGCGACATCATTTTGTACGTTTGTGTAGTTGTATTTCTAACAATGCTTTTCTGGACCTAGAAATATGATTTACAAATGAAGGGCAAACAAAGCTAAATAGTTTATGTTTCAAGAATGTCAGGTTTTGGCCCAACTGAAGACTACAGATATTCCAGCCGACAGGTTGGTAGTGTCTAAGTCCATGTAATGCATTGACAGCCCACCTGCTGTTCTTACTGGCTTCAATATTTTGTATTTGTCAGCAGCACTAATCACAAGGCACTTCTGTCCAATGGGCAGTTGTAGCTTTACAAGGTGCTGTAACTTCTTTTTAAAAATAAGGAAAAAAAAAAAGAACTCTATACATCTCCATTTTTGATACAGCAGTGCTCCATGGCTGGGGGCTTAGGTTGCAAAAGTTCACAGAAATAAGAGACTTCCACCTCTGGTGGTGAATTCTCCAGCACCTGGACATGAGTGCCTGTTAGTCATTGCACAATAACACAAATCTACACATAACGGTTTTATCATCTTTATTGGTTTCCCGGAAGGGGACAGTGTGGTTTGAAGCATGGAATTTGTTTTAGTCATCTGAAAATTAGACATGTAGTCTAAATTGTATATATCTATTCTGGGTTTCTGTACTCAGCCAGGAGAGATAGTCACTTCCAGGAGACTTTTCATCATTTTTAGATTAATTTCAGGGGGTGACTAACTTAGATTGGATACATCTTTTTGGTCATTAAAACTGAATAGAGTTAATCCTATCCCAAGTGGCTAAGACAACTACCTCACAAAGTTGTTTAAATACCTTTTAATTCTTATTATCATTCCTTAAGATACAAAGATGTGCAGCATTTCAGAGTATTTAAAGTATAACAAAGAGAAGGAGGCCAGAGGTGGAAGCAGGGAGAGGTGACCTTGGGAGCAATACAGAGACACTGTTCAAATACGTAGGGATGAAGTAAGGAATTTCAAAGTCCGCCTGGGGTTGAGTATAGTGGTGGATATGAAGGGCACAAGAAAGGCTCCCACGAGTACATCAGCAGCAAAAGGAAAACTAGAGGAAATGTGGAAATAGAGGAACATTTCTGAGTGGGACTGTGGACTCAGATATGATGGAGCAATTCTGGAAAGCGTTTCTAAACCTGTGAAGAGCAAGAAGCTGACTGGGGGTAGTTGGCATGAATTTATGGAGAAATGTCACCTGACCAAGCTGATAGCTTTCTGCGATGCAATGACTCTTTTGGTGAGAGAGATGTTTAGTCTTCACCAAGACTTTCGATGCCATCTCTTGTAACATTTTTGTAGAAAAAAACGATGAATTACAGACTAGATAAGTGAACAGAAGTGGGGAGAGAGGAACCTTGTGAAGTTCAACAGAGGGCTGTGCAAAGCCCTGCACCTTGGGAGGAATTACCCCATGCACCAGTACGTGCTGGGAGCCAGCCTGCTGGAGAGCGGCTTTGCAGAGGAGGAGCTGGGGGTCCTGATGGACACCAAGGGTGTAAAGAAGATGAAGCTAGACTTTTTTCAGGGATACTCAGTGAAAGGACAAAGAGAAACCATCACAAAATAAAAATAAAGAAATTCAATTTAAACATAAGAGGTAAACATTCTCTGTGAGGGTGGGTTTTCACTACTCTGACTGCCCAGAGAGGTTGCAGAGTCTATCCTTGGAGATATTCAAAACTCGACTGGACTCGGCTGTGGACAACCTGCTCTAGCTGACCATGCTTTAAGCAAGGGACCAGGGGATCTCCTGAGGTCCCTTCCAGCTTCAGCTGTTCTGTGATTCTCTGATGGCAGAGGGTCTTCAGAATCCCCACAAGCATGGCCAAGCCTTTCTTTGTCTCTCTTATCATTAACAAAACAGTCAGAGCTCTGTTCTGTGCAGCCAGGCTACGTCTAAACGTTTGAGAATGTGAAATCCACAGAAATATTGTAGAAATGCAAAATATGTAATTGTTGCCTTTTTGCTATTAACTTGTAATTAATTTGATTTTGTTTAATGACAAAGGAATAAATAGCTCCTGAATGTGTGGTTAACGCACAAAGAGAAGGCACAGGACTGTTACGGGCTAGCAACTTCACAAAGGAACATCTGTTAAAGGAAATGACCTGCACAAAGTCATCGCAAGTCTATTATGCACTAACTGGCTACCTATTGAGAACTAAATGACGCAAATGAGTTATAGTCATTGGCTTTTCATCTCCTGCGAATTGGGCTCAAATCCCTAATAAGGCACCAGGTGAAAATGAGTCTCTAAGGCCTCTCTTCCAAATCCCCTGGTAGGCACCATATAAATTAGCACATTAGCAGGCTTGCCTCAGGGGGAAAGCGGGACTAGGACAGCAGGTGTGTCACAGAGCGTAATTGAGATGCAGCAGCAGAGAAGAGCGGGGCTTTTGCACAGCGCCAAGCTGCTTCACGCCAGCGCTATTGATCTGTAACTTCCATGGGGCTGGCTCCTGCTTTTAGAAACCCCATCTCTGATTCAGCAAGGAAGCCCTCCAAGGGGAAAAACAAACCACTGAAGTTTATGATTGACTAGGCTGAGCAATTCAGGATCCCCAGGTATGAAAATAGTCGTCAATATTAATTTGGCACAGATAAACAGTTCGGAAGACAAACCGCGGATGGTCTGCTTGGGTTTTTTCCTGTTCAAAGCCCCCTCAGACTGCTGTGAAGACTGTGCCATGAGTGAGAGGAGGAGCTATTGGGGATCAATCTGTATGCTGTTTGCACAGAGAGTGTTTTTTTGTTTGTGTGTGTGTGTGTGTGTTTTCTTCTCTGCAGATGCAGGTGTGTCAGTGGGGTGGAAGGGTGGGGTGAGTTGAGACAGTTCTGGTAGGGAAGGATTTCAGTGAGCAGAAACAATATGGATGGGGAAAAAGAAGAGGAAGAGTAATCTTAGCAGTGTACAATGGGAGGACAAAAAAAAAGAGTTTATATAAACTTTCAAACTTTTTCAGATTCATTCCCCTTCTGTGTTTTGATATATAGTGTTCTCTGATCTGCGTGACAGCGAGAAGGCCGCCTGTCCTTCATGCCAAACAGCAGCGTGGAATGGGGTCAGAGGAGGTCCTGTAAGCCACCTGGCAGCCCGCATTTCCCAACCTGCCACGCTAATGCAAGATGTCATCAGCTCTAGGGTAGATAGAAGCAGATACCTCTATGATTCAAAGTTCAGGGCTCTCATACCTTCTATATTTACCTGACAGAATACCAGAGCAATGCGGTTGCTGTCATAAAGCACTGGGAGAGGGTTTCCTGGTGGAGATGTGAGCATTCAGAGAGAGTCACATTTCTAGGGCTCAGCTGAGTTATTCGTGTTGACAAAGCAGGGCTGATGAGTTGAAGAGAAGCATGGATAAAAAGCAGTAAAAACACTTTGTTTGTTCTTATCAGGAGCTATTTGTAAACCTGCCAAACTGGAAAATAGTCTTTTTTTTTTTTTCACCTTTTGCTTAGTGATTATAAAATTCTTATTAGAGTATTACCCTTCTTCCCTGATGATGATTAAGAGACTATCTCACAAAACTCTGGATTAAATTGATGTGTTCGCTGCTTTAATCTTGGGGAAGCAAATTAATCTCTCCTGACATTCTGATGGCTTTACTGGATGACACAAAGAATTATATTGGCAGAAGGATGCAGCTGAAGTCTAAAAGCAGAGATCCCAATTAGCTGCTGTTGAGTAAATCCCAGCTGCCCTTCAACCCTTCAAAGATGATACATGGGATTCTGTGCAGTCTATCTGCCTCGGGATCTGAAAAGGCAAAATGAAAACACGTTTTTAAAAGGTATCCCTAAAACTAAATAGATGCTTGTAAGTATTGGTGAATATTCATGAGTATGAGCCTAAATTTATTTCTGAAATAGCCTTGAGTTCATGAAAACAGGACTTCTCTTTAATAGAAAAATATCAGCTTGTTGTTCTTTGCCTCCTGAGGCAGAACCAAAGGGAGACTGAAATTATTCACATGAAAAATAATGACAAGGGAGAAGAGATATGTGAAATTTGAGGATTAGGAAAAGGGGGTTAATCCAGACTAACAAATTGGCTAGAGGTTAGGCACATGTAGTAGAAAGAGGCACAGATCTCTCTAACTCCTGAATTACAGTCTCCCAAATGCCCTAACAGTCATGCTGTAGATTCAATATTTGTAGTCCTTTCCAGCTTAAACATAACTGGGCCAGAGAAAAGACAATCCCTGATTTTCTCTATTGACTACCCTGGTATGGCTGTCTCTCACTTTTCATTTGTTTACTGACTAGAGAAACCCCAGTGCAATACTAGCCAAGACCTCAAGGTGAGCCGGACACAGACCCATTCTGCAAGGAGTGGGTGTGGCAATTGAACGAGCTCTTCAACGAAGGACCAGACATGGGTTTTGCAGACATCTTTGCTGAGAATAATGTGTACCTAATTCTGAGAGTCTCTGTTCCAGCTAATTAATATTGTCTGACAGGTAATAAATAAATGCATAAATCATTCCTACTATACCCACATAACTTTGAGCATTTAAAGACTTCTGTTCCTGAACAACCTTAGGCACTCTGGCTGAAAATACTGTTGTTGGGGTCCTGTTTCTTCAGTCTATGAAGTATATCATTCCATCTGCAGAAAGAGTTATACAAAAGCTTTTTACATTGTTGTGGAAAACTCTGACCTTTTACATAATTGATAGAGGGGGAGGGAAAGAAACTGGAGACCTTTTCTCTAAAAGTGTGTATGTGTATAAGGCACAAAAGTCTGACTCTTTTGTTACCTGTGGTAAGAATTTCAAATAAGGGATTTTGTTACCTAAAAAAGGTCTTTTTATTTGCCTTGCATCAAATTACTGTGTGAATATTTGGGGGGTAAAGCAGCAGCAGAAACATACAGAATGGCATGTATCTATGGCATAAATAACATTGTACCTACATTTCCTTAGTGTTTATGTGTGTGTTTTTGTTGTATTTTTGTTTGTTTTTGACATACAAATGCATGGTTGCACTTACAACATCATAGGCAACGATCCAACAGCTTCTCTGAATCACATCCTTCTTGGCATTTTGATTTGAACTGAGTAGAGAATTTGAAGATGGAATGTCAGCTTTTCAGTGCTGAATTTAAGGCTGGTTTTGTTTCTCTGTGGTCACTAGGTCAATACTTTGTAATAGCAGTAACCGGTTATGATAAACAGGTTCCTACAGAAAGACTATTACTTAATTTGTATTAATTTATATGAATTGTATGGTATCATATAACATCAGAAAGCTACTATAGAACAATAATTATTCTCCAGCATGCTTCTTATGAAATTCTTACCTTGCAGAAGATGATCATATAGGTTATATGCAGTCAGTCCCATGGTAGCCCTCTTTTGAAGGCTGGTGGGCTCCCAGCACACGAGGAAATCACATCACCAGTGGAAGATCTTCAGACCATTATAATCCTATATTAGTCCTTTTAGTCCTTTAGCAGGACCTAATTCATTCTGAATGCTTCCCTTAAGCAGAAGAGCATTTCAGCCATATGCAATTGTTGCTTTCAAAGTCAACTCTTATAGAACAGTTGCTTCACTAATATATCCAAGATGGCAGTGTTATCTGTAGCATGGCCGTAGGAACTGTTGCAGTATCATAGACTCTACAACCTTAATTCTTTGATCCAAAGAAATACGAGGTTACTGTTTTCATAAATCTTTAGGTGATGTACGAACAATCATCTAGTCTGTCCTTCTGCCTTAAGGCAGGATGAGCAATACATGAACTGTTTCTGGCAGATACTGTCTAACCTGTTTTTAAAGACTCTGATGATGGAGACTCCAACACCTCCCTAGGGAAACCGTTGTACTTCACTATCCTTCCAATGAGACTCATTGGGGTGAGAGGTGTATTTAAAAATAGAGGGGAACTGAGGAAACAGAAGAGAGGGCAAGGGTTATAGGCATAAGCCAACTGAAAGGAGGTTTATAAATATATGACCCTTTTATGTGAATCATTACATAAGGGATATCTGAAGGTAATGGGATGACTTAGGCTCTGGGGATAAAATGGTTCTTGTGGAAAACAAAAAAAGGTATCATTCTTTTTTCTTAGTCCCATAAACTACGACATTCTACATTATTAGGAAGTCCTGGGAATGCCAAAGAAACTGTATTATTTGATCACAGGCCTAACACTACTGCTCATGGCTAGTTCTCAGGAGAGAACTTTCCTCTTCAGAGGAAAAAAACAAACAAAAAATCAACAACTTATCTCCCAGAAAAATCAAAAGAAGGGATGAAATAGTTATCTCTGACTGCTTTGTATCTAGTTCTGCCTAGTGTAAGGAGAGTGTTTACAGCAATGAGACACTGATGTATTCATTGGAACCCAAAGCGTTCTGTGAAAAATACTGAAGTACAAAAGCTATTACCATTAATCACTATATACGATGGAAGTAGCATAATCACCAAGTGATAGTGTCTTCTGAAATAATATGTTAGCACCTAGGATAAAAAGAACAACTTCTGTGTTACTATTACTGTTATCTCAGGAATGCTTATATCTTTTTTTTTATATATTTTTTATTTATTTATTTATTTTTTTTAATGTTTTGCTGTTCAAGTGGGTTTTGACCTTAGTAAAGAGCACTGTTTTCCAACAGGAAAACTAATTTTCCATAATAATGAAGAGCATAGCTTTTGCAACCTTTGGGTGTGCAAACTGGAAACAACTGTTGAAAGTCCTCAAATAGGGTTTGGCAAAGGGAGGCAATGGCTTATGCCCAAGTGAAATTCAGCTACCATGCAGAAAAACAGTGCCAGCTCTCTGTGTCTCTGTGTCCTGCCAATTACTTTGGCAGACCATAGGTGAAAGGCTGCCCTTTTGCACCAAGCAGGTGGAATTGCCCGAGTGCACCTCACAGCCAGTTCTAGCCCAAGTGAGGATGACAGGCGGAGACAACCTGCAATAGCAGAATTTGGGGAAGGCTGGAAGTAAAGAAGCAGGAACTTTCATCTGATGATGAGACAAGGAATGTCAAAGGAAAATGAACTGGCACATATCCTTTGCCATATAATTGGATATCACGTTATATGGCTTAGTGCTCATCAGTGTAATTTCTCTGTTTGGGAACTAATTGGCAGTACCTGAGGCACCTGCAATAATGCCATTGCCTTGTAGGAAACTTTGGTGTAACTGCTGGGATAAATTGCATAGTAATTTGCCCTGACAATAAATAACATTTCCTGTACCTGCCCCATATATTTTGTTAGGGTAGCTAGAATGTGTTCTGATGTATTACCTGAGTGGAACAGAGTTGATACAGAGCAGGCACAGGAGATAATGGGAGATAATAGATTTGGTTAGGCATTGAAATGAGTTGCCTGGGGAATTGGTGGCATCACCGTCACTGAGGGTGTTAAGGAAAGGTTGGACGTGGTGCTTAGGGATGTGGTTTCGTGGGTGACATTGGTGGTAGGGCGATGGTTGGACCAGGTGATCTTGGAGGCCTTTTCCAACCTTTATGATCCTATGATAATATACAGAAAGTTGTGCATATGAAAGCATGCATTTGCTGTCATTTTTTTTTTTATTATTTATTTTTAATCTCTAGGTCTGTGAAAAAGCCCAACTCTTTTTTTACTCTGCTGGCAACGTTACCTGAATCACTGGAAGAAGATGGCATGCTCCTTTCCCTGGTCTCAACACAGCAGGTAAGCACTACCACTTCTAGAATTCATCCTGTGGGGGTATCCCCAGGGAAATTCTCTTTACCTGTTTTCTAGGTATTTTGAGGATCTGTTCCATTCACACAAAGTGGTCTATTTAAACTTGGTCAGGAGAAGTTGTAGATAAATGGCTGTCGTGCTTCTGTCTTTGCTGGAGGACCTTGGGAAATGACTTGAAAATTTTTAGCTGTCTGCCTAGGCCTCCACACCCAAGCTTCTCCTTAAAACCTGAATTAGGAAAAGTTTGTTTTGGAGAGGAAAAAAAAAAAAAAAGTACATTTTGGTGCTATGCAGCTGGGGAGAGGAAAATTACTAAGGAAAACATCCTGTCTTTCAGAAGAAGCATTATGTACATAAATCTCTGCATTTCTACCTTTCTCAGTAATTGCATCTTTATATTTATACAAAAACCCTTTATTCCAAGGAATGAATTAAATCAGCTCTGAAATTCAAGTTTACCAGAATGAAAACAGCAACTGTTTAGCAGCTCACTAAGATAGAGCACAAAAGCATATGATAGCATAGAATTTTCAAATGGTTAATTTTATTGTGTAAGCCACATTTTAAAGAAATTCTACAATTTCTGTACGTTCTTGCTGTCAAGAGCTGGCTTTGATGATATTTCTTTACCGTGGTTTCATTAGAGCTAAGCATCATCTCTAATGTTAATGTATTAGCCTATCCTTGAAAAACGGTAATGTATTTTATCTATACAGCAATGGGACAAACCAGCTGTGTTTTCCAAAGTCCTTCACATTCACACAATTCTGTGTGAATGCTCAGATCTTTTATGTTCTTGTCTGCTACCTCTGTTTAAGGTATACGCTTAGCAGTTCTGAAATTTCTTCTAGAGCAAATATTTTCCTCCATGATATGAAGAACTGCATGCATGACAAGTGTAAAAATCTCCAGGGATTTTTTTTTTTTGAGATATTGTATGTTTAAGTAAATTGAGAATTTAGAAAATGTGTGTATGCCTGTTGGAATTTATTTAGTACATTCTCCTGTATTTGATACAATAGATCCAAGAAGAATATTTCTTTGTTGATTTAACAGTAAAAAGATGTGCCCTTCACATGTTCAGCCTTTGACAATGTCTACATGAAAAATGAACTATTGATATGGCACAAAATGAATGTACTGTTTTTCTGAAACAAGCTTTGGTATGGTTTTGTAGTAACATTTTGGAAACATTGTTTACTTGTCTTCCAGTAAATTTCACAAAATTACACCTGTCCAGATTTAGAAAGATGTCTTGGTTTTGTACTTCTAATACATTTTTAGCTATTGCATAAGCTATTGGTTGTGTTAACTTCCTTTTCTTCATTTTAATGTTTTTCCATTCAAACCGTGTGGGTATTTGTGTGCGTATAGCTGGAGATAACAGTTAAAGACAAAATTACTGAAAAAAAGTATTTGTACTTCTTTCATAATTAGGAGGTTGTTTATCCTTCAGTAGGTTTTAAGTGGATTCAGTCTCACATTCCTTCAAAGTTGCAACAATCTTTGAAAGTCTTCCATTTCAAATATTAAATACTAACTAATAATTCAGATGGAGGGATTTGCGAGTTCACATTAACTTTGTGTGATTTCTCTTTACAAATCTACAACAAATTTAAAAACATTCAAGATCCCTAAAACTTTCAGGTGCAGCCAGCATATTCCTGACTCATTTAAAGAGAAACTTGAGACACTTCTTGTCAGAGGAGATAGCTATCTGTCCTGACTACCAATGAATTCTGCCACTGTGATTAGGTTTGAATCCTCCTTTGTTTTTGTCTCTCTTACCCTGATTATTTATTTTTTTATTTGTTTGACAGTGCTCATCTCATAGCTAGAAAGAAGGACCTCTATGGTCACCCGTGGTCTGTACCTATCTGTCATTGAAGTTTTGTAAGCTTCTCCAGAGTATTGTTTTCTATTCAGTTTATTTGCCTTTTTTTTTTTTTTTTTTTTTTTTGGCAGTTGTGTTAAGCAATGTGCAAACACAGAACAGGAATGAATTCCTTCCCTCTGGTAGTGGGTACGTGTCAATTATTTAATATGGAAATCCTGTTCTTTCCAAGCACCCAATGCAAAGGTCAGGATATTTATGGGTCACAGCTAAGCTGCTCTTTCTTGCACTAGTTGATAAGTGAATTGAGGAGGACGAACCCAGCTCAAATTCATGTCCCACACTGCTCTGAGGTAGGCATCTTATCCCATCTTCGAGGTAGGAGTCTCAGACCCATGCAGACCACTGATTTAAATGTGACTTCTTAAGGTGCTTATTGCCATAGTGATAGCCAGCACCATAACCTCTGGATAGGCCAGCCTTCCTCTCTCTGAATGAGTGGGGTTTGCCACTTAAATAAAGTGAAGGGTTTCCAGTTCTCCTTGCTTTAAAATGCAAGGTCATATTCTTTACTTGCGTCTATCAGGGATGCAGCACTTCCAAAGGCGATGTGCAAAATGGCATCATCTCTGATGTGTAGCTCAAAAACTTGGTCTAAATATCAGACACTGTAGGGCTACAACTTAGCACCACGCTGCATGATGCTGCTGTTCGTGGTCCAGAGCTACAGAGCTTGCCTACTGCTGGCTTGCAGGTAGCATGTAGAAGGTTGGGCTGAAGGGATATCCCAAGGTCTTGGAGTAAATGGATGCCCGAAGCATTCAAATGAAGCAGGTTCAGTAGAAATAGCTGCCATTAAGGGGATGTGGGCTAATAACCAATGCATCCTGATATGTCAATGAAGATGAAAGGGAAACTAGACTGAAAGGGTTGAGTACCTCTCTGTATGGCAGGGGAGAAAGAGGTTGCAGGAGGGTCTGTGTTTCACTTTCTGTCCATGTGTCTCAGGAGAGAATTGGAAGCAAAGGGGCTGTTCTGTGGATGAGCACACACCTGACTGGTCTAAGGCTTCTCTAAAGAAAAGGAAAAAACAAAACAAAACACCCTGACTGGCTTCTGATTGGTTTCTCTTCAGGGAGCCTTGATACCCATGCATGTTGAGAACAAAGAATGCAACACCCAGAAACTGCTTAGAAAATACTTAGAAAATAGGGAAGTCTTGTTTAACCAATAAGTTATTCAGTAGCTCTTGAAGTTACAGCTGATGGTTTCACATACAATTCAGTTTTAGATTTTTGTCTTCATCTTGTTTCCCCTCTAACATCCATATGAGTTCCAGAGGAAAAATGGTTTATATGACACCACTACAAATATTGCAGAAAATCGTTTAATTTCCTGGTAGTAGTAAGCATGCAGTTATATGCAAGGTAGTATTACCTGCTATCCAAATATATCACTATTTCATTCTCCAGGTGGTGTTCCAGGTAAATGTGTTGATCATTCTTTTGACATTTTCTCGTTGATCTTGCTGTGCGAGGGTTTTCTGCTGTGCAGTTCTTTGTTTTTAAGCTAGTCAGATGTAGGGAAACCATTACAGAGAGGAGAGGCCAAGTCATGCTGCAGTAAAAATGAACAAGAAATGTGGTATTTATATTGCCTTATGGATTCTTTCCCATATCATATTTAATAGTGTCTACTCTCAGAGTTGCAGGTTAGTGTGAATTGCCATAGGTAATAAATTGACAGAATTACTGAGGAGAGCAGAAACAGGCTGGAATTTGACAGCAGTTAGGTGCGTGTGTTTCATTAACCCATAGTTTTCCACCCAGTTGTCTTCAGCAAGGCATTTTTCAGAATTCCCCATGTGATTGCTTGGCTGAATAAAGCATCCCATCAAGCTGTGACAACTGTGATGTTGTGTTGCATTTTGTGCTGTGGCTTTGATGAGGCTTGATTCATGGGTTCTGGCAGAGGCTGATCAATATAGTGTGCTGCCTTGAAAAAATGCAGTTTGCAGGACAAATGTAGCTTTCACAACAAAGTGCCTTTGTATTTGATTTGTTTGTAAATATGTCTGGATCACATGCATGAGGCTTGAGGAATCATGAGCACTCTGGGGATGACAGTGACATTACAAGATAAGATCATTTCATCCTATCCTTTATCAAGCAGGTCAGTGATGAAAGAGTCCTGAACTGAGGGGTCCATGTGCTCTTACTACTGAGTTAGGACTGGGGATTTACATTAATGGTAGTCCTAAATCAGACTAGAAACTGACGATAAAGAGCTTTGGGATGGCTTTGTGAACTAATCTTTTTGCTACCTGGCGCAAATCTAGGGTGACCCACATGGGTGAGGGCTTCAGCCCCTGGGTCAAGGCAAGAAGTTTAGTGTGTGTGTATGTAATTTGATTACTAAAGTTCCTTGATTGCTTTTTGACATTGGCAAAGAGTCTGGCAGGGTTGTTGTGATATGATCACACTGTCAGTAAGAGTGCCAGTTACATGCAGTGTCAAAACACTTTTACCAGAGCGAGACAGACTGGACCGGAGCCATCACAGTTACAGATTAACGATACCATCCTGGCAGGGACTGCTGTTTGTTGGGGAATTGAGGTACCCCAGCACTTTCCTTTGGAAGAAACAGGCGGGGCTGTTAGAAGAGAGCATCGTGCCTGAGAGACGAGTGTGTGAACAGCCAGAGGCTGAGAGCTGCAAGCTGCTACGTCGACACAAGTAGGCCTGGGGGCATGTCAGTGTGGCGTGTGCAAGCGAGCAGCCAAATGTCCCTTGCTGTGCCCGTGCCCAGCTGGGTGTTCAGATGCAGAGCCTCCTGCTCCGTCTGTGAGCCCTCGAGATGCAGATGCTTCAACACCTTATTTCTCAGCCTTTCAATGGCAAGCAGTCTGCCTATGGAGGACAGAAGTTACCAGTGCAGTCAGATGGTAATAATTCTGCTATTTATTTATTTTAAAAAAGAGAGAGAGGCAAAATGATAGCCCACCAGCTGACTGATTCCTAAAATAATTCTTCTTGGAGACTTTCTGACTGGAGAAAAACAAGGGAGTGTTGTTATGGATCACATTGTAGAGGATGTTCCCTTCACAGTGACAACAGGAAAAAAGGTAAATGAGATAAGATTAAGAGAGATTGGCGCTCAAGGCTGGTGCCAACAGGCAATTGGAGGGGGCAAGCTGAGGTGTGTGGGCAAAAGGAGATGAGAAAAGGAGGCAGTGCAAAGTCCTTCATTTTTAATAGAACAAGATCGGTGGGCACTGTGCTGAAGGAAACTGTTTTCTCTCCATCTCATTTCCCAGTAACTTAAATGGGTTCTCATTTGAGGAGGCTTTCTTGTAAGTTTATCAGTACATTCTACACAGTGCCGTTTCTGCAGCCTGGGGAGCCTACTGTAAAGTATCTTATTACTTCTAGAGAGAATAAGAAGAGCAGTCATTTCCAGAAATGAGAGCACTCTGTATAATTATGGGGAATGAGTTATGCATAATGTATATACACTTTTAAAATAAAGATTACCTGTGCGACAGCTATCCACCCATTATTAACTTGACTTGAAGGTAGGAATCTTTCCGACAGGAAGCAAACAGGACTCAAAACAATGATAAAGGTGAGGATTTGGTGGGGCACGATGGGAAAGAAAAATCAAAAAAAAAAAAAAAGAGAAAATTTCTTGGCTGCCAATGTTATTAAAGGTGAAAGCTTACAAAGAGAACACCACGTATAAAGCACTGTGAGAAACAGAAATGCCAAGTGTGGGGAAGGAGAGGAAAAGGTTCTCAGTCAGAGCTTAGTGGAATATGAGGAAGAGATGCAAGGAGGTCTGGTTTATTCCACCTGGCAAAGAATATCAGGTGAGGAGACTTGTAATCATGTAAAGGCAGAGATACGAGGAGATGGAAGTAAGTAAAGGTGATCAGAGATCTCAGGTTGGCTGAAATAGTCAGTTGTTAAATACGAGCCCTCTCTTTCCATCATGAAATCTTTTAAAAGGTGTTTTGTCTCAGATTTTGGAGGGAATGTAGTAGCCAGGCTCTTGAACCGTGGTAGGAGATCAGAAGGCAGAAGCCTTGTCTCAAACCCCATTAACATCCTCAAACATCCTGCATGACACATGATGGCAGCTGACACTCACATTAAGTTCCCCAGGACAGTATATATATTAATTTATGTAGCAGACGTACCACTGGCATCAGATCATATGGCCTGACACAGGGGGATTGTTGAAAATCCAGGGTAAAGCTCATCCCCCATGCTGGTTTTACGTGTTTTGTTCTAGCCACCATATTTCTGGGACTCTCTGTGCTACCTTTGTGCTCTAGGTGCTTTGTTTTTGAATGGATAAACAATGCCTCGCTAAGAGGTTTCTTTCTGAATGGCTCTAGACATTTTTGCTTTTCACTACTTCCTGAAGAAATAAGAAGAATGTTACTATTAAATTCCACTGTCAGCTAGTCCTGTTGCTTTACTATACCTTGGGAGCAGGGTGATGCTCACAGAATTTGTCCAGAGTGTTTGAACTATGTGTTTTTACCCAGAACAATGTGGCCAAAGCCAGACTGGGTCTCCTGGAGATTGCAGTGGGCCTAAGCCTGGCTTCTCTTTGCTCCCTGCACAGTTGAGCAGTGTATGGGACTTCACCTGCAGGTACCTTGGGTAGGGCTGGCTCCTGTTCAGTACGCAGGTGTATTGCATTTGATCTCAGTTTTAATTATTGTCATTCATCTGCCTCCCTAATTCCCTGATGTAGAGGCAGTCTCCTCTAAAGCTTTACACTTGCTGCTGTAAAGTAATTGGCACTGAACTTGTTTTAGTTATTTTCAGTCGTTCCTTTCTTTTCTGAGTACTCTTTGTATTGAACACTTTGTTGAAGATCTTGCAGTGTATGGCTTCTGCCTTTCTTCCCTTCAGTAAGAAATTGTGCACAGTAGTATCTTCAAAAGTATGGAAATTAACTCAATTAGTAACTCAAAACTCCAAAGTAACTCAATTTCTATTTGCATTTAGGCGCTGGGGAATCTAGGCCCAGATAAAGTCAATAGCATTTATTCTTTCAAGTGTTTCAGTCAGAACAGCAAACAATCTCCAAATTGGCTGGGTGATGAGCTCTCACAAATTTCAACAGCAAATGAACCTAGATAATTTAAGGATGTGCCTTTGCTTGAGACCCTCGATGTGTTGCTTAGGTATGCTTTCTCTTTCTCATTACTGTTGAGGAAATCACCTTACACTGCTGCTGGTAAATTCTATTGGCATTGTGGTCTCCCTCGGCAGTCAGGCCATGCACAGCCTGTCTCTGGAAGCCAGCTGCCCCAGGAGATCGTTGCCCCGAGACACCTTCCCGGCAAAAACCCTCTAAATAAGGTGGTAAGTTCAGGCAAGGGCTTTCAAGAAATAACTTGTCCCTCTTTCATGTTAGCCTAGGCAACTGTCACTTACCTCTCACAGTCTTTCCTTCTAAGACACTTGCTCCTTCTCTTTAATCATCTTTTCCCCTTTCTTCTGAGTACCCTCTGATCTACTAATAGCTCTTTGGTAATGACAGTGCTCAGCACAGGGCACAGACGTCCAGGTGTGATTGCATCAGCATGATATTTTTCATCCAGCGTTCAGCGATACCATTAGTCATCCCGGCTTGCAGTATAGAGGGCAAATGGAGTGACTTTTCCAGTCCAAACAGTTTTAGTCATATATTGAGGCTGGCGTGTAGAAGCACGCAGCCTGTAAAAGATCAGGTTCGCTATTTCATTATCAAGCCTAGCTCCTTCTTCCAGCCAAACACTCCTGGATAAATAGAGTTCTGCGCTTTGCCATTTTGCTGCTGCATATTAATATAGATTTCTCTGTGGGCGCTGAGAAGCTGGTATTCAGTGAATGTAGTTAAACCACTTTTTCCATGATTATAATGACAAGGACCTGGTGCGATCACAAGAAAGCAAGCCTCACATACAGGGCATTCTTTGCAGCTTATAGTAAAATTAAAAATAACTGCAGAAAAACAGGATGTTTGGGAGATTAAAAAAATGTGCATTATTTCCTTTATGGCATTGCTTCTTCTAACCTGACAGTAGCATTCCAATATTTATTCTCTGCAAGTCATCAAGCAGAGGTTCGGAAAGTGGATGTCTGCTCCTTAAAGCAATTTGTTTTAGCAGTGCTGTTGAACACAGTTCAAAATAATCTTTAATATGAATGAGAAGCTGGAACCACTTGAAAAGGCAGATGGAGGATTTTTCCAGACTTATAAACTTGTCTGCTGCATGTTTTTCTTGTTCATTCATCATGTTTCCTGCTCCTGGCAGCTTAACCTTTCTGTGCCACCCGTAGGTTTTTACCTGGATCATGCCAGGAATGGCTGCCTCGGTGTGAGTGAGGACTTTGATATCCCTGTTTTGCGTGACTTTTGGTTCTTCAAACTAGTCAAAATCCATGGGACTGTTTCTGTCTTGTTGTTGCCTGACTTCTAGCTTGGAGAGGGAAGAGGCACTTAGTTCATCATCCAAGAATGTATAGACAGACCAGCAGGTAACCAGCAGTGATTACAAATGCAAACTGGTTTACAATTTACGTTCAGTGTAGTCCTTCTCCTTGTCCCAGAATGTGAAAGGATGCATAGTTTCCATGGGACAGGATACTTTTTTTTCTGCCCAAGAAGCTGGCAGCAGGTTAGTCAGGAGAAATAATAATAATAATAATAATAAGTGTATTTTTTTAAAGAAGGAAAAGGATTCTGACTTTTGCCCAGTTTTCATAAAAACAGACAAGGGTCTTACTAATTTCTTACTGGGACAGCAGCGATGTTCCATTGCAATGTGCTTTAGTTTAACATATTGTGTGCATGTAGTTTAAGGTTAAGATGTCTGTTTTGTTTTTATCTTGATTTCTGCTGAAGTAAAGTAACCTGCTACTTGTAAAGGGCAAAATACAGGAGAGGGAATCATGTAGACAGTGTTGCCCAGTCTTGCAAAAGTATTAATTTCATACTGCTTGCTCTTTCACTTAAACTTCAGCTCCTGGAAGCAGGAAGCAAAGAAAAAGCTGGAAATAAGGTATGCATCTCTACCATTTATTAATTTCTTAAAATACCTGAATTGAAAATGATGAATGTTATGAAAATTGGCTGTGGACAGATTTGAAAGCATCTGGAATGGATGATATTAATGATGCAAAGATGGTACCTGAGTTGCTGCCTTTTATTTTTACCCTGCCACAGGATAAGCTGCCAGCATAGCACATCTCACAGAAAGTCAGAGTTGACCTAGGTAGGCACGGGGAGATCAGTCGTCCCCATGCAGGTTGTCTTTATTAGAAGTCCAGTTTGTTTGATCCTGAGTTAGAGCAGAGGTCTGTTAGACACGCTATGATGCCTCCCAGTGTGTTTATTTCAACATCTTTATGTCCATCATTAATGTTTGCTAGACCCACAAAGGGTTGGTGCTTTTTCTCTAGTTGCCTGAGTAGAGGAAACCCAAGTTTCCAAGAAAAGAGCAGAACGAAGTGTCTGATGGATGCATCAGACAGATGCACAGATGGATGCACAGAGAAGTCCCATTGTACCTCATGGCACTGTGTTTCAAAGACAGTGGCCCAAACTTGCCTGCCTCTTATGACAGCTAGCTTTTGTCTCATTTTTGATATCAGGAGATAGAATTCATGTCTGTTTGTCCACAGCGTGGCTCTGCTATATCCTGTATAGTTTCTTTCAAATTGCTCTCTTGTGGCTGGCTGAGTTGGGTAAATTACAGTCTGTGGCTCAATTTGAGTTGCAGAAAGCCCCCTCCTGATGTGAGAAACAAAATTGTGTTTTTGCAGCAGAGAATTATTTTTCTTTATTCCGAGGTAGTTGTGTAGTCATAATAAGGAGAAATGCTAATAGGGAATAAAAGGCTATGATTTGTTTACTAGAATGTGCTCCTGATTGACAGGACGCCTGCCATTGCAATCGCAAATAAAATAAGCTTCACAGAAGATTCTGTCTGAAGAAAATTATTTGAGATTTTTCTCACAATTTGGGGGCTCGTCCGGGATCTTGTCGCCTGCCGAAGATTTCTCGCCACCACAGACAGGAAGGTGCACCCCGCTGATTTCAGGGGTCCCGTCGGGGTGGTGGGCCGTCTCGGTATGGCCAGCAAAGGACCGGGACGGTTAATTTGAAGACAGGCTCTGCGAAGCTCTGGGGAGAGGGGAGGCCAGCACAACAGACACAGCCCACATATAGTCCAGCCCGGATCGGGAACTGGGACTACTGCTGATAACCCGGACTGGGAATCCGTGCACAGACCGAGGTAAGGGAAACTTTACTGTATCTTGCCTCGGGTTGGGTTCAGGGAGACTCTGGCGTGAGCGTGAATGAGACGCACTTTTAGTGCAGAGCGATTGTGAAGTCCCAATCTGCGAGGCTCTGCGAGGGGATGAACGAAGTCCCCTCGGCTGGAGAGGGACGAAGCGAAAGAAAGAGGAGAGGAGTGAAAGAGAGTCTCAGGGGTTTGGGCCCTTAGGTGTATGGTACCCCAAGCACGGTGCAGTGAGGTGCTCGGCAGTACCCCCCACCTCTGTCCTAATCCTAGGGGAAGGCGTGTGGTACCCTGTGGGTGGTAAAGTCCACAGCAGCACGTCGGGAAGAGCTGGAGATTCAGGGATCCAGGAGTCAGCAGGGTGGGGTTGGAGACCCCGGGACTGTGCCTAAAGACAGACCTTTGGAGAGAATGGTAAGGATGTGGAAAAACAACCCAAAAAGTAGGGAAAAAGATTTAAAAATATATATATATTTTTAAAATGGTTAAATACTGTGTAGTTGTCTGGCCTACAAAGTCAATAAAAGGAACTTCAGTATGTTGGCCAAAATATGGGTCTGATGAAAATTCAGGCTTGAAATGTGTATGTAAACAGTAAGGTTCCGTTTTCAGAGGAGGAATCAAGTTTTGCTCCCTATAATCCTAATACTGCACCGCAGGCAGCGGCAGGTGCTCCGGGAGGGGAGACAGGGACTGCAAGTGACGCTGTCCCTGGAGAAGTCACGCTGGGAGCACGGAGCGGCAGGAGTGGAGGTGGGCAGGGGTCCCAGTGGGGCCTTGGGGCCGTGCAGGGCTGACATGGGGCCAGTACCACTCCCCCCTTACCAGCAGAGAGGTTAGGAGCTTTGAGAAGGAAATGAAGTCTTTAATTGAGGGCCTAGCAGAACAGTCAAATCCATTTCTAAGGCCTAATTTGTAGTCCTGGGGGGGCGGGGGGGGTGGGGGGCGCCCTGGCAATGTCAATCTTGAGTATGTTATTCCCTGGAATAACAATGTTTATTTCCCTGGAATAATGTTTAATTCCATGGAATAAGAATGTTTAGGAGGGGAATGATTCAGCAGACAGCTGTGCAAGAATGGGAAAGAACTAACAGCCCCATGACGGAGAGTAATTCCGATAGAGCAGAAATATCCACTTACATAACTGCGATAATAACAACCCACAACACAGAAATCCTATGAGAGACTCGGGGTCAGAATTAGAAAGTACTCGGGGATGAATCCTGAGGACCCAGTAGCCCAAGGGCTCTTTAAAGTTCATTTTGTGATTAAAGCCTGGCCAGGTATACAGAAAAAGCTCCAGAAGGTGGGAGGATGGAGTGAACAGTGCAGGTAGTATGAAGGTGTATGCCAGGAGGGGCGATGAGAAGGAAAAGCAGAGAGAGAAACAAATACTATTCGCGGCGTATTGGGTAGTGAGGCAGAGGGCTGGAAATAGAGGGTGGAAAGGAGAGGAAGAGAGATGAAGGAATGGCAGACAAGGAAAGCTACCTGCGTTGCAGCCTAAATCCTAGCAGGGACAGGCTTTGCGAAGATGTTTTAAGTGTGGCCAGGCCGGCCACTTCAAATAGGAGTATCTGGAGTGGAAGAAGAAGAGATTGCTGTTATAAATTCAGAATAGGGGAGTCAGGGATTCTCAGAAAGCTGGTTCCCTGATAAATGAAAGTGTACCTCAAGGGTTCCTCAGGTGTACCTCAGCGGGGATCACTCTACAATTATCGTTACAGGCAAAACAGCCAGCATAGGAAGATTAATGAAATTTATTACCTACTGCTGATGGGCTGGAGCGGTGAGAAACAAAGAAACAAGCTGGGGGCACCTTGCCCCATCCACTCTCTTCTACCTCTTCCCTGTTCTGAATGGCACGGGGGGGGGTGAGAGTGGGGGCTGCTGTCCATCCGTGGTGCTTCGTTTCCACTGACCCTTCACAGTCACTCTCCCCCCTGCTCTGTTGTGGGGTGCCAACCTTCCTGGGCTGCTCCTGTGTGGGTTTCTCCACGGGCAGCGAAAAACAGGCTCTTTGGGAGCTGCTCTGGTGTGGGGTCCCTCTCATGGTGTCCCGACCTTCCTGGGCTGCTCCTGAATGGACTGCAATGGACTGAATGGAGAACTGCTCCGCTGCAGTACACCACGGGCTGCGGGGGTCTGCCTTCCCCACCAGGGGCCTCTCTGTGGGCCAGTGGGGGCTTCAGCTCCAGTACCTGGAGCACCTCTGCACTGCACTCCCCCTCCTCTGCACTGACCTTGGTGTCTGCAGGGAGGTTTCTCACTCCTCACTCTCCCATCTGCTGTTGTGCAGCATTTTCTTGTTGTGCAGCTTGCTTTTTTTTTCCTTTTCTTGGGTGTGCTCTCATAGAAATTTAAACTGCATTGCTCGTGGCTTGGCTCTGGGCAGCGGTGGGCCCCTTTGGAGCCAGCTGAAACTGGCCCTTATCTAACAGGGGGCAGCTGCTGGCTTCTTCTCACAGGGGCTACCACTGCAGCTGCCCCTGCTACCAGCACCTTGCCATGTGAACCCAATACACTGAGGCAGCTAGGTCATTACTGGCTTGTAAAGTATTTAGGCTTAAATTAACTAATGAAACCCTAAATGTGATGGGGGTAGAAGGGACTGGGATAACAGTGCCACTTTTTGGGGACACCGAGCTGAGACTAGGGATAGAATGATCACTGGGCAATTATTGTATGCACCCGAGGCAGGGACTAATTTGTTGGGAAAGGATTTGATAATGAAATTGGGCATTCACATAGTAAATTGTTAGGCTGGAATAACAGTGTTATTAATGGGGTGCTCTCAGACCCTGAGAGCAAAGATATATTTGCCTTTGAGTGGAAAGACTCTGAAATGGGGCGGAAGCAGCAATAAAAATGGACAATTCTATCTCAGGAGTTTACAGACCACCAATTTATTTGGGCAAGTTCTAGAACAAATTTTGGAGTAATTCCAACCTCCTGAGGAGGTGTTACTGTTACAATATGTGGATGATCTTTATTGTTAGGACAGGAGAAAAGAGCTGTGAAGTAAGCCACTAACAAACTATTCGACTTTCTGGGAAAATAGGGCTTGAAAGCATTGGAAAATAAATTAAAATTTGTAGAAAAAGTAGTCAAGTATTTAGGGCATCTAGTGTCTGAGGGGGAATGAAGAATAAATCTAGAGAGGATTCAGGGAATTGTTGAGCTCCTCCTACCCAAAATTAAAAAGAACTGAAAAGTTTTAAGAGAAAGAGGTTTTTAAGGAATTAGGAGTCACGAAAGGAAAACAGATACTCCCTGATGGGGAGAGAAATGCTGAATAAAGTACTGATGAGGCAAATATTAAGTGTTTTACATCAAGAGGGTCATTGGGGAATTCAAGCAACATGTGATGCTTGCTATGGAAATATGTATGTGTAATTAAATCGCATTGCAATCACGAATAAAATAGCTTCACAGAAGAAAATTATTTGAGATGTTTTCTCACACCAGGCATCACATCCACACGTCTTTTAAACACCTCCAGGGATGAGGATTCCACCACCCCCCTGGGCAACCTGTTCCAATGCCTGGCCACTCTTTCTGAGAAGAAATGTCCCCTAATTGTTTTAATTGTTGACGAGTAGTGCTCTTTGTTCAATTCTTTGTTTTACTTGTTGAAGAGTAGGGGCATGACATTTCCATGTTTCCACTCACCAGGGACATTGCCCAATGCCAGGACTTTTCAACTGTGATGGAGAGAGGCTTGGCAACTCCATCAGCCAGTTCCCTCAGGACCCTGGGATTCATGTCATCAGGTCCCACAGACTGTTTAGATTCATCAGAATACAACGTATTCTGGCGGTCTCGAATGTGCTCTTCACTTACAGTGGGGGGGCTTTGATCTCCCAGCCTCCATCTCTGGGTTCAGGGAAATGAAAGACTTGGGAAGCCCGTCTACCAGTGCAGACGCAGGCGAAGAAGTTGATGAGTACCTCAGCCTTCTCCACGTCTGTTGTTACCAATTACTCAGCTATAGAAACTCACTCCTAATATAAGAAATTAGCCACCTATAATCACTTACACACTACTATTTTCACCCCTCAGTCTATTTTCACAAGTGTTAAAGGTGCATGGTGGCCCTCGGGGACTCCTCCGGCTCCTGAAGGGAGCTGTGTCCTCTCTTGTGCTGTTCCTCGAGGCTCTGTGCAGAAGGGCTGCCACCTCTCACACAAGGGCTGGCAGATGGGTAAGAAGCACTCACACAACCCCTGAGAGTTGGCAAGAGTTGTTTATTGCCGGGACATCTTGCAAGCAAGCCTGCAGGATGTCCATGAGATTTGGGGGCTCCAAGCTAATGCTTTTGGGATGGGGCCTGAGCAACGAGCAGGGAGCTGGCCGGGTACTCCTGTGATGCAGTTTGTGCTTTCTGATGGCACAGAGTGAAGATGTGCCGGGGTAGTTCCAGGTCTGTTCTGGCTGCGGTGGATCCACTTCCATTGCCTCCTCTTCTGGTGGATCCAGCTCCATGGGCTCCACGGTGCTGGGCAGGAGGATGAGCTGGTCTTTCCCCGGGACTGCTCAAACAGGATGCCTTCAGTTCGGCATATTTTCTGGCCAGGGTGCCACACCAGGGGCTCGACCTGTTCCACCCTGAGGTCCCATGCCATTGTCGGCTTGATGTTCACGTCTGTGGTGCCAATGATATTGCTGGTATGTGTCTATGGGCTGAGCACCAGATGTCCCTCAAGCACTGCTGTATCTGGTGCTGCTGGCGCTCTCTCTCTGCCCACAGCACATTTCCTGGTCAGCTGCCTTCCTTCTTGGTGCTGCTCTGGACGGCATGGCTGTCCTCGCAAACCAGGCAGAGCCGCTTCTTGCCCTGCTGCCTCTAGTCTCCTAGTAGCTGAGCGAGTGGCGGGCCAGCAGCAGGGGGGCCTGTTTTGTAGGGCCCACGAGGCAGTGGTGACATTGTGACCTCAGCAAGCCTCTGTGATCAAGTGGCCCACGCGTGGCCAAAGGCGGCTGTGTTGGGAGCAGCCTGGGAGATGTTCTCACGTGGGGGAAGGTGCAGGCTTGGGGGGGCTGAGGGCCCCTTTCCTGGGGCTGGCTCCCCCGGGCCATTTGGCTCGCCTGAGAAAGGCAGCCCCTTGACCACAGGGACTGCCCTGCACCTCCCGTGTTCCACACAACGTTTTCCAGCTCAGGCTCTAGCCTCTCATCAGTGTAACATAGAATCACAGAAACATTAAGGTCGG
The DNA here is from genome assembly GCF_011077185.1 of Oxyura jamaicensis. NCBI lineage: Eukaryota > Metazoa > Chordata > Aves > Anseriformes > Anatidae > Oxyura > Oxyura jamaicensis. The sequence goes on from NC_048893.1 coordinate 90,184,554, forward strand.
AAAACACCTCCAAGATCATCTGGCCCAACCACCCCCCTACCACCAATGTCACCCAATAATCCATGTCCCCAAGCACCCTGTCCAACCTTTCCTTGAACACCTCCAGGGATGGTGACTCCACCACCTCCCTGGGCAACCCGTTCCGGTGCCTGACTGCTCTTTCTTATCTATTACATATTATTAATATTACCTATAATCTATTATCTATTATTAATATTTTATTAATATTTATTTATTTGTTTAATAATTGTTATTCATATTTAATCTATTTTCTAAATATCTTTTTCTAATATCCAACTGACATCACTGAGATTTACTACTTCAAAAATGAAAATTAATTCTGCTTTAAGTAGATACTTGAAAAATTAGTAAACCTGGGAGAAAAAATGAATGGTGTGTGAATTAGAAAACGCTATTGTAAATATCACAACTATAATTGAAGAACTAGAAAATAAGTTTGGTAAGTTTGCAAAAATAGTACTCTAGAATCAAATAGTATTAGATTTATTAATAACCTCACAAGCAGGAGCGTGCACTGTAATTATTACTAGTTCCTGTATATATGTAGATCAAATGGGACGAATTTGACTGATCTCAAAAATGTTTGGAAAAACAAACAAACAAACAAAACACAACAAGATCCTACATAGAGTAGCTCAAGATGACAATCCTGGGGATTTAGAAACATTTGGGAGAAACTAACTTCGTGGTTACCTGAATAGAATTGGCTCAAACAACTATTTGTTGATAATGTAATAATGATGGCATTGCATATCTGTCATCCCCCATGACATTTGAAGAAGAATATTGCACCTTAATGTTGGAAAAACTCAGAGTGCGGTATGTGAAGAGGTGCAAAAACAATAGGAGTAAGAAAAGAAGAAGGGGGAATAGTGAGAAACGAAGTTGTGTTTTTGCAGTAGAGAAATATTCTTCTTTATTCCAAAGGAGTTGTGTAGTCATAATAAGGAGAAATGCTAAGTAGGTAAGTGGACAGTAGAAGGTCTCACTGTTCCAAAATAAAGTAGCAGCTTGAGAAAAACAGGATGAGCAGTGTGGGAACAGTAAAACAAGGATCACAAGTTCTTAAAACATAAGAAAGGAGAAATTAAAGGGTTGGAAAAAAGAAAAACCGTACATATATGGCATAGAGGAGCACCAAGTAGCTTGTGAACCTGTAGTACTCAGCCAAAGAGGAAACAGGGGAGGTGGTCAGGCGTTGGGTAGCAGGGAATAAAAGGTTATGATTTGTTTACTAAAATGCGCTCCTGATTGACAGGACGCCCGCCATTGCAATCGTGAATAAAATAGCTTCGCAGAAGATCTTGTCTGAAGAAAATTATTTGAGATTTTTCTCACACTGAGGATCACAGGACCTGTGTTTAGCATTGCTAAAAGTACATGTGGCGTGATGTCTATGGTTGCTGGTAATAAAATTTATTTTTGCCCAGGTTTACCTGATTAAGAATCCTAAATCGCAAAGTGATGAAAATGTTCTTTATATATTTATACACTTCAGTCAATAGAGACATAATTGTTTATGTACATTGCTTTGGATGTTTAGCTTATCATGTATGGACAAGTCTGAGATCTGACTGTACTACACATTAAAACTACGCAAGATTTTAGCTTCAGAGATGACTACAATATCATTGGCCTTCTGTTCTAAAGTATAAGATGAGTGATGTACAAAGGACATGAAGGTCAGCTGGGTTTTCTTAGAAACAGGGGAGGTATTACAGGCTTTTACTTGGCACATGGTTTATGCTTCAAATTTTTTTTTTTTATTTTTTTTTGTGAAAATCATCCTGATAAGCAAGCTTGTCATGTCTCCTCAAATCATACAAATGCTTTTATACCCTGTGGGCTTTCAAACCTTTCTTTTTAAATACTCCGTAGCTTGTATTGAAGTAATCTCCAACACTAGGATTTTGACTGTAGAGAAAATAATTGCTTCTTACATGATCCTGATTTGTAGCTGAATATAAAGTTATACTGGCACTACTGTGTTTTTTTTTTTTCCCCTTGGCCTTTTATATCCCTCCTTCCATTTTATTGCTTCTGTTATCTGCATCCACCTTGCAGTGCACATCAGAGCTACAGGTCTTATTTTCGATGGGGTATCACTCCTGATAGTTAGGAGTTCTAGCTTAATGGGCAGTACCCATTTTATTTCTCTCTTTTTTGTGTGTGTGTGTCTAAACAGAATGCTAGAGGTTTGTTTGTTTATTTTAAACTGGTAAGAAATAATATGAAATAAAGAGATGGAGAACTGGTTAAACGATGAACCTTGTAAAACCTTGCTTTAGTTTACCTTATCCTGAGGCTATTCAGAGCAGCAGCTCCGTGAGAAAGAGTTGTGGTTGTTATTCTATTAGATTACACTTAGTATTATTTTATATGTGAGCCTTATAGGAGATCTCTGGGACAGCACGCTACAAAGACCAGTCATTCTAAAGAGCTTAAAACTGTTGTTCTTTGAAACGCTGCAGGCAGAGGACAGCGCTAGTTTCCTTTAACACAAACAGAAAGAGAAGCGCAGCTCACTGTGTCGCTGACTCTAATCTGGCAAGCTTTCTCGAATCACATGGGAAGGTAGCTGAGGAGCAGCTATCCAAGAAAATGGCTATAAAACCTCTTTTGAATCAATATCCCTAGGCTTTACTGGGATCCTTTCTGCCTTTCCAGCTGGTGTGTTTGTGGCCAGAGCACCTACAGAAGGTGTCAAGGGAGTGAGGCAAGTGAGATGGGATCCAGTGAAACTCCAGCCAAGTCTCTGGGCTCCTAATATCTTGTTCCCACTTCTATTGTTAGCCTGGGTTCCTGTCCCACCCCACTGTCAGTAAGCTCTTTCTTGCTACTGCTTGTTGGCAGAGCTCCACCCTACCAGATCTTTTTCATTTGTATTATTCGCCCTGTTACTGCTGTGGCTCCCTAGCACATGCCTCCCGGAGGGTCTGAAAATCTCACCCTGTCTTATTCACAGCAGCTGTTCTCATTCCAGGAGTCTGCGTGAGGGCAGCCAGCATTGCCTGCTGTAGAGAAAAGTGCTTTAATCATCATGAGTGACAGGGAATAAAAGTCATTTCTTCTTAACCGTCTCCTCACGATGGGGAGGGTTACTCTGCAATGCAAGGGTCTGTCTCTTACTTTATGTGTTTATATAAATAGCCCTTAACTTGCTCCTGTCTCTCTTGCACACATACATCCTATAAAACTGTGCTCATAAATCCATAAAAATGCACATTTGTATCAGCTGAACTCTTAATTCTAGTTCTTTGTTAATCATTTATTAATTGTAGTTCCAAACATCTCTTCCATGGCCTGCATATCTGGCAAAAAATCATTGGAATTCCATCACCCAAAAGCCACTCTTTCTCTATTTGTTGTCTTTCTGTAAACATGCAATAGGAGAGGCTGGCTCAGAAAACCTGTCGGGACAATATTCCATCAAAATACAACTTCTAATGAAATGGGTAAATTTGCTGAGTTGGGTGCATAGCATCATAATGCAGTATTCTCATAATAAGGACTCGGTTTAGATTTTCCCCAGAAATGACTTTCAAATTTGTATTTTGTTTCAGGATTGTACTACGGTATAATAATACAGAAATCAATTGACTCTGAATACATTAGTCTTTGAGCATTTTCCTTTGAGAATTTTTGAAACACTCAAGCTTCGTTCCTGTCCTGAAACTGGTAAGGTAGCAAAAAATGAAAATCCTTCATGAAACAAGCCTTACAACTTCTTCATGTTAATAAATCCTGATCCTGCAGGCTCAGTTCAGGCTGTACTCCCTTAATTTCAGTGAGCTCACATAAGATCTAAGATATCAAGTTCTCCTGAAGTACAAACAGATGGGTGAAACGCCACTGATTTGTAATATGAAACTTTACCCACTGGCCATCTAGGAAAATTAATTTTCATAGTGTGTGGAACTGTCACATGTTCTTTGCAAGTCATTTTAGTTGGAAATGATTGAGCCTGGTCACTAATTTTGGGGTTGTTTTTTCTTCTTCCCCCCCCCCCCCAAAAAAAAAAAAATGGTCTTATGTTAGGCCACAGCTGTTCTGATTTTGTTTCTAGTGATCACCAATTTTAACTCTAATGAATTTTGGATAACTGAGGAAGGGAATTCTGTTCATGAAGTTGTCCAAAATGGCTGAGTAATTGCATGGCTGAAAAACTCATCTTGACTGACTGTCTCAGAGCCTGGCCCTTTCTGGAAGTATTTGTGCTGGATTTAAGCTGTCGATTTGGAAGGAAAAAAAAAAAAAAAAGAATTATTAAAAAAAGAAGCGCACCCCCACTTACACCATCAGACTAAAACCAGTTATGAACTATTTTAAGCTAATGGCTTTAACACAAAAGAAATTAGTGTGATCTTTTTTTTCCAACTGCTTCTGACTAATATTCTACCAGCTACACTTTATAATTAACATAATTCACAGAAGAGGTAAAAAAGTGCTTTTCAGTACTGGAGTCTTTATACAAGCTCTCTGCTTAAGTAACTGAGTCTTAACCTCTCCAGAACCAGTCTTCAATGTTTAGCTGCATGTCAGACTGTGTACTTTATTTCCTGCTTGCCTTTTTTAAAGGGTCTAATGTTAAAGTACATCAAACACATTGGGGTTACCTAAAGGGAAAAAAAAAGTCAGATGCAGTAAATGTGTAAGCTCTGATGCTCCTTCTGTAGTGTCTGCTGCCATTGCTCAAGCTGCTTCTCCTGCCACCGCTGGTTATAGCAGGAATACTGGCAGTTTTAGATGGAGCAATTTCGTCATGGTAATTTCTCCTTCTGTTGAAGGTTGCAGCCTACAGAAAGGTGTCTCATGTGCCAGGATGTATGATATATCCAACCGTATAGCTCTAGGGCTACGAACGGTGTTAAAGATGGATGGCTATTGTCTTACTGAAACATCAGAAAAACTTAATGAATCAATGTGCTGTCCCTGGAACATCAATTTAAGACCACTGAGTTTTCTGCATGGGATCAGATCACTGGACTGTAACTTTAGTGTCCTCCTCCTGTCCCCAGCCCTCCTTCCCATCTCCTACTCAAGGCAACAGATCTGTTCTGTATCTATGCAGGGGAAGAGTTCCTTTTCTCAAATGATGAGTTTTCAGCTTTTAGCATTATGTCTTTTTGTTCCGTGGCACTGAATATAGTATAGCATTGACTGAATATACTATATAATATAATATATAATAAATAATATATACTATAGTATAGACATTGAATATAGTATAGCATTTATAAGCATACAAATAAAAGGGTTTGTGTTGAGATTTTATACTGAATCTCTTTGTCTTGAGGATAGTACAGCTATGTGTCAAGGCTGCAGAAAAGCAGATGGGTCACCAAAAATTGTGCCTGTTTTTTGTATAATTTTCCAGGCTTGTAATTGGGATAGAGTAGACAGATCTCTTGGGATTCATCAACGGGTAGTTTCAGACAATTTTGGACTTAAATCTGATACAGGAAAAAATTGAGTCAATGTCGTGGGGAACAGGAGCAAGGAGCAATCTTTAGCACAGGCTGTATATGAGGAACTCTGTTGCTGATTCTGGCTTTCTAATACAGCTAAGTCTGAGGCTGGAGTCCCATGATCATTAGCAGCTAAGGCCCTCCGTATCGGAGAGGAGTTAAGTGCTTAGTTGTTCTTAGCTTCATGAAATTCAAGACAAGAAAGTGTGTTTGGGTTTGTGGCTGCTCAGGACAATGATACCCTTATTTTATATTTTTCAAAGACCCAAGAAGACACATAGAATATACCTAAATTCCATCCATCCTACAGAATAAGGAACAGTGTTGGAAAAAAAATGATATTCTCATGTTTTTTCATGGAAGGTATGAGTAAATAAGTTATTTATGTAGTGGCAGCTTTGTAGTTCTGTGCTATGTAATGTCATCCCCAAAAGAGGCTGGACTAGCTCATCAGGTATTTGCTGGCTTATTCTTTTTGGCTATATCTAAAATGGATTTGGAGAGAGACTCCCTGACTGAGAAAATGTCAGTGTCCCAGCTCCCTCCTAAGCATGTCAGAAGTTAAGAGCCAGGAACATCATTCCCTTATTTATTTTCCCAACTGTGCATTAAGCTCAGCTGCAGAGCATAGAAGGAATATACAGGTTCTGACTGTGTTGCCCATATGGATGTTTGAGGCACCAGAGCTAGAGGACATGCTGTGGAGCACACCTGTCCCGTACTGTAGATGTAGTTGCTGGTACATAATGCATAATGCCATCTGTTAGAATTTTTCTTCAACCATGTACCAAGAATTTGTTCTTCCTTCATTTTCAAAGTTGCTTAGTTGCTCAGTACCAGGTAAATGTCAAGGGAAACGCTATAGTGTTTACTCATCCTGTATGGTGCATTTTTCAGGAGCTGATGTTCAGAAATTCTGCTGCACATGTGTAGACCTGATGAGTACATGACACCTGATGCTACTGTTTTTATCAGAAATCTCCTTGTCTGCTTAGATATAATGCCTTCCTTATCTACTCAAAGCCTGGAAAAAAAGAGCCACATCTGATGTAAGCTGTCACTGACAGAAGCTGAGGATCAGGTCCCAGAATCCCTTTAGTATTTTAGGGCAGTTCACAAAAAGAAAAGAGACTTAAATTTCACTGCAAGCTATTTGGTTTTCTGACGGTTGAAGAAGACCAGTTAAGCAAACAGAAAAAGTGATGAAAAACTGAGTTTGGAGATGGTTATGTTCAAAGTGATGGGAGGGAAAGGGTAAGACATTAGTTACTAAGGCAACTGTTTGTTTAATGCTAAATCATTTCCTCATTGAAGGGAGCAGCTTCTGTTTCAAATTAATTTCCTAAGCTGTTGTTGCACTACTCACTCTTCCCCCTTACCGTGTTTCACGCTAAGCACAACCTCTCACCAGCAGCTATTTTCCAGCTCCCCTCTGACCATATTGCTCAGTGAGTGGTCAGGACACAGATACAGGCACAGGTTATGTGGCTCGTAGCCTTGCTTCAGATCTATCAGCAACTGCATAACACTAGTCTCTAACACAGGAACTGGAGCCACTGACTTGTTGGAAAGCTCCATAAAGGTAAAATTTCCTCAGAGAAAGGGGAAAAAAAAAGGTTAAAAAAAAAGAAAAAAGGTTAGCCTTCATTCCCCTGATTATTTTTGAAGTGTAGAAGGTGATGATCACAAAAAGTAGGTCTTCTTAGACCAGAAACTCTACCACTTCCTGAAGAGAACATAATAGAAAATCTCACAGTTGACCATATTAATGTCTAGCCTAATCTACTTAGCATGTTTGCCAATATATTTCAAACCCTTTGCTTTTATTTCTATGCTTTCCTCACCCATTTTATCACCACCGGCTTTATTTAAGGTCAGTATCTATGTTGAAAGTAACTCAAGTGGGCTCCATTTTCTAATTTCTACTTTAGAAACTTTGTATTTTAACTAATCATGCAATGCATGGTTAAAAACCCTTATTGGATGCATGTTTTGTGTGTGTGTGTGTGTGTGTGTTTCTTTGTTTTGTTTCTTTGTTTTGTTTTATTTTAAGTTACTATACGGCAACTTTTACTTCTTAAAATATGAGAATTTTAATTTTGAGGGGAGAAAAAAAATTTCATGCAGAGCATTGATGTTTCTTGATATTTTAAGAATCACAGACATTTTTGCAAGTACAGGCATTCATATTTATTGATCAGCATATGTTTCTCAATATCAAATAACATGATTTTATACATAGCAATGATCTGAATGTGGTGTTTTTATTTATGAAAATATTCATGACTCCTTCTTTGGTGTTTTAGAATTCAATCAGTTTTAGTTTCCGTCAAGGAAGGAATTTAGATGAAGAGATGAATTACCCATATGTATGAACATAGTGAGAACATATGTCAGAACTGGTGTTAAAGCTGCAGTCTGAGAGGTCAGGAAGTGCAGGGGTAAAACGATAACTGCCAAAAGTCAAACTGAGACAGATCTTGTCAAGGAAATTTAAGCAAATCGTGAAAGATTTCTCAACCACGCAAATAAAAAAGAACGAGGAAAATAATAGTAATAAAAAAGGAAACTGCAGTGAGGATAGGGATAGAATTAAAGATAATCTCATTCTCCATTTTAAATGCTCTTCTTTATTTTCTTTGAAATTCAAGTGGGGTGAGGGAAGAAGGAAGAAAAGGATAGGAAATGGCTAATGGGAAGAATGGAAATTTCCACAGCTAGGATATGGAGAATAAATTTTGTTATCTCAGTTCACTCCAGCTCATAAAGACTCTTCATTTTAGATACTGAGGGAAGTGGCATATGAAACTGGCTGTCCAGCAGAAGGATCTTCTACTAGCACGATCGAGCCAAGTCATAGAGGGCTTTTATGTGTAGAGGACAAAAAATGTATTGCATATATTTAGGAACTGAGCGGCAAGGGGAAGGCAGTCCAAAAAGCTGCAGGGCTCTCCAAGTAGCTTTGTACACATTTTGAAGTGAGGAATAATGTAATATATAGCAACAAATGAAAATAGGATCAAATACAACATATATTTATCAATGTGGAAGGTCATAACATGGTAACACATATGTTGTGTTTTTTTTTTGTTTGTTTGTTTTGTTTGTTTGGTTGTTTTTTTTTATAAGATACCTGCTTTTAAGACAGATGTCCTTTAACACACAGAAGAGCATTTGACAGGGTACGGAATATGAAATTAAGGATTCAGCTGAGGAAGATATGGACTTGTATAAGAATTGTGTAATGAGAAAGTATCTGGTTTAGTAGGGAGATGACTAAGGGTGTTGAGGGAAGTATTTAAGATGGAAGGATGTTATTACCAGTGTTCTTTAAGGATGGGTTTCCAAAGCAATATTGTTTAGTATTTTCATAAGTAAACCTGGCACAAAATGAGGAAGGAGCAAACACACTGCTGTGATGATACAGCACAAGGATGACAATGTAGCACAACTTTGAAGGAGCTGGAGAAAGGGCAGAACCAGGCAGTTTCAGGTGAGATACTGTTAATAGAAACAGTTATTGAGAGACTCAGCTGAAGCCTTATTCAGAATACTGTGTAGAGAGCTGTGCTCTGCAGTAGCTGGGTAAGATTAAATAAACCTGGATCAAGTGAGAGCTACTTGAATAATACAGGGAATGGAAATCTATGATTACTGACCTGGCTAATCTAATGAAGGATGAGAGGAGATTGATCACTGTCAGTGAATACAGGGCTACATAAGAGAGGGGAAGAAGCATGTATAAATCACGTGTGATTACATTAAGGTTAGAAGTGAAAGGGAATTGTGTAACCCTCACAGAAGTGAGTCTGTAAACAGCCTTTCAAGAGGAGTGGCACACATAAACTACCCACCTGGTCTGAAGACAGGTGTCAGGTGTCTTGCAGAAGGATTTTATGTTGTGATGCTTGTACAGAGAGGGACTGGGATTAATGACCCTGGACTAAGCTCCTCCAGCTCAGTCCATGGCACTGATACAGCCTACTAGCTGTACCGTTGTGGATGATTTTCACTGTGGAGAGAGAGCCTGGAGGGCTCTGATTTGTCCTGCAGCACCTGCAGTTCCTGTGAGAAGTCACCTTCGCTGGCAGAGCGAGCACTCTGCAGAATGAGTATTTATGCACCAGCACGTGCTTTGTTGAAGGTCATATTTTGACTGCATCTTTGCCTACTTTTTCTATCTGCTGTCCCTCCTCCTCTGTTTTGCTCCTTTTGCCACCTTACATTAATTTGGTTTACTCCTAGCCCCCAAACATGTCTCTTTTCTCTAGAGCTTCCAACAACGTTTGCAATGTTGTACGCGAGTAGTGCTAAATGCGACCTTTTGCTTCTAAACAGAGTATCATATGTAAAGACATCCAGTCTCCCGAGGCATTTTTTTTCTAAAACAAGTAAGGGTCTATGTTATGTATTCTAGACCTAGGTTATACCAGCAGTTTATAAAGATTATGCCAGTGTATTGTATTTTTTTTGCCAAAGGAAAAACATCCATGCTCAATGAGACATTGAGAAGAGAGAATTCAGAGAGAAATCGTGGCCTTGGTTGTCTGAGTCCTTGTCAAGACACTTTTGTGCAACTTTTGTTTTTGCTTTTTTTTTTTTGTTTGTTCTGTCAGCATCTCTCCACTGCACAAAAGGATTTGAAGTAAGAGTCATGAAACAGGAAGGCTGTGGCTTTACCGCAGGGCTATCAGCTGGAGGCTTGTGCAGATGAAAGCAAATAAGTCCCCCAAACGCTAGCATTTAAGGGATGCCTTCAAGGTGAAATTAAAACGTTCACAATAAAATGGTATGTTACATACTGTGCTGAATTTTATGAGCTGTGCGTTGAGTACCACCCAAAAGCAGACCCAAATACTGGAACTCTGGGGGGAAATGTTCTTTTGAATCACAAACCTGGCTAACCTAACTTAAGTAACTGCTTTTGTGATAAGATTTCAGTGTGTGAAGCTTTCAGCCACATCCTTCTGTTTTCACTCCACTCAAAGAAAGGAAATTGATTTTTGATTGATAGATGGAAATTTAAGATTCTGCCTCATTTCTGTGGACACTAGATAAATTTGTGGCACCTCACATGAGAATTAATAGCGTGCTCCAAAGGACTTTGTTTTTTCTCGTTAGCATTCTGCAATGCTTCATATGTCAACTGATTTCCTCAGTGGCATTCAGCAGCATGTAAGAGCTTGGGTAGTTTTAGGTTTTAAATGGATTCCTGTCTTTTTGTTGTTGTTAAGTGCCTGTGATTATATTATTAAAATGCGTAGAAAGAGACCCCAGTCAACTGATGTCAACTAAAAGGCAGCTATGCACAAGTAATTTGCTACCTTAAGTGAAAGTCTAACAGCGTGATTTTCATCAGTGTCGCCTGTTTACTTCATTTGGAAATGTGCAACCAGGCTTCATCTGAAGTGTGTCCAGAAGGTCTGTATGCAGGAGCAGCGTAGTGAAGTGCAGTGAGTTGGCTCTTCGTTAAAGCTCATCATTTGGGCTGGTAGATGCAATACACTCCGAGAGCTGTTCTCTTCACTGAATATTGCCCACTATTGTGTATTAAAATGGAAACAATGGCATTGTCTGGCCAAGCTAGTGTCAGCTTGATTTTGAGCTCCTCCTACACGTGGGTTAACTGCATGTCACACCATTCAGGGTGACACTAGAACAGGATATTTGTGAGGGAAGAAATGTATCTTTTTAGCGTGTGAATATACTTCCATAAAGCCTGCTAAAAAACAGCTTGTGTTTTGGGTTGGATTATTTATGGAGCATCGTGCACATAATTTTTAAATTCTGCCGTTTAGCACCTTCTTCATGCCATATGTTCTGCCATATCTTTCTGAGCTCCTGTTTCTAACTCGGATGTTATTTCTTGGTATACTAAATTTCACAGTTCTGGGAAAGGTGCGTGGGGAGGGAGGGAAGTGGGGAATAATTGCTTTTTTTTTTTTTTTTTTTTTTTTTCCCCATTTGTTTTAACTTACAGTTATTGAGCTAACATATTTGATGCTCCTCTTACCCCCACCTCCAAAATGAGATTCAGTTATACACTTCAAAGCTGTACAACACATTTAGATAAAGGGTATCTATTTATGGCTGTGCTATTGCATTTTATGAGGAAGAAGGGGAAGGATGGTTAATGCATCTTACTCTTCACTCCCTGCAAATTCAAACTTCGTCCTAGGCTAACACAGAAGTTGATGGAGCTGTGAGTACCTGGCAGGCCAATGACTCAAATGCCTGCTAAGCCCTATTTTTTCCTCTCATGAAGGCTATCTGGAAGTGGAACAGCTTTAAAAGAATCGGAGCTTATAGGAATGTTGTCAAGAAAGTTATTGCTTAACCTTTTGGCGCAGGGTGAGCTGCCTTGAATTACCTTGCATTTGTCTTTAAGAAAGAGCATTACCTCAATGTAACCTGCTTCCCAAGCTCATCTCATCTTATCAGATTAGTTTATCCTGCTGCAACTTTCTTATATACTCTGATGTATAATACAGTTTTCTCGGTTGGTTAGAAAAGCTCAGCGTTTTACAGCCCTACTCCTCCATTTGCACCATGTAGTGCTAATAAACAGAATCCAATTAAAGGACTGAAAGTAGGAAGTGAAGAAGTCAGCATTTTTTTCAAATTGTATTAAAATTCGAGGTTTTAAATGTTGTGATTTGGGTTCACTTAGTCTCATTTTTGGAACATATTTATGAGCTTGTAAACTCGGAGATAGTCTATTAAGTCCTTTCTCCGTGTATTCTTCCTAAACTGTTTACGATTGTGTAGCATTGTATTGAAGAGTAAATGACTAAAACAGAGAGAGACAAGAAGCGGTGTTTTTTTTTTTTTTTTTTTTTTTTTTTAATGTACGTGTTTGTATATATATATATGTATATATATGTATATTCACACATATAATGGACTTCTATAAATAATAGAGGACCTGATCAGTGTAGGGCCTGATCTTCCTTAAGGGCAAGAACATTGGCCTCTGGCTGCCAAATATTTGTCTGGTAATTTCATTATTTGCAGCTATTTTGTTGTAGGGGCATGCGTCTACAGCATTCCTGAAATTATAGCTTCTAAGGTAGGCCTAGGTCTGTTATTAGGTGCCTAAACTCCTGCACTTGTGTTCTTGATAAGTTTTGCTGAAGTTTCTAGTGTGTCTGTCTGTCTTCATGTGTTCTAAAATAATGGGTTTATTCTGGATGATTGATGGGAGATGTCTTAGCTCTACATCCAAAGCATAACACTGTAAATCACTGGGTTTCATTTGTTAGGAGTAAAATTATATTCACCTTTTGCCACCATTTGTCATTCTGAGGCTAGGCTTGATTTGTGTTCTTGGTTAAGCTCTGAGAAATCAGGGCATGTATCTTATGAAGACTGTGCATGGTAGTCTTTTACACTTATACATATATCAATAGAGGAAATAGGCTTATATTCCCCAGAATACATTCTGCTTGTTAATATGCTACAGCATACGACTGCGTAAGCCTGTTGCTCAGAAGGTTACCGTGATGAAATTTTACAAATAAAGCACAAACCTAATCATGCTTGCATCTTAGACTTCTTATCTCTTTAGGGTTGCGAAAAAGTCTATTTATTTGAAACTTTTATTTCTGAAAGCTAACAAATGAATTAGCAACTGTGTTTCTCTACAGCAATTTTTCCTGGGGGAAATTGTTGCACTGTATTTCTGAAGGTATTGGTCTAAACTAATTATCCAGAGGCACCTTAGGAGCCAAAATAGGTTATTAGAAATGTCCCGGTGGTTATAGATTTTCTCAAAACCTCTAATTTTGTATTTTTTAATATATTTTTATTTTTATTTAAAGTTTCCCAGTGAGGGCACAGACCGCAAGAAGAGTTTCTGGTCAGAGGTTGATCACAACTGAGTCTATACCAAATTGTAAGCAAACCCTTTTCCTTCGATACAAGAGAAGGGATATGAACCAAACCCAGAGTAGCAGGTTCCACAACTGTAACTTCATTAACCTAAAGGGGTATACAGACTACAGATTTGAATGTACTATAGATCGAACTAGCATTTTTCTTGGAGGATACCACCATACCTCAGGAATGCCTCAGCTGTTTATTTTTGTGTGGATACAGTGTGGAAGAGCTGGGAAAATTTGCTCTAGACCAGAATCAGTTCCACACCAGAAAATGGACAAGCCACTCCAGGTCTCTGATACCTCTATGCACTTTATTATCAGGATACTGCAAAGGTGAATTTGCAGCTTCCCAGTGGTACTGCAGTATCTTTCCACAATATATTGGCTGTAGTAACAGAGATAAATTGTCTTCACAAAATTAGTTAATCTTGTGTTTCCATGTTTCCTCTACCTAGGAAGAACTGTATTTAAGAGTGTCAAAGGGCTTTGTGTTTGCTCTTTACTCTATTGCTACTGCTGTGGGTTTTCAATCACCTTCAGCCCACGTTCAAAAATAGAAGATTCTTCACATAAAACATCAGAAACACCTTTTTTTTTTTTTTTTTTCCCATGAAATGAAAGATGCAAAGCTATCAGCAAATTCAACATGAACTTCACTACAAGAGTGCAGACTCTTGCCACAGTCCAGATAATGTGTACCAGCATGCAGATCAACATATACAAGTTGATTTATCATGATGCAGATGCAGATCTACAGGTTACATCAACATTGCAAATCTGTCCCCACTCCATTTGATCATTAGAGTAGTCCAGGATATTGGAATATTTTTATTTTCTTTTTCTAATAGATATCACGTAATTTATTGATATGGATATGTGCAAAAGTGACCTCCAGACAAAATTATAAATCTGCATGGAGGCTAAGGCTTACAGGTGTCTACCTTTTACATTAGAGGTTTGCAGCTATGCTTTTTATTGACATTTTATTCAGTGTACTTATTTCTGGGGAAAAAAAAATAGTTAAAAGTAAACAAATATATGAACGAACCATTTCATGGTGATAGTGGGAGGAAAGTCAAGGTAGGGTAAGAAATAACAGATGTGTTCTACACAGATCGTATATAATGTCAGCAAGCTAAATGACCCCACTTTTTTTTTTTTTTTTTTTTTTTTTTTTTCTCTGAAGTATGAAGCTGATGCATTCAAGTTCACAAAAAACAGGTCAAAGCGGCATCTTCTTGCATCCCACACACCTGCATTTTGTTTTTGCGCAGTGAGAACTCGGAGCACCAGCTATTGCCTGCTTTGTTCAGCAGGTTCCTCTGCACGCTTTTGGCTTGTCACTGCCCAAGTCACTTGCAGTGGCTTAATTGGGAGCGCTATCAAGCTTAGTTTGCTTATACTTACACAACTGAACCCTGTGTGTGCTTGAACTTTCTCCAGACAAGCTGCTGTTTTTCAGTTAAATTAAATGTGTAAGAAGGATAAAGCATAAATTCACAGACTTTGTAACTGTTTCAAACGAGTAGTTTACTTTATTGCTGACTTTCTCCTGTCCTTCAAGTGCCATATCCAGGGCTAATTTCCACAGCTGCCCTCTCCTTGTGACACAGGTGTGTAAAATGCACTATCTGGCCCATTTCTGCTATTTTGTCAGAATAAAAGAGCAGGTAGCTGCCTGCTATTATGAGGGGAATACAATTGTCCTGTCACACTGGAAGGCAGAGGGGCTGGATCCCACACTGTGGTGGACTACTCCCCCTTCCACCGCCGGCCCTGTGGCCCTTGGCAGCTCGGCTCTGGCTCTCTGAGTGAGCAAGAGGCAAAGCAATGTCTTTTGGCTGTGGTCTTAAGGTTTATTTTCTTGTCTGACCAAAGCAGTGCTGCCAGAAAGAATTTGTTTTGCATTTCAGCTTCCTGGGAAGTGGAAGCATTTTGCTGTTGCAGACTCTGTCTCGGTGTTAATCGGCCGGAGCTTTATTTTAAAAGGCCTGCCCTGCATGCAGGGGTCACCTCCTGAGGACAGGGGGAAGCCCTGAGGGGAGCCCTGCCCTGAGGGGAGCCCTGCCCTGAGGGGAGCCCTGCCCTCCTCACAGCCTGAAGCCACCACAGACAGCCACCTGCCACAGATGGTGTAACCCGCCATGGCCGGGCTCACCGAGAGCCTGCCACACCCCACAGAAGGGAGGCCTGGGCCTGCGGCCTGCGAGGCCGCCATGAGGCGCCATGGTGCGGCTGGCCCCCAGGCCGGGAGCGGATCCACAGCGCTGCCGTGATCGTCCTCGGTCAAGAGTCGCAGACTCTGAGCTTTCTGGATGCTGAGGTGATATTTCTCTCTTGGTGGGTGCCAGAAGGAAAATATATTTATGCTCACAAGGGGTCATATGCTGCAGTTGCATGGGATGTGATTACTTCAGCTATTAATTACAGTTATTAGTCTGGAAGTTTTCCAGTGCATCGAAAGAGACTGTCTTTCCTTGGAGCAAGATATACTGGCAATGTGGTTTTAAATTCACTCACTGGTTTTAAATTCAGATGGCATATTTTCTTCTTTTCCTGAGTGCCATCTGAGTTTCAAAAGAAACAAACAATAAAATTATAAAAGGTGATGGATTTTTACAAAGCTCAGTGAGGAAACTTTTAAAGAGCTTCCAGCAAAGTGGGTAAGCAGCTAACATTTGACCTTTCCACTTAAGTACTTTCAGAGAGCATGAGCAGAGGACGAGACAGGACAGGAAGGAGAATACCTGCAGGAGAACCCAGAACAAACACAGCGGGAACACGTACTGTATGTGTCTCTCTTTCCCTTCACTTCTTACTATTTATTTTTGAGAGGAATAAGGTGGAGCTGGGACTAAGGAGGAGTTTTCAGGCTCAGCTAAGGCTTACAAACTAGCTGCTGAGACAAGCTTTTCAGATTCCTCTAAGGTCATTTAGCATGCAAACTCACGTTGGCAGGGATGGGTGGGCAAGTGCTTAGAGCGTGGTACTCAAAGCTAAGTATAGCCTAAGTTTCCCAAGCATCTGGATTGTGTATCACTAACTGCACAGTGCTGCAGTTTAACAGGCGGTGGGGAAGCACAGTGAGGTAGATATGTCCTCGGCTGCAGTCTGTGAGTTGATGCAATTGTATCTAATCTGAAAATTTGTCTCGCTAAGAGCAAATGTGTCCATAAAGTAACAGTCAAACATGTGCATCACTCAAAAAATGTCATCTCTGGCTGTTGGCAATAGCTGTTGGAACTGTGCAATGGTTATGAAACTCCAAGCTTCAAAAAGTATATGGGTATTTGGATAAGGTAAAAATGCACTGTATATATTTTTAGAGCAGCCTTTCACAATTTTCTCTGTACCCCATAGAGTCAATTTTTGATGAAATTGGGAGATATAACCTGAAAATTGGAGATAGTGGCAGGGAAGGGTGTCATAATTCTGGCAGCGCTCTGCTTTTCATCTGCCAGGAGCCAATGGGACTCATCTAATGCTTGTATCTAAATTTACATACTTCATTATCTCTGGTAAATGAACATAAACATAACATTTGCTAAGAGTCAAATGCTTGTTGCACTGTACCTGCATGCAGAATGTAACCATTTGCTGAACAAAGTATCTTAGTGCTTGGGATCACAAACAAACAAACAAACAAACAAAAAAAAAAAACAAAGAAGATTCTTCTTCCAATATGCATCTTTTCAGGACTCCCCATGTATGTGAATATGGGTGGGACTGTTCCTTGTTACTTTCCTGTTACTTCCTACTTACTTTAATGATATACCCAGTTGAGATGGGTAAAGTGTTCCTTTGACTTGGAGAATAACTATACCAGAGTGGATAACAGCGTAATCACTTATTATGTACAGAAGGATGAATCTGTCTTTACAAAGAAGTGGTCTTACCTAGTTTTGAAAGTAAACAAAACATTTGTAACAGTTAAATTAAAGGTTATATTTGTCTGTGCTTCTTGTTCTTGCCTGGTTGTAAAAAATGCCATAATATAATGAGTGATTTATTTGGCCACAAATCCATCAGAAGCTGGCAGAGGTCTAGGTCAAAACTGCAGTTTGGGCAGTTCAAGACAGGAGTAAGGACTCCATAATAGCTAAAAACTGTTCTTCTTCAGCTTCCTACTGCCTCCTGAGTCTCTGTCCCTGCCTGTTTTCAGGCTGGTTTTGTTTTCTTTCTGTTAATGGAGATATGTTCCCAGAGGCCAGAAAGAAAGTTCTTCTCGTTGACTGCCTGGGCATTGAAGTCAGGGTATATCATATACATTTTCTCTCTCTGACTGCAGCAATACAGATGTCATTTCAGTGTGACAGAACCTTTTCATGACTAAAATGAGTGCAGTGGAAGGGACTAGAAAGGCATATTCCATCACATACTCTATAGAGGAGTTGAGCAATTTACCCAAGACACACTGATAACAGTATGCAGCGAGTTCCAAGATGGAAAAAAAAAAAAAAAAAAAAAAAAAAAAAAAAAACCTTCAGATATTTTATTCTATATCAAATGCCAATATCTTCCTTTAACATTACTGGCAGATGAGTAGGAAGAATACGAGATCACTTAATGAAGAACAAATAGATGTTCTGATTTCCACCTCTGCCCACCATTCCACTCCTACCTCCTTTAAGATGACTTAGCTCAGATAATTATCCAAGCAGCTATGAAAGAACAGCTGCCCCTTGTCCTTTGCTGTAGCAGCTAGATTATACTCCTTGGTGCTTGCCAAAATTCTGTACAGTTGCAGTAGAAGAATAATAGCAAACGATCATTACTTCAAAGTGATGATCTGAGATAATCCCTTGGGCACCAATTGAACACCCTATGTCCCAGCATGCAGTCTCAAAAGGGGACAAGATAAATGACTGATGAAAAATCAGCTGTCCTCTCTATACATCTTCAGATCAACTTGCTGCTTCTGACAGTTGCTCTGTTGCTGAGAGATGAATGAAGAATGGTTGGAGAAATTTTTAGCCAAAGTATTAATAACTTTCCATTCCTTTGTGTGGCAGGAGCCAACTTAAATGACAATAAAACATCACCGATCAGGAAAAGCACATCCCCTTAATGATCAAAGTCCCTAAATGAAAATGGCATAGAGCCTTGTCCATAACTCTTGCTGAGTATTTAATGTCATCTCCTTCAAATGTTGCTCAAAAGACATTTAATGCTGCTGAGGATGCCTTTTCCACAATAAGGTGTCTGTGAGGGGCTTTCTATTGAGAGAAAATAGAGCAGTCAACACAGCTAATGGTGCTGCAGAGAGACATTGGGGTGTTTTTATCTGGAAGATGCTACTGAAAATGACATAGCTACTGACACCTATTGTGATAAATGGAATTTAATATTGGCTCGAGATGAAAAGTTATAATAGAGTGAAAAGGAATTGCCTGAACATAGCCCCATGCTACAATATCATTTAAGATACCCCGACATTTCTGACTGGAGATGATTGATTAACTGGTGTACGTATGTCTGTAAATTTATGTACATAATGTAACACAACCAAAAACATTGCTATAGTTTGTGCATTCTTTTACCTGTCCTGACTCTGCCGATTGTGTTTGCTTTCAGTTTGGTTCAACAAAACCCTGGAAGCTGTAGTTTAGACAACTGTTTACAGAAAGCTCTGCATGGAAGCTCTGTGAAGTTATTGAATATTGGGATTAGAGGTGGAATATTTCTGAAGCTTTTCACAGTGGATGTCCTTCTGCACTACTTGGAATCAATGGCAAAATTCTCACCAATTTCGATAATAGAGGATCAAACTGCAGGGCAACAAGCACTGTAGAGAAAGTATTCTACTTGTTGGCATCTGATGTAGTTGTAGCCACTGGGAAAAGCGTCCAGTCATTGAGCATCTAGAGTTGCAGCAAAACATAGTAATTAAGATAAACACATCTAGGACTAGGGCTTGACTTGAATTTAAATTGGGCACAATAGCAAGAGATAAAAGAATAATTTTCACTAAGTTATTTACTAGATGAACTAATTTAACATTTCCTTCTTTTTGTATAACGCCAAGAAAAATCTTGGTTTTCTCAAACTCGCTTAAAAATCACATTTACCTGCCACATATTTTCAAGGTTTTCCTTTCTAAGCTCTCGGTTGTGATTATATGCACATTATCTGAGTTAGACTATAATTTTGTATATAAACCCTAGGAATGTTTTGTTTTTATAATCATTTCCCATTAAAAATGTATGGGTTTATTTCATAATCTTGGAGAGCTTGAAAAGTACGTGCCACAATGTAACCTTAGGGCAAAAAAGAATATCCTCATTGAAGTAAGTGAGGGGAAAAAATCCTGATAAGGATATTGGATAATTTTATATGCATATATATATATATATTTCTTTTTTCTCTGGGCTACATGCCAATTTGAAGACATATCTGCAAGAGCAACTATATAAAAAATAAATAAAATCATAGTGCACAATACAAAAGATACAAGCTGATCCCTACTACTGCTATTTCCTTTGAAGTACTTGGCATGTGTGCTGTATCAGTAGATGGCTAAGAGAAGAATTAACCCAAAGAATTGGATAACCCCTATGGAAAACAGGTAACTCCTGTAAATGAATGCTTGTAAAGCACAAACCAAAAAGTGTACATGGTTTAACTGGTCTGCAAAGCAGAGTCAAGACATTGTTAACTTCGGAAATACATAATGTTTTTTCTATGGACATTTTCTATATACTGCTCTACTTTTTTTTTTTTTTTTTTTCTTTTCTCTCTGTTCCCACTTCCTGTTTTTCTCTCTCCATTCTTTCTATTTGAAAAAACAACCCCTCCATCTGCTCTCACTCTCCCTTCCATTAATAGGTTTTCTTCTACATTGCTGCAGCTCATGTTTGTAATCTCCAATACCTGAAGCATATCTGTGCTAAACTGGAAGCAATCCTGACCTTCCAGAGAGATACCTCAAGCCCTGTGTGGCAAGATGTGAGTTCTCCTTGTCAAAACTCCCCCTGCCTTATCCCCACATTTACGACAGTGAATCTGATGTTCACTCACGTTCAGAGAAATTCCGCCTTCCACAGCAGACTAACAATAATCAAAATACAACCCCAATGGCGTTGTTTTGCAGTGAGTGGTACTATTAAAATCCCTGCCTACCAAAAATGGCCTGTTCTACTAAGAGTGTTGAGCCTTGCAGGCAATCTCCACTTCTTCTTTCAATAAACAGCATCAAAGCTACTAGAGCTAATTAATTACAGGCTGAGGGATTTTAGTACTTCAAGATATATATACCAGAGACATAGAATCCTAAATCTTGCAGTAAGGAAATGAAACTTATGACCCTACATTTCAGCTAGATCTTTAACAAAACTCTGACACTTTCAGAGTACCAGCATTTCTTTGGAGTTACTGGAAATGTACTTTTTTTTTCTTTCTTTCATTTTTCCCTGGAGATATTATTTAGCATCTTCTTACCACAAGTCTTAACACCCAGAATGGCTCTGACCATACCTGTTATCAGATAGTCCAGCTCATGCCAGCTTTGCGGTCTGGAAGACTGGTAGGTGTGGGGCTCTTGTTGGCACCATGAGGAGCGATGGCTGAAGGTGGCAAGTCCCTTCAACACCCATTAGCTTTGCAGCTGCTGAGGACAGGATGCAGCATTCAGTCTAGCCATATGGAATGCAGACTGAGAGAAATCAAAAGAAACCATATTCCTCACAGGAACTGTAGCTGCCCCTAGCAAAACATGCTGTTCAAAATTCAGAGGTGAGGAAATGTCTAGAAAGGTGTAAAGTTTGTACACATCATCGGGGAGGTATATTAGCATGCTCAAATATTCCTCTGTGGCCTTGCATGAAATTTGCCTTCTTGGTGAGAGTTTTATGCACTTCACCTGTAAGTTCAGCCCACAACATACATTTGTGAATTTTCTCTCTCAAAATTCAGGGGCAAATCTCATGTGAATTTCAAAGGAACTGAATCCAACCCTAAGCAAACAAACAAACAAAAACAAAGAAAAATAAATAAATAAAAAAAAATAGCTCAAGTTAAAATAAAATCTGCTCAAGGAGAAATTTCTTTATTTCTCCTCTCCCTGACCTGGTCTCAGACTTCAGTGTCACATCACATAATGAACAGAAAGTATTTGGGGGAGTCTTCTGGTTTGAAAAGAACCCTAATAGGGATGTGGGAAGGAAATTCCTGAGACACCACTGTCATCACACAGGAAGCAGGATGCAAATACCATAGCAAAAATAATATATAGGAGAACTTCAGAGTCTGGGAGAATGCTTCCAGTCCCTGTTAGCCAGCATCTTGTTGCAATTACTTGAAAGGTTTTAATGACGGTATCAATAGAGAATTTGCTATTGCCTTTTGCCATATTGCCATTGCAGTCATGCCTAGAGGCTCTGAACAAGATAGAGACCTGCTACATTAAGCAGTGTGTATATCCAGTAAGATAAATTGTCTCTATCTGTACCTTTATGCGTAAGAGAAACAGAGTTACTAATCTTGTACAGGCAGCGGTCTGAAACACAAAGGGTTTAAGTCACTTAGCATAGGAAAGAGCTGAGATCTACACCTGTATCTCCCAACCTCCAGTTCCTCCTTGCATTGCCCGTGAGCCTGTTTGCCTCTTTAGTATCTCATTGTACAACAGATGGAGGCAGTTGATATCAATAATTTTTTAGCATCATATAAATATAGATTGCATTGCTGAGAACGGGGCTGAAAGAGAATGGGCACATACCTTAATGTTCTGTAATATACTATCCAATTATTGTGCCAAAGGAACTAAGCTACATGGCTGCTTTAAATTTAATTTATAAAATTAAATCACAAATGTCACCCCATACAAATGACCGTATGCAGAAGAATGAGTCACATTATAACAGACAAGATGTATATGAAATCTGTGAATTTGCAAGCAGACACATTAATTATGTCTGAGTTATTGGCAGGCTTTGCCTGTCTCCAATACCTCTACTCAAATGAAAAAATATTATTAACCTTTGGTGTGACACATGCAAATAAAATAAGATGATTCAACAGCAAATTCAAGTATCTAACCAGCGAAGTTTTAAGATGAGCAAATTTATTTTAGGCATTGGACAAGTATATTAGCTTGGTATTGAAAAGCAAGTATTTCTGCAGGTCGCAGTGCTACTTAACATCATAAAAGCTTCAATTATTATGCTATCATTTTTAACTGACTGCTACATGATGGAGGTGCTGAGTGAAATATGCATCAAAATATTGCCATTCATAAGTATATATCCTCCCTCAAATATCCAAGGAGCCAGTTGAGCAGTGGTAGGTGCACAAACAGAAACTAGAGTGTTGCAACCTAAGATTGGATCAGAAGCTAGTTTACAGAATGATTTCATCTGGCTTGCTGTCTTTTAGCTGCGGCCTTGCAGTTGCCAAAGGATGGCTATTGAAACTGTTACCTCAAGCCCTGTTGCGTTAAGCCCTCTTCCTGTGTGCTGGTAACTTGGCGAGCCTCTATGGTGCCCAACACGACAGGGCCAAAGAAGGTCCAGGGAAGGGCCCCAGAGTGACCACCCTGGATTTTGAAGAACCCGTTTTAATATAGCTGCCTGTTTAAAATTCTTTCTCCTTTACCTGCTCTAGCCCACAGTGTAGGTGACTTCAAGTATAAGAGTTCTGCTGAGGCTCAAAGAGATTCCTTATTTTGCCTTCGTAGCAAGGAGTGTTCCAGGATTAAATTCCTATAACGCCTTGAATGTAAGATAAGGACAGAGAGGCAAAAAATATTATTGTGCTGTAATTCATCTTTCATCAGAAATCTCTGCTAGATTTGTTTATATATTCGGTTCCTTATGTTGCACAGTCCAGAGCTAGAGTAGGGTATTGCTTATGGTTTGGATATGCCAGTCCTGGAGCATTCTGTAAACATGCAACATCGTACAACAAAAGGCAGTACATGCTTTTTCCACTATACATTTCAATTTTTGTGTAGATTTGGATGATTCTTCTGTTACAGTTTGGTGCACTAGCCATATTCTAGTTGATTCAATACTCTGTTGACACAACCTTGAGCCTTTGCAGAATTTGGTACTGTTACCCAAAGCATCTTAAGAAATGGTAGCTTCTTACATCCTCTTCTGGTGTTTATCTGTATCTCTTCACCTTCAGACTGGCATGAAAAGGGTCGGCAGGTTGTATGGTCTTATATTCTTTCATATTTATTTTCAGGGATTTTGGGTGGTCAGAAAAAAAGAATAACAATGAAAACATGTCTTCATGCTCACAATAGGGGAAGCAGCTATTTTTTCACCACAGAGAGATTTGGCAGGAAACTTGCAATGTTGGCCTCTTTTTATGCAAGCCTGTACTTTTATTTATCTAAAGCATTTTTTGCAAACCCATAATCTTATTCATCTCCAGTATTGTATTCAGTGGTCTGAAAATTAGCATTCCTTCACCTGCAGTTTCAGGAGAGATATTATTTGAATCAGCAAGGGCTGTGGAAATGCCATTTGTTTGTACTTTAAGTTCTCAGAAATGAATCAGAAGCAGAGAAGGTTCAGACTCCTAAAGCCTTAGTGAAACTGAGTCACCTTCTTGTGAGGAGAAGGGCCGCTGCAGATGTGGTATGTGCAGAGAATTCTCATGCAAGAACTAGATTAATCCTTGAGCAGTAATGTGCCATTTCACAATTACCAAGCAGTTACAAATGAAGCAGCCAAGGGATTAAGGTATTATTCATTTCAGCTGCCTCAGAATACAAAGAAAGTTACCTCATCTCTCAGATAGGTGCTTCCAGCCTGATTAACTGGAGACTGCAGGCATTAGAAAGTGGATCCAAAAAACTGTTTTAATGAAAAATCTATTTAATATATATTAACAAAATTCCATATTTGCCTGATAGCTTTGCTAATGACGTTAGTGCTTAGTCTGTTAATGTTGTGGTATAAGGCACTCAAAAAAGTGATGGCTAGGTTGAACCTAAAAATTCAATGCTCCTTCCTTTTGTGTAATTGGTAATGTGATATTTTAGTTGCAAAATCAAAATGAAATTCTGCTTTAACTGTAAAATTGTCAATCCAGAATAATTCCATTGAGGAAGAGGAATAGATTTCATGATTAGAAAACATTGTTATTATCATCTAACGTGGCCTCATACAAAATACCAACTCCTCTCCAGAAATTCCATTTAGAAGCCCTTTTTTTAATTTTACTGGAGATGCAGCAAATCTTCAGAAAGACAAGCAAATTTGACTTAAGGACTGCAAGTGATGGAGAAATGGCCGTATTCCTAGGTAAATTGTTGCAGTGTTTAAATATCCTCTCTCTTAAGATACCTGAAGAGACATAGAATTTGCCATGGAAAAATAACAGATCTCATTTGGAATGGGCTTAGAAGCAGGTAAAAGCTGAATTGTTCCAGGGATGCACGCTGTGTCAGGAGTCTCTACTTTGTATTTTGTCATGCAGTTACATCCTAAGAGACAATACATAAAGCCTATGTTTTATAGCCTCGTGACTCTAGTATTTCATGGCTATGTTAAAACTTCAGCTTTTATTTTAAAATTGTTATTCACACTCATACGTGCAAAGAAGGCTTTGAAAACAGAAACAGAGAATGGTACAGTGCTACCGCTATTTGAGTGTACAGACAGTTTGAAACAGTAGAATGGAAATACTGAGATAACCGTATTGAGGATTTCTACTATTAATTTTAGCCTGTGGGCATTTGGGTTTCTACCTTCCCCTGGGTATGAAGGAGGACTCCCCATATGCCACTCTCTGGTAAGCCACAAGAGTAGAATATAACCCCTGCATGGCAACTGTCGTAGTCTGCTGTCCTCATCCTCTTTACTCTGACCTCCTACACTCCTTTCCTTCTCGCATTTCCTCTAACATTTCCCATATGAAGGTGGAATATTTTGTTCCTGTTCCTCTCCCATAGAGCATTTTACCTCCTGAGTAATCCCCAGTGAAACAGCTTGTGCTGCCCTCTGAAGCGTCCTGGGGCACAGGAGGGGGCCAGGCTACAGAGATGAGCATCAGCCCAATGGCTGCAGTTTCAGACAAACTGCTGCTCGACTCGTGTAAGTGCAGGCGTGGGGGTGAGATGGGCTGCATAAAAGTGGTTGTGTGGTCACAAGGGGCAAGGCTTCCATTACAACAGAAAGTAAACACACTACACAGAATCCGAGCATGCTTTGGTGTAAAGCCATCTAGCAAACACCCTGGTTTTAACCTACCACCCTGCTAGCTGGCCTCAAGCCCTGGATGAAACACTCTTAAGAATAATTTCTGTAGTCTTGAAATTAAGCTGTTTTTGGTGGAGAACCTGGCCATCATTCTGTACCAGGAGCACTGTCTCTCTCTGCTCGTCTTAGTGTCTGTTACTTAAAAACAGCTGCTTCCAGTGTACCTTTGTCTTTTTTTTTTTTCTTTTTTCTTTTTTTTTTTTTTTAAACATATAATAACAATAGAAATAACACCACAGGCAAGATGACATAATACTTTACTGCTGATGTTTCAGGTTGGTGTTGCTTTCCATCCACACGTGGAACTCAATTGTTATAGACATAGTTCAAGTCTTTTAACACCTTGGTGTGTTACAGGGTAAAATACCGCTTTACAATTCTTGTATGTGTTAGTGTGAGTGATGAGAAGTGGTTCACAGGCAGAAGTCAGGGGCGGAAACAAGGAAATACCTGCCTTCGTGGCTAGCTGAACCAAGGAAGTAGCCCTAAAAACATGACTGCTCTTCAAGAGACTGGTACAAGTGTAGGGTCTCTCCCTCTGTGGAGAACTAATGTCCTTTGCACAGAGTACCAAAAACTGGTCAGTCATCTGTCATCAGAATGGATTCCTGGTGAAAGGACTTTCACGTGACCGCTTCAGAGAGAAGTAAATTGAGGAACAGAAACATTTGTTCTGCATTATGGTATATCTGGATTTGCTGCTGCAAGTGAAGTTGCTATGTGCTTAGACTGCAGGAGCTGTTGAAGAGGCAGCCAAGAAAATGCCATAGCAAGGGCAAAATGATCTATGTTGGAATACAGTAATGTAATGTAATAGCACCTTTATTGTTATTTATTCTCAATTTTAACCCAACAAATCCAGGTTTCCTTTAGAAAAACGTTAAGAGGATCTAAAAGGTGTGGGGAGATTCTAGTCTCACAGTTCTTAAGCAGGGTACTGAAGTTTGTCAGCAAGACAGGAAATTAATAGTTTTGAGGCTGTGTCAGCTTTGTTTCACAATATAATTTGGCCTGAGTGACATAGCTGTTCCCCAGTAGCACATATGTTCTCATTTAGCTGGCCTTCAAACAATGCAGCCACTACCCTTCTCCCAGTTCGTATGGATTAGCTTGATGACTAATTTTGGTAAAGTTCATGATGACGTGCAATAGGCTGCTCATCTGATAAGCCACGGACACGTCACCAAAGCTAAGTGATGCTGGTTTCTGAAAGAATTCACATTATGGAATTTCTCATCTGCTGCCACAAATCCTCAGCTGAGAAGGCAAGATCAGGACATACGCTTAAAAACCCAGGGAATGGCCCTGTGTCAGACACAACGGATGCAGTGCCCAGAAGTGTAGGAGTTGTAGGGCTGATTTATGACCCTGCTATGGGAGAGAGTATTCCAAAAGGCCTCTTGCCATTTCCTCCTAACGCAGTGGCTACGAGGACTGGCCTTGCAGCAGGAGAGAGGTCAGCAGAACACGATTACATAAGGCTGTTTGCAATGCCGAGAAACGCAGATGGCCGAAAAGTGTTTCATTTTTTTAAATGAAGTCACATGCGGGAGAGCAGCAGTTTGAGGTAGACAAGGAGTCTCCGAAGAGCAAATACAGCAAGAGTTGGTTTGTTCTCGTTTTAATTGAAAATAAGGTTGGAAGCTGTCCAGGAAGTAGGTTTTGAAGGAAATCGTTGGCTCGCTTGCAGTCCAAGCAATTTAGAATCACCTCCCATTATTTGTATTTCATCTTCAAGCACTTTGCAGACGTATTCGGATGCTCGTACAGATAGCCATCTAGAAGAAACTAGGTCTGAATTCAGATGGGATCATCTGCTTGGATTGACTTCCACATGGTGCAGCAAAATGGGTTCAACAGTTATTTGCTTCTCGGTAAATGCTCGTTCACCACTATTTGGTATGAAAAGCACTGCTGCTTCTCCTTTTTACCCCAGTATTGTTCTGTCACATGTTAATCCAGAATTACATTTTGTTCTTCTTAGATGGCTACAGAAGAACAAATCTCAGTACAGAAGTTACAGCCAGTGCAATACAGATTTACAAAATGAAATTTCCGCTCTCGCTTTTTGCAATATTATTGTTTTATTTTTTCCTTTTTGATGTTTGTTGCAATTTGAAACTTTCACTGATTTCTTTTCATCTCTATGGGTTAAAGACCAAGATTTCCTGACTTACAGTAGCCTTTTTTCTCCTTTTAATTTAATTCATTAGTGCCTAGAGTATCCCTTTGCTTTAAAAATATTTTGTAACAAAATCAAACCAAGGTGAAAGAAAAGTTACTGTAGAGCTATAGTTATAACTGTCAAGCTGAAAATCAATTTCAGACACAGATATACAAGGAATAACATTCCAACAAGTTAATTTATAAACTATGCTAGACATTATATATTTAAGCAAACTCAGCATTCCTGAAAAGTACTAGAATGACAGTGCTGGAAATTGAATCTGTCTCTTCGGTGTGACAATAGCACTATTTACACAGTGTTTCCCTTTTTTATTATTATTATTTTTTTTTTTTCTGCAAATTAAGATGTTTGTTCTTTGCCTTGCCTCTCAGTGGACACAGCATATAGGGGATTTGCAATTTTCTTCTGCATCATCCTGAGCCTAAGGCAAATGGCAGGAACTCTCAATCCTAACAGCTTTTTGTGCAGCCTACTTTGAAATAACTGGGAGGATGGAGACTCCATAGTCTCCTCAAGTGATCTGCTCTACTGTTCTTCTACCTGTTAGTGCTGGTGAGCTTTTCTACATGTCTTAAACGAAATCTGCCACATGTTAAGTTGGTTCTTCTTCGGTTCATCAGGGACATGGAGAAGAGATTATTATGTTCCTCCTCTTTGCTGCTATTTGGACCAATACTTAAAAGTAAGTGGGAGAACAGGTAGCATAATAAGGTCACAGGGTGGACAAGAAAAAACACAGTAGACCTCAACATCTTAAACAAGTGCATATCAATCTACGTGTGAGATGAAAGGAGTTTGGGAGTAAGGTGGAGGATCTGGGAGTCCGGCTGCCTGATTGACATGATGTCTGAATTGCAAAGCAGACCCAGGGTGGACAGAGTCATGGCTCTTCCACTAGAAAGCTCTAGCCTGTGGAGGGAGGTCATCTGTTGGGAGTTTTCTCTTAGTTTTCTCCTCTCTAGATCAAAACCACACAGTTCATCGAACTTGTCTTTGTAAATCTTATCTTTTGAACATTTTCCAATATTTTTGCTCCTCTCCAGCAGACTGTATCCAGACGGAAAAAGATCCCGAACAGATAATCCACTGATCATCTAGGAGCTGAGTCAGAAATGTGGTCTCTTGAGTCAGAAAAGTGGCATCTTAAGCCCTAAACGGATGCTTCTTTATAACTGACCAAGTGTCTTCTCTTGACTCCTCAAAATGATGCATCTGCACCCTTACAGTATAATGGGGCCAAGTCAACCTCAGTGTTTTTCTGTTTTCTAGCTACGTGCCCATTACCACAGCTATGGTGGGTACACCTGTTCAACCAGAACTGGGTTGTGCTTACATCTCCATTTCAATGAGACATTCAAGCAGATATTCAGTAGCCATTAACTATCCCCCTACAATCAGAGGACCTTTTAAAGTGCATGCCTAAGGAAACAAAGAAGGTTCTGAAGTAATAAGGAACAGTTTGTGGTCTCTCCATCATCCACGTACTAGTTTTTCTGTTAGACAGGAAAGTGCCTGGTGTCCCAGTGAAACCTAACGTGAGAATGCCGTGCCTGGCTGCGTGCAGAGGAAGAGTGTCACCAAGCCAGGAGCCAAGAGAGGGGTGCAGCATCTGGTGGCAGCAGAAAGATGTGCCTGCGAGCACCACGCTTTGAAGCACGGGGCCTCTGCTAAATGTCTTCCTCCTGGCACCACCGCCCCCCCTCTGCAGTGGGACCCCATATGCCGAGCACAGCTAGCGAGGGAGTAATAAATCAGGGTGACCAGCTGTGCCTGCCAGGAAAGGTCAGGCAGCAGGAGCAGAGCTGGGGGACAATGATGCGAGTGGAGGGTGGGGTGCAAGGAAGGAGCCTGAGGCAGGAGTCAGCTCTGAGCCGTGCGAGACTCGTGCAAGAGGCATGAAAGGTAGCGACCTCTTCAAAGGGAGAAGATGGGTTAAAAAACGATGGTGCACTCGTTTGGTGTAAAGTGCTCGAATGATGAGGTCAGTGAGAGAACCCAAATTAGCGTGGAACAGGAAATACTGTTTAACAAAGGGAAAGAAGGTGTCAAACAGTAAGACACACAGTCACTTAACTAGAATCTGGGTGGTTTTTATAGAGACACAACAGGAAATTTTCCACAATACGTGGCAATTACTGAAATAGTATTTTTGACCTATCACATTGAACAAAAAGCTAAGTTTTCTGAAGATAGAAGGGTTTGTTTCTTGGGCCTCATTGATTGTGTAAAAGCACATTTCTTTGAAGGGCTGAGGGGGGGGAAGAGGGGTTTCTTGTAGAGCTGAAGACTTAATAGCTGGCTGATAAATTCTGTAAAGATTTCACTTCTCCAGTCATGCAGGACTCGGAAACAAGCCAGGATGCCTCTGATTTCCAGTTGCTAATGAAATTGTACTGTGCTATTGCTTTGCTATTTACCAAAATACCTTGCAGTATTTAGATGACAGGCGCACTAGTTTTTCTTCCCGTGTTTTAGCCCGGTTCAGGTCTGACCAGCTAATATCTTTGGGAAGCCAGACTGCTTCCTCTGCTGAAACCCCAGCAGATGCGCAATACTGATTCTCAGTGGAGAGAGGGCCGGAATTACTGTCTCCGCAGCCCCCGACACCCTAATTCTCACTACCCCCTCCTGCACCCCGCTGGGCTCCGCATGCCTCCGGCTGGGGCGCAGGCGGCGTGCTCAGAGCTCCCCCCGCCGTCCAGCCCTGCCCGCCTTGCCAAGCGAGCCTGCCTCAAGAGCTCTGCTCCCGCTGGAGAGAGGGAGTGTCTCTGCACATCCTACACGGGATATTTCTTCCTTCGGTAGCAGAGAATGAGGGGCCGGCAGGTTTTGTGGGTTTCCTTTTCTTTTCTCCGAGATTCTTCTTCCCTGCAGGGTAGGTAGAGGCGAGTGTCGCAGGGCTTTCACACAGAGAGTCGTCTCTGACTGAAGCGACACGATGGCTCACGTGGAACTGCTCTGTGGCATCACCCTCACTTACTGACCCCCCACCCTGTAGCCCCACAGCCCAAACACGCACGTGGGACAAGGATTATCACCCACGGGTTTTGGTACAAGAGCGCACCAGGTCAGTGAACAGATTTGTCCCGAGTGTCACCTTGCCTACAGCACTGACCTCCCGCTACACAAGATTGCCCCTTGGGCTGCAGGGGTACAGGGAGGCAGAGGCAGGGAGGATGGAAACCTCCTTAAAAGTCAGAAGAAGTAAAGTTCATGAACCGAGTTTACCAGACAGCTCAACATGCTGAATTTGCTACTACAACAGCTCCTCTCTGTGTCACCGAGATGGCTCTTTCAGCAGCTACATCTTTATGCAGAGAAGCGGCGCTGCCTGGGCAGACAGTTTGTTGGTATCAGCTCTACGGTGAGAGCCTCTCAGCCTCTGACATCTCCAGAGCCTCTGCTGTTTCACCTTTCACAGGGGTTGGAGTCTGCTTCTCTCTTTTGCTTCTGTTGAAGCTTTTTATTCTTCATCCAAAGTGGTTTTGCAAATCCTGCCCCCCTCCCCTTATCTGCTAATTAACCCTTTTTCCTCATCAGACATCAGTAAGACTTCTCAAATATAATTACAATTTAATCCGTTTTTCCCTGTAGCCCATTTGTTTCCCTTTACACTTCGAGTTTCCTTTATTTCTGCTGCTAAATTGTTCTCCGTTTTCATCCTTCTCATGGTCTCACTCTTTTCATTAGTCCCACATTCTCCAAAAAAAAATCTTTGCAGTCACAGCATCAATTGGGGAAAAAGAAATGTGGCCAACAGCTGAAAGTTGTCCTTTTGATCAATTCAGCCAAGAAACTGCCTACAGCCTCCTGGCTCCGCTCACAGACTACCATTCAGTGACCTCTCCAAGGGTCAAGTACTAACAGGGATCGGTATTCATGTACAGAGCATTTCCAACCACTGTATCCTGACACACAGCATTCTGTATTCCAAGAGGCAACTTTGAATTATTTTATTTGTCAAAGTGCAGCACCTCAACTCACTTGGGGCAAAATATTTTCTCCCGAGGACGTACTTTATCAAAATGTCCTCCTCTGTGGGGCAAGAAATTTTCTGTGAAGTTACCAAGGACTAAATGGTTTCCCCTCCTCCGATTCGCACTGTGTTTGATATTATCTTGCCTGTGATTTCATCAGAAACCGTGAGCAAAACAGTGTGGTAAGGCAGCGAGCAGAAGACCTTCACAGGAAAATTAAATGACACAAGAAGTGGCATTAGAGATTTGTAATGAGGGGGCTGCTGAGAGAACGCTGGCAGCATAAATGTCAGGGAACAAGCAAGCTGTGAGAGGTGTGATTGCTCAAATGAGTGTTGAATGTTCGTGGTTATGAAAGGCCCCGTGCCATTTTCCATGAAAGTAGCAATGTGAAAATCCAATGATCCACCAAATTCTTTCACTCTTCTCGTCACATAAAGTTCCTTATCTAGTTGCAATTTGTTATGCACTTCTTCCTCCTTTGTATTTTACGCACAAAGGAGTTCTCATCTCAGCACTGCAGAAAGAGCATTTGTTCCCGAGTGTTGTGAGCAGAGCCTGCTTAAATTTCCTGAACAAAATGTAGCTTGGACAATAACGGTGTCTTCAGGAGAGGTTGTTTTTTAATACGCTTTTTCACGTGCTAGTTTTAACAAATGGAAAACTTGACATCTGTAGAGATAACTCCAGTTGGTGATAACTAGAATTTGGTGATCCGAAAGAACTAGCTGTCATTTCAGTGAAACACTGAAGAGTTGGGAACTGGGTATACATTATAAGTATAGAAGAATGTCGTTTTGCAGCCTAATTCTTTGGTTTAGGTAATGCCTAAACTCACTCCGTAGGAAATCCCTTTCTGGATGAAAATCGCATTGAAAATGTGGCATTGTTTGTGTATACAGTGATTTCTATATTGATGGCAGTCTTCAGGAAGCCCTCCCATCAGCAGCCACAGTAAAGTATCCCCACGGTTTTGACTTCAGTTTTGGTGGGCCTCTACATGCCTTCTCTGCTAGGTGACTGATTTTGCTGATTCACAGAGCAGTTAAGAGAAATATCACTGGAAAGTAAAAATCGTTGTTCCCTCTCCTGTAGGTGCAATACTTAGAGTTTCAGTCTGCGAGCTGAACAACCCCTCCTCTCTCTCTGTGTCCTGGAAAAGACAAGTCTGATGAAGGACTCCTGCAAGAGGCTAACAAAATGCTCATCTCCATTCCTGTTAGTTGCTGAGAGATTTAAATGTGCAGGAAAGTGGGGGCTCAAGTTAGCAGCTAACAGAAGCTCTGCTTCTGTTTTGCTGTGGAAAAAAATGGGTCCCCTTCTTTCCCACTCTTCTCCTGTTCACCCTCATCACACCACGCTTGGCCCAAGGAGAACCCTGCAGCTGCTGCCACTCGGTCCTAGCAAACCTAGGAAGGGAGGAGCTCCCTGGGGCAAGGCCCACCAGCACCCTGTCAGGGTGGCAAAGGGATCTGTGCACTCCCTAGGGCAGGGGCACGATCAGGTAAAGCTGGAGGAATGAAAGGGATTGGCCTTGTGCTGCAGTGCTGAAAATCCCTGCAACTGACACATGAAGGTGAGAAGAAAGGCAGCTGGAGAGAAGAAAAACAAAAATCACTTTGGACCAACAAGAAACATCTCATTCAGCTGCAACCTATTTATTTTTGGTGCATAGATAAAGGGAATATGAATTTTGTTCAAGCTTTTTTTTCCTTCAGTTTATGTCAACTTTAAATCACATTAATGTTAAGATGAATAAGATTCCAACCAAAAAGTAAAAAGCTAAAGAGCTTCTCGGAATTAATAACAGTAATGAAAGAAAATATTTCCAAAATGAGGGTTTCATGATGCCAGCATCTAAATGAAATACTCTGAGGCTTTTGAAGTCTCTCAGCACACACATGCACCCACTTTTCTTATTGGCCAAACACGGAGTCCAGTGAAACATCATCCCATCCTTCGGTGTGTTTACTGGTTGTTACACACCGCTGCCAAAATGACTTGGGGAATTAGCACAGGCTACTGGGTGTAACGATGCTGGGGAGAGAGAGTAAACTTGGTCTTAAGACTGAAGTGTATGTAATTAATGGCTGTGTTGGGAGAACAAATATCTGGGAACATAAATTTAATTATCACATAGGGGCTACCAGGGAAAAGCAGACAGTTTAACATCGTCAGGCTGAAGAGCCCCAGGGGCTCAAAACACTTTGCTGGGAGAGCTCACAGCCCCATCAGACACACATAGAGGGTAAAGCAAGAAGTAACATCCAAAAGTTCGGTACAATCTCTGACCTAATACAATGTGAGTTCTTTCTTGATTGGTTTGAAATCCTCCTGTTTTTTCTGGTCTCACTCATTCTCTTTCACTTCTGGCATCGGTAATACCTGTCATAAGGAACATAACTCAAGTGACCTAATTTTTGGTGGTTATGAGGGCTGTAAAATAAAGTATTAGTCTTATTTCACACCATTAGGTCAAATTAACTTTATCAGCTGGAACTCATGTTGGTGACCAGGGGCTGTGAAGAGCCCCCTCATGCTCCTTGGTTCTGTCTGTGCAATTACTGCCAAATGAAGAACTGTCTGTACCCTCTGAGCTGCACAGGGCAGCTGTGAGTCCCAGGCTTGGATGTGCTGGCAACGCTCTTCCATCATGCAGATGTTTCCTAGCATGTCCTGCAGACCCAAATTTCTCTCTCTTCTGGGGCCAGATTTGCTTTCTCACCCACATGCTTAGCACTTCCAGAGATTTTCAGACTTACCCAGAATCATTTTTTTTAATAAAAACCACACAGTTGATAAAGCCATGATCAGGGAAATTCACACACACACAAAAAAAAACAACCAACAAACCATCCAAAAACACTGCCACCACCACCAACAAAACCAACACACCTTCCACATCTTTTCTTGTAAGACTGAAGCTTGTTTGTAGGGGCAATACTTATGTCAGCTTTTCAATGAAATGTCTTGAAGTGTCCATGGTGTACTGGGTGCCATGAAACAAACCTAAGTGACCATTGTGTTTATGCTTCTTCCTCTCCTTTTTCAGGTTATTGTTCCTTTCTGCAACCTGACTTTGCTTTCATCTTTTCTCCTTCAGATAGTCCCTTAAGAATCCTGTTTCTCATCACAAAGCTTCTATGGACTGTCTTTTTCCACTTCTTCTGTAACAGTCATACCTTTGAGAGATGCCATCAGTAAACAGACAGTTGTGTGGTCTCGAGATTTGTGTAATTAAGTAGTCAGAGCTCGCACCCTGAAATAAATGGATCTCTGCTAAATTGCTTGGCTCTCAGTGATTGCTGAACACTGGAATTACAGAGCTAAGGAACCACTGGTAGCAATTTACCTCTCTGAAACACTCTGGAAATGTGGATGACAATGGGAATGTGCTCAAATAGCACTGACAGCAGTGGGAGCCAGTCATAAGGAAGAGAGACAGGACATAGGCTCATTTTTGTGACAATACATGACTGATATTTTTGATAGCTTTCCATTAACTCAGGCAGAGATGACTATGATATTCCACCCTACAGAAATTCGAGGACCAAGTCCTGCATTCCAGGTAAAAGTGATATGTACAAGAAACAGCTTTTTAACAGAGTAGAAGAAGAACTCAGAAAATTGTGTGTCTGATCTGATGCTAAAGAATCAGTTGTCAATTTGCAGGGGACTGTCTGAGTTCCTGATCAGGGCTTATGGACAGGGGTGTAAGGAAAGAGGCTAAGAGAGAGACTTTCGGAAAGCCAGAATCAACCTGCAAAAAACTGTGGTGATTTGACAAGGAAAGGAAATCCCAAGGGCAGGACTGAAAGACAAACAATGTTCTGACACTGGGGTAACTGCAAAAAGTTCAGAGAGGAGATGTAGGTAGAAAAAGAAGCAAAGCTCCAAGTCTGAGTATACAAAAGCAGCATGCAGAGCTGCCTGGACTGGGACAAGGGGCACAAAGCCACGTACTCTGAAAAACATTCAAGTGTTATGCCGAATTACATCAGCTTCCACAAACGTGCAAAGGCTAGCTGACCATGAACAGCTGGGGAAAGGGGACATCGCCAGCCCCATTTTTACAAGGTGATCCTTCACAAGAGCAACGGACAAGATTTCAGCAGAAGATAAATGCACTGTTAGCCGGACAGCAAATGGAACATTTATTAATTTTAAGCTCTATACAGGTGTACAAGCCAGTGTTGTATCAGAGACAGTGATAGCAGCAAGGAAAGAAGAGCCCAGATAAGACAAATGGACAGAATTCAGGATTGCCGTTGTGATCTCATAGCCATTAAGAGAGTGAGTGAAGGAAATGTACAAGTAAATAACATACTGCAAAGGTTCAATTTATAATCATATCAGGGACAAAAATATTCTTTACTGATTTTCAAACATGTCAAGTTTTTCATCTTATGCAGTGGTGCTGCACCTTGGAAGAATGAATAGGAACATTGAAGAGCTTTTGGATTCTTCACCAGTGCAGAAGAAAGCGTTCAGCAGGATACAACGTAAACCTGAAAATGCAACTGTTCCGCTGCACAGTGGAGGCACAAAGAACGGAGCTGGCTAAGCTTACCACTGTAGGAAAAAGAGCAAGGATCAGAATAAAGAGAGCAAGATAATTTCTGTAGGAAAAAACAAATGTTTCTCTAAGCAGGAGGATGGATGAAGCTTGTAGGTTATGTCTCTAGATTAATTGTTGTTGTTGCTTGTTTGTTTGTTTGTTTTTATTGAATTATACAAAGGTATTCTGCTGTCTTTGCAGACACCAAGAATATTTTCCTCCATTTTGTCTCTCAGCTCTCCTCTGCAGGATATTGGCAAAATGTGACCTGCAATGCTTGGCTGCAGAAACTGCCAAAAAAGATTTTTAAAAATGGCTGGGAGGAGTGAATTTGTGAAAGTCCTAATTCCAGTTTTCCTTCTTCTCTGCCATGCATTTTATGAAACCTGTAGGAAATAAATATCTTTAAGTCCTCCTCCTCTTTGTGAAAATGTGGTAGAACATGCCAAGGCATACACGCAGCCAGGGTACCACAGAAACACTGGTTCTGGAGGAAACTAAGCTGATCCTTTCACTCTATATTGATTGAACAGAAAATCAACAGCAACAATAAAGTAAAAATGGAAGGTAAGCAGATCCTAGGAGGGTTTCTATTGCTGGACCATCAGTATGGTTCTGGCAAATGTCTTTAGAGAAACAGGGCCTGTGTAGCACATAAGTAGTATGGCCTTTGAGAGACACTGCTTCTTCCCACTGATATTTAGACTGTCTGATGCCAAATGTTTTACAGTGGAGTGTTTAAAATGGAATTTGATGGGCCTAGTAGTTAGTGTAGTCCAAGCAGATGAAAAGATCTCCTTGTATGCTGTCTTATTTATAATGCAGATTTCATACTTGGATATGTTTGCCCTTTTCTGCTGTCTGCTTGCTGACCTCTTCACCTAGTTTGCACCTGCTTTGCTGTATTTGCTAAATATGTAAGCTATGCACAGCATAATCACAAAGCCCAGGTAACACAGAAGAAAAGTCGGTGTTCAATACTGTATTTCACATACTAGTGAACAAAAACATATTCCCATTTCACAGGTATCTGATATTTTTCTGCAGGTTTGACAATATCATTTCTGCAATATTTTTCTATGTGATCTGGCTGAGATGGCCATTTAGGGCAATTTAGCTCACTTCTACATAAATGAGGTTTTTCAAGTGGCGTTAATGTGATACAAATGAGAAATCCTCTTCTTTTCCCTCTTTATTTATTTATTTATTTATTTATTTATTATTTTTTTGCCAAATTGCTTTCTGAACCCAGGTGAATTTTTGAAATCAATAACATTCTGTGTCTAGAAGCTTACCTAGACATTATGTGACAAACGTAATACATGCTTTGAACTTGGTAGCTTTCCTTGACACCTTCTAGCCCCCTTTTTTTTTTTTTCTTCTTCTTTTTTTTGGAATAAAGAATTAATGGGTCTTCTCTGTTCATCTTTACTTAGTTTCTGCTGGGTGAACAACATTGCCCTACCTTACCTGCTTAATGTACTTTGAATACAGACTAAAATATGTAGCAAGGGGAGTTATGTGTCATGCAGTAGTGCTTTCTTAAAATAATGCGTGGGAAGCAGGGAAATAACCTGGAGTTTTCCACTCCTGCTAATTGCCTTCTTTACCAGTTTATTGTGACTTGTTCCATACCGCACAGTTTGTACTCACTCTGCCATAGAAGTGAGCCAGCAGTATTTGAGCATGAAAGACCTTCTGGTGTGTGGTGAAGCTCTATTATTTGTCCTGCCTTTTTAGAAGATAAAAGCTGCTAACTAGCTTGCTTTATTTTTATTCTGCAGCTGTGATATCCTTAGCTGTCTTTCAAGCCCATTAATCAGTTTCCCAATCTAGAAGCAGGGCACAGATGTAGAGAATCTGCTTTTTCATACACCTCCTTTCTGTCCTGAGCTCATGGGTTCCCTGGCATTAACAACCAAATTGAAGCCATCAGTTCCAAATTAGAAATGCAGATAAGCTCTCATGAGGTTGGCTCTTTGGCAATGCCCCTTTATCTACTGATCAGCCTGAGGCCCTGGTGTTCCATTCTACCTTTGTCTTTGTGTACTTCTGCAATCCAGTAATTTGCCCTTATATTTTGGTAGCAGATGCAAACTGGTTCTGATTGTGCCCAACAAGGGACTTTGAATGTGATAGTGTTTTTTATGTCCCTGTATTATAGGGGTATGTTTCCAGCCTCGTTGTCAGGTTCCTGACAGGTAATAAGGGAGAGTACAGTTAATTTCATCCTTAAGTTAGGAAACCTCTCTGTTTATTTTATTTATAGATCTTACTCAAAGCATTCTAAAAGGGAATCAAAGTATAACGCAGTCTTCTGGGTTCTTAGAGATTCTTTAAGCAATATGTATACAAAAAGACATGAAGAGTTAATAATGTTCTTGTTCTCTTGTTTTGTATTAGGATGGACTTGTACTCTCCCTGAGAATCTTCTGCTGATCCTTGCCCAAAATGTGGTGAGTACTATGGAGAAACTGTAGCAGACCCTATGCTTTGTTCTAAACACGTCTGTAAGCTGAAGTTGAGGATCTTGCATATTTGTTTAATAGACAGTGGAACTTCAACTCTCAACAACATTTGTCTCTTACTTCTAAACTTGATGATTGTATCTCTTCAGAATTAAGAAATCTAATTGCTGAACCCAATAGCTTTATTTAGCGTAATGCAACCTGTCTTTCCAGAATGGGTTTAGTACTAATTACTCTTGTTATTATTGTACATTCAATTTGCAAGCAAATTTTTAAAATCTCTAGGTACCGTTATGACACGTTATTTTGTGCTGCACACTATATTCCTTGTTAATTGCCACTTTCCAAATGTTCCCCACTGCAGTTACTTTATCCCTACCCTGTCCGTGTGATCAGTATGTACTGTGGGAAGCAAGTGGAATTTGAGGTGGGAATGGAACAATGAGATGTTTCACCTGTAGGAAGTTAAGCGTGTGCTTGTTACTGTTTCTCCATCCATAGAGCTGAAATTAGAAATAGGAGCTCGAAAGGCTTTTGGCCTTGAAGAAAAGGCTTGCAAGGAGGGAAAGAAAGTGTAATAAGGAGGTGGATATGTAAGTTGCAAGAACATATTTAATGAAGCAGGCCAAGTAAGGGGTATTGCCAGAAATTCTGGTTGAAGCCAGCAGGGATAAAATCGGTGCAAATGTTATGCAGCTGTCCAGAACTAATTAAATTATGCAAGAATGATGATCAGTGGGAAGGGGCTGAAGCCATCTTCTTCATGAATAGAAGAAGAGTTGTCAAAACTATTTTTGCTAGAGTTATTGATTGTTTTGACTTTCTGATTTTGTTTCACTAATATCCCCAAATCCCTCTCTTGATCAATTAGAATCTGTTGTTTTCTTTCCTTTAATTACATCACTGATGTTTCTGTGGGCAGAGGTCCTTTGTTGCTGAGAGATAGTAAGTACTGTAGTCACATCCTGCCAAATAACCATCTTTACATACACAAATTACCTGAGATCCTCACATGCCCCCCCCATTACCAAAAGATTGGTGCCCTGAGTATATCTTGCACTCAGCACTGAGCATTGCTGACCAGCCTATCTGGATTTCACTCTAAGTTACCAAACACTGGCAGTTCAAGAGCAATGAAAGTGCAAGCCGCAAAAAGTTTGTCAGTAGCCAACAAAGGTAAGATGTCCAAAGACTTATGCTAACACCTTGCTCTACAGTGGTTTAAAAGCTGTTGTTGCTTATACTTGATGTCCCTGGGGCAACACGGCAAAGTGAGAACAAGGGGATAGAAGTTGTGCTTTTTAAATTATGTGTATACCCTTCACATTTTTATTTCCTTTACTGTTATGAAAATTGAAATAGATGCTCATTACTGTAAGTGACTGCAGGTTCATAATGCAGGGGTTGGTACTCCTGTCACATGAGGCACACCCAGAGTTTAAAAAAAAAAAAAAAGGCATGTCACTCTTGCTGAGACTATAGAGTGTGATTTGAGGGAGGAGGGCAGTTCAAAGGATGGTGGTAGGATGCATGATCAACTTTTTGATTTTATGCTTTGAAGAAAACCAAAAGTGCTCTTATGCTCCTGACCTGTATGCTAATGCAACTTGGGGTCGAGTCTTTGGTAACATTTCTAAAGGCTTGAAAATGGTTGTAAAGAATATATGAAATATTCAGAAACATTGCTGTAATGCTTTCTATACTGACAGGTTTACCAGCTGAGGGAAGGGGTTTGAGGTAGCCAATCTATCTGCAGCATCCCAAGGAAGTGCTAGACAGCAAATGGCTGATTTAGATTTGGAAGTTATCCCTGCTCCTTGCAGCGCCTGTGCTATAGAAGAAGGCAAACCTAAGAAAGTACTTAAAAATTGAATAATCAGAGATAAGGGGAGGAAAAAAATAATTAATAAAACACTCTACTGAAATCCTTTCTTTTCTCTCCCAGAGTCTAACACTGTAGGCTTCTCTGCAGCCACTCCTCTCTCTGTGAACACTATGTCTCACGTTTTGTTGTTGTTTGTTTTACAAGCTGTATTTTGTGCTACATTTTAGTTAGCTAGCCAGGGGATGGAAATACAGGGGGAAAGAATAAAAAACTGTACTTATTAAAAAAAAAAAAATAGGGCATTCTTCTTTCTGAGAGAACAAGAGATAGCCTGAAGACGTTAAATATCTAGGTGGCTTATAGGCAATATATTATTTATATCTTTCTTTATCTTTGTGTGGAGAGCATTCCTAGGAGAAAGAGTCATATGCATGTACTGTAGCTGCTGAAACAGCTTGGTGGTGTTATGGGAACCACCCATAGTTCTTAAATTTTTAAGCTTTAAGCACATGAGAAAGGCAGATAAAAGCACAAACATACTCATGCAGGAACTGAACATGATCAAACTTCAGTCTTAGCTTTTTTTCCTTAACGTGTAATTAAAATTTTGTCATCTCTTTAGATTATGAAATGTAACTTTAATATGTGTTCTGCATTGAAAAGTGATCCTACAAATGACTCCATGGGATACCTGGTTTTCATGCTATGCTGATTAACAAAGCAATGTGATAGTGCTGAAGCCTTCAGTAGCGACAAAGATTGTGCAGCCGGAGCAGATAAATCCTGCAGGAAAAGCTCAGAAAATCAAGGCTGCGGTTGTACAGATTCCAGATAGTCAACAAGAAGAATGGTCAATTTTGCTAACATTGTGGGTGGTTGGCACAGTTACTGTCACAGTCAAATGAAAATTAGACTAGATTAGTCATCTAGCACTTGTATTTTCTTTCCTTGCTTTAATGCATAGCTTTTTTTTTTTTATCTTCCCTTTCCCCCCACTGATCATTTTGATGTTTTGTGTTCTGATGTTTTACAAGCTGTGGGTACTTTGCTGACCACAGACTGAAATACCTCTGGTTTAGAGGCCAGCCTATTGTCTCCAGGCTCTTCTTGTTCTTAAGCATGGACTGCAATAACACTGAAAACTCAGTGTGTCAAAGATGGCTTCCCATACCTAGTGGAACCAGATCTCTTCTGTAAGCGTCTGCTATATTCAGAGCAGACTTAAAAATCAAAAGGAAAAGGAAGAACGTTTAACTCCTCTGTATCCGTGTTAATGTTCCTAATAGGGTTGTAAATCCAAACATCAAATAATCACTTCTAAAGCAATGCTTTTTGGCAACCAAAAAAGAAAGCAATACCTTAAATAGTAACCTTAAGTGAGCAGACACTCCAAATCACTCTTATAAAGATATTGTACTAAAAAAATATTTTCAAGTGTCATCATATGCCTAAACACTTTCAGATTAAAACTTTCTTGCTTAGATCTTAAGAAATATAAGTTGGCTATATTTTTTGCTCAAGGCTATTTCAAGATTCATCTTCCTGTTTAAAAATAAACAAAAATAAAACCCCACTCATATCTCTCTGTGGCTTTGGTGTTCTTTTCAGCTAATATTGGGAACCAGGAATTGAAAACAAGTATTACTTTCAAGGTATAAATCTAGCCTGGAGCAGAGAATATATATAGTTTTTCTGGATAATTTCTAATAAGTGACTAGCCTAAAAAGACTTTGGTCAGTGCCTTAGGCAGTCAGGTACAATCCTGATGACGTGTGTTGAGAAGATGAATAAAACAGAAGAAAATGGTTGTTTTAATCAGTTTTTTTATGGCTCACTCATGGGCTCCCGTGGCAGTTTGGGCTGAACCCTGGAAGCTTTGCCTATCAATGCTGCAGAAATAAATTGGGTTTTAAGAGGATCCAAACTATGACATAAAATAGATTCTGTGATAATAGTCTAAGTGCTACAGAACTGCACCTTTCCTTGGCTGGAGACCTAAAGGGGGGGGAAAAATACTCCCGTGAACTGTGATCCAATCAGAGCAGTTGAGACAAGGCTCACCTTGTAATTGAACAACATCTCCTTATACCTTCTTGTACCTGTCATCTTCACTGTGCTCTACCCTGCTTGTGCTAGAAAAATCTTACCTACAAAGCATGTTCTGCCTTTCAAGGAATAGGGTACACAAGGATTAATTACTGTTCCTAGGAGAACAACCTAATCTAACTATCCCTGTTAACAGGGAGTAAGGTAAAAGGCATTCTGAAAGGGCGGTTGGGGTTACATCTGTCAGAAGCCTGTCCTAGTTTCATTTTGGGGATGACAGACACTTTTCCAGAGCTGATCCTGATCAGATTTGTTGCTTCTGCTGCTACAGATTTAGACATGATAAAGAAAAGCAAGATTCTGGTGTAAGTAGTCCTGCCTCATAAGGGGAAACTGCTTTGACATGAGGTAAAATAAACCACTTGGTGACCCAAACAGCGGCTGGATTTCTCTGTTGTTGAGGGTCGTGGAACTATTTAACTCTGGTTAAACTGCACCCAGAGATGAGTGGGCTTGTGCAGGTAGCAGGGCCCACTGTAGCCAGTGAATATCTTTGCCACCTTGGAGGATTACAGGCAACAATAGCTGGCACCCTGTTTGGTGAATTCCTTACTTCCAATGCCAATCTTGCCCTGTGGGATTCTGCTTAAGGGGAAGTTGGGGCACTACATTTATACCTGTCCTACTTTCCTGCACTTCTTTAATTTCATCTGGATGCTCCCCATGTCCTTTCTCTAAAGAGAAATAAGAATTGGAGTAACGTTCCTGTGAGCCACAGAACCACAAAATGGAGGTCGTGCTGGTCATGAGCGTCAAGTACTCCCACATAATGGTAACGAGACAGCACTTTTTTTTTCTTAATCTACAAAAAGAATAATTTTGTAGAAGCAGTTAGCAGATGATGACTTCCTAAAGAGCCAACACTTTTCATTGTAACTGGAGGTGTAGAAATCCACCGATCTGGGATTTTCTCCTCCCATCACCAATCTCACTTCTTCTGAGCTAATAGCTTTTTGTGAATCCTTGGACAAACACCAGGAATCACATTCATAAATAGTTGCTTAGGCTTACTAGACAAAAAGGTATTTACATCTTACAGAGTTTCAGCTGCAGAGTCCAGTCCTCCCTTTGGATAAGCCCAGTGGCTCCTGGGGATGGACGTTGTGTGCTTTGACATCAAAGCCGAAGACACAGGATTGTGTATAAGGCTTGTCTGGCAGGCTTGTGGGAGCAGAGCAGGTAATACAGCTAGGAGTCAAATGTTTCAGTGTCGTTTAATACTATGGAAATTAATTCAATATTCATCACTATCCACAGAGCATCTCTAGAGGTTTCTACAGTAATGTCACAGCAAATCTATTCAGCTTTTAAGAAAAGAGAGACCATGCTCACAGCTGAGCTAATTTATATTAATACCTAGCATAACAGAAGTCATTTCACAAGATCTTTAGGCATTATATCTACAATTAGTTAAAGAGTACATGCTTTATCACCTTATCTCATTTACTAAGAGTTGGTTCTCATCTATTTGCAAATTTTGCTGGCTTACAAAGATTAAAGGTCTATTTCCAAAACAGCACATCTTGCTAAACTGTTCCTCTATAGAAGATTAATTATTTTAAGTTTTTTTTTTTTTTTTTTTTACTATACAAACCAAGAAAACTTCAATACTGATAGGTTGGGGATTCTTTTTCTGTTTAAATTTACATATGTAAATTTCCCTAGGTAACAAAGATCTAGTCAAGCTGTAAATTCTCAGTGCTAATGCTAACAATAGATACATTCACTACAGTGTGATTACACTGGATAGGCTTAATACCTTTCAGAAAAAAAAAAAAAAGAAAAAAAAAAAACTTGAATCTGTTATGCAGTTTCTTAAATACAAATTATTTGTAGAATTCGTCGATGAATTGTACCTTAAAAATAGCTTCAGCCTTGGCATCAGGTCTGCATTGCTTTCCTTGATGTTGTGCACATTCAATGCCACCATAGTGCAACTTGGAACCTTATTTCCTTAGGTATCTGACAACATCAAAACATAAATAACATAGGAATGGCTGTCCTGGGTCTATCTGAATAGC
Organism: Oxyura jamaicensis; assembly: GCF_011077185.1. Taxonomy (NCBI): domain Eukaryota; kingdom Metazoa; phylum Chordata; class Aves; order Anseriformes; family Anatidae; genus Oxyura; species Oxyura jamaicensis. Next base: position 90,229,275 of record NC_048893.1, read on the forward strand.
AATGTAGCTTAACACCTCGTCTTCAAGCAAGGCAATGGAAGGTGCTGTTTCTGATACCTGTTTTGAAAATGACAAATTAATGAATCACTCTTAACTCTCCTGTGAATGACATCCTGTAAAGCAGGAAACCTGCAACCATGACCACCGTTCTGCCTAAACGTGACAGCGAGGTACTGCAGGGTCTGAGGATGCAGCTGATAAATGGCGTATGGAGTACTTAATACAAAGTGATGCTTGTCAGATACAGGTCAGAAGCTGGGGGAATACTGCTAGAGTAATAGCTTTGTTTCACTAGCATTCTTATCAACAGAAGGATTTGGAAGATGAGAGAGTCAGGTGGGCCTGTTTTTTGTTATATTCAGGATACTTTTCAGACACATGCTTGCAGACTTTTTATCTAGGTAGCTTAAATATCAAGAAGAGCATAGCTGCCAGCAACGTGGGGTGCCCTGCAGCTGGGGAGCATAAATGTATTTGTGCAGCTAGCCAGGGCTGTGCCTCCGCGTATTTAAACCATTAGGGCACCTGTTAGTGGTGTCCTACCTACCTCATCTAATACTGGCCATGTAGACACCCACCTGCATGAGTTTTAGTTGTACCTAAAGTCACAACCAGGCAGTGTAAAAGGACTCAGGGCATTAAATGATGCTTGTTTTCATCCTAAGTTGCCTCTGCACAATGAGTACAGTGAAAAAAGTGTTCAGCTCTGTGTATTGGAATTTTGTGAGTGTTAGGTAAATGTGGGAAATCAATTTCCCAACATCCTTAAACATCAAATTTTGGAACAGCTCATTCTAACACCCATGAGATGAGATGCTGGGCTTCATTACGCTCTCCAGGAAATGGCACACCATGGTAGTTTGTAGGAAGTGGGCCATGCAGTAATGCAATACTGTGCCAGGAAAACCATATAGAAAATGAACATTGCAATAACACACATTAGGGGAAACTTTTTCTTAAAAGGGAAAACCACAAACTCCTTTTTTGTAATAAAATAAACTACTAGCCTCTGACGAGATGCTTTAAAAGTTACAGTACTGGTAAATAGTTTATTTGTGTGTGTGGCTATCAATTTTTTTTAGTTGCCTTAGAACATCTAGTGAAGATGCATTTACAGACAGGTAATGAAGCTAGTATCAAGCCTTATCGGAAGTGATTGCAATCCAGCAATTAAATTAGATTTCCCTGAAGGAGGTTAATTGAACTACAATGCAATATTTTGCCAAGATTTATCCTCTTCTGTAAATCTACTTGTGTCAGCTCAGATGGCTCTGAAAGGTCTAGTATCTCCAAAGATAGATTTCTCTGTATTTGTAGTTTAACCCAGAGAGATACGGTGGTGTTACCTAGAAATTCCTTATCATAATGGTGTTACAATGCTCCCTTGAATTCTTTGATTTGCTTGCTGGTTGTTGTTTTTAACTTGGATTTTTGGAGGAAGGATGTACTGAGGTATGATGTAATTATGCAAATGTGTATTCTGCTCTTCTGAAGAGTCCATCTTGTACAGAGAGACTAGATAGGGTATTGTGACTTTCCAGGTACTGAACGCCCATTGTGGATAGTCACTGTTTTTTTAGCTGCCTCCTTTGAGTAATTTTGGTCTGTTGTTAAGAATAATGTCAATTCTCTACTTTAGGTTCCACAAGTGAAGGGGAGAGTTGATAAGAAGGATAAAAGTATTGCCAGATATTTAAATGTTTCAATGAGGACTACAAAAGTAAGATTTATTTTTTTATATTATTATTATTATTATTATTTTGTAGAAACCTGGGCTGCTTGTCCCCAGGAGGCTTCAGATTTTGAGACTCTGTTTCTCGAAGGTTCTCGAATAACCATATATTTTGTCGCATGTAACTCACAAGCACTCTAATACACCTCCTGTACTGGGGTTTACAGCAGTGCTCTGGTGATACAGGGATGATGGTGGTGTCTGAACTGCTCAGCATTTTAAGAATTGAGCCAGAGGTGCTGCTGAGGCTGAAGATACAGCAGCATGTCCAACCCAACTCTGTCCTGCAGTGGAGACGGGGTACCTCTAGAAGATCACTGCTTCCTCATTGCAAGCCATTTGCACCTCAAACACCACCTTCAGCTCAGTTGAGCATCTGTTTATGAGCTAAATCAAGATTTTGGTTTGTGCTTGTGGGTTTAGGAAACAGACATAACTGAGCTGTTGTTTTAAGTGTCATCTGATGCAGCTCAGCTGAGATAATTTGTGCTTCAGTTTTCTGTTTTATACCCCAAAATACAACATGAATTGTTTTATCTCAAAGTCAGATTGTGTATTACAGATCTCAGAAGAAGAATTTCTATATTCGGTTCAAAAAATGTACTTGATGGCGTTGCCCTTTGCAGAGACACTATGCAATAATAGCTTCCTCTGGTCAGTGACAGAAAACATCATGGCTGGGACAGCCCCTGCATGATACATGCAGTCATCAAGCAAGCAGTCACCTAAGAGCACCCTTGCAGTTTTTAGTTTAACCCCAGCCACAAACAGAGTCTTTGAGTGCAACAGAAAAAGTATATTGAATTCACTTCACCAAGTTAACCTTAAGAGGAATATTAGAAGAGTTAAGAGTGAAATAGTGCATGCAAAGGTGAACAGTTCAGAGAACAATCTCTACTTGAGAAACAGCTTCTAAATAGCAGGCAGAGAACGAAGCACATAAATTACCTATGTGCCAAACTACCTGAAAATAATTTGGATACTCACTGAAGCAAAGTATTGTATCCAATGGTTCACTGCTAGGGCAGATCCATCTGCTTTCATTTCACTTTATTTCTATCCCCTGTAAGAAAATCAACATACTTTGCCTCCCTAGTCTATAGTCCATAAAATCAGAACAATCAAAATTCCTTCTGTCTTGGATGGAGGTCTGAACACTTACTGTTTTTATTAGAAAGTGCTTTATTTTTATGTGATTGCTTCATCTGAAGGAAGGTAGGAATGAGTAGTTCAGACTTAAGGTACGAGATCAGAACCATTGACTTAACCTTTTGATTCCAGTGTGCTATCAGATGCCAAACTATGAAGCTGACATATAGTATACATTTAGCCTGGCTGTGGGAGTTTATGGGATGTCTGCCGTTAGAGCTGAAATACTGCAGAAGAAGTGTAAGATTTTTAATCCTACCTGGGACCTTAGTCTAAACTCAGACTTGAGAGCTTCTATCTCTGTATAGCAAATATATATCAGACTTCTCAAATGGAAATGGGAAATGCTGCAGGTCAGGATGTGGGGATGAGTATCAGCAAGTGAGGGGGAGGGAAAACGAGAAGGATTAACCAGTCCAGGATGTTTAGAAAAAGTCACTGGTTCATGAGACTAATTTTTCTGTTGTAATGGAATTTGCCTATAATGTGTTATGAGACCAAGATCCTATTTACTTTTGGTGATTGCTGAACCTTTGGGCCTCTTATCAAGAACAAGATATAATGGCTTTATTGGCACAGTCTTGGGAATAGAGGTATGCTGGATTAACTAGAAGATTCTCTACATTTCTTTCATATAAAAGATTCAAAGAATCATGCCAGAATAGCTAAAGTCCCTGAGTTCTCACTGCAAAGTTTGTGCTGCTTATGCCTGATTCAGAGGAGGAATTTATGGTTGAATCTCTCATATACAAGCTGAGAATTTCAAATGCAGGTGTTGATGTGTTCTTTCTATCACCATGCATTCAACGTATTTTTGTAAATTTTGTCATCAGCTGTCTTTGGCATGGTCTGTGAGCCATAAAGCTATTGTAAAATAACCTAAGTAATTGAAGATTTAAAAAATATATATATTCCCTTTATTAAACATTATATTAAAAGAAGAGAAAATCAGCACAGAAGCTGAAGTTCCACATTGACTGAATTCTGTTCTTAAAGGCAATAGGCAATGGTTGTACATCTGCTTTCACCAGGAACGGGGAGAAAACATCTTATAATGAGTTCTAGACAGATAGATATGTAGATAGATGCTGTGCATTGGCAGACTGTTAAAGCCAGCCTCCACAATTTATCAAGGGTGATTTTATTCATGGGGTTTAGGCTTCAACAGCTGCTATAGGCACATCACATGAATCTGAAAACACCTACCTGCATTGTTTGATGCCTACATACCTTTGAAAATCTAGCCTCACAAGTCAAAGTGGAGGGGAAGAAAAAATCTAAACTACAAGCAGAGCAAAGCCCTGTTTTGATATGACCTACACAAATTCTTTGATGTGATATTGAAATTGCTACTGTGACATTATTTCCATAAGCTTCCTTGGTTAAGCTAGGGGTGCAGGCACCTTAAACCCAGAGTAAGTCCAGGAACCTCTTTTTTTTTTTTTTTTTTTCAACTTATGAAACTTCTGTTTGCATTTACTGGTGAATTGAAAAAACCTGTACTTAAATATTTTAATTTTCTCGAGTAAATACTATCAAGCTAATTTCTTAGGTGTGTGTAATTATTTGAGACTTATATATCCTAGATTTGGAGGAAAAAAGGGGGGGGGTAGTACTTACTGGGCACATAGGATGTGTTGTTGTTTTTTTTAATAGAGTTGACAGCTGTCTGAGAGACTGAGACCCTAATAATATTACAGGTGATCTCTGCTGAGATGGATTATTGAGCATCACGTAGATAAGATGGTTGAAATCTCATTGTAAATGTAATTTGTTTCATGGCCGTTGCCATACCGTATGTGGTAGTGGAGTAGAGAACATTACACTTGCCTCTAATTCAGTGAGAGTCACAACAGATAAATTGGAGGTCAAAAAGGCCTTTTGGGAGAGCTCTTGCTGAAAAGGGTTATATAAATGTAAAGTATTATTATTATTATTATTTATGAGCAGATTGAGTCAAATGTCATGCTGGATGCATTTCATCAGTCTGAGACTAGACTTGTGCCTGTAGCTCAGCAACAGCTCGGTGATACAGACTGATAGGGGGATGTTTTTACCAAGCTAAACAGAAACTCGAATAAAACAGCAAACGCTTCTTTACAAAGGACCCTGCCATCCAGTGATATTTCTGAGGTTTGGCATTTGGAGCACCAGATGGGGTGGCACAGAGCTTTTCCACCAGGGCAAGAGACAACTTGCAATCTCCAGTCCATTGCAGAAATGTTTAATTTAGATCACGTAATGAATTTTTGCTGTATGAAGGAACAGTGGAAACAGATATCAATATTTTATTATATCCATGAATCACAGCTGTATAGAAATGCTAGGAACACTGACAAACCCATTGCCAACATGTGTAGCATGTTCTGTTCTTGGGGAAGCCTTTATTATTCAGTGAGCTGTCACCCAGGAAAAGGGAAATGTCCACTCCCCTCCTGCCTCCTTTTCCCAGCTCTGAATAAGATAAATGGATTCTGCATTACTATGTGAGCCATCTTGGTGTGTTTGTGTGTATACAAAGTCGTAGGAAAAGGAGGGAGAAAGTTTAATCTCACACTTCTAAGTCCCCCACTAAAGCTAGGGAGACATACCTTTACCTCACAGAAATATATATGTTTTAAGATACTTCATTTCTAGAATCAAAACAGCTACCTTTTCCCCTTCTGTATTTTTCTCTTCATTGGCTTTAATTAAGTTTGCCCTAAGCAGCTTGTGAGGCCGGATAACCTTGTTACATGAAAGAAAAAGATTACACACTATGGGGTAGTTCCTGCTAGCTTGGCTGTCATTTATAAAGCCAGGATTTAATATCCTTTAAGCTTTTCTGTTTGCAGACTCATTTTAGTTAAACTGCATTTATATAAACTGCTCAGCCGATTAGAGAGGCAGCTCTATAGCCTTAATTTCAGTGTCACTTTCCAGCTGTTTTGGTCAGGCTTCATGCCTGGTTTTTATGTATTTGTGCACTAAAAAGAAAATACATCTCAATGATAAATCCTTCTCCAAAGCAGAGGGAAGTAGCAGTAAATAACATCTGTTGAAATCAAATGAAAATAAAAACAAAAGCCCACAGGAAAACCAGATACAGCAGGGAGCTTGAAAGCAAACTCACTGTAGAGTTCAGGTTTAAATATGATCCAAATCCTTAAAATTATCTGTAGATAGGGGACGGAGAATTTGTGACCTACCTCTTACACAGATTTGTCAGATCCAGGTATAAAAAGGATCGGTTATTAAAAGACGTGTTGCAATTCTGGGGCTGATCCAAGGCCACTTGAATTCATCTGAGGGATCTGGAAGTTCATTACAGATATTCGTGACAGTCACTGATTATCCTAGAAATAAATTTGTGCAATGCTATGCTCTTGAAACTGGAACAACAGGGAAAGGCAGAGATCTCCTTTTCAGCCATCATTCAAAGAATAAATCTGTATCCCAGCTGTTCCATTTTGGTCATTTTTACACGCCTGGAGCTAAGCACCTAAATATCTGCTCTCCACTCTGCTTTCCCGCCGCCCCCAAGCTCTGATCCCCTCTACCCAACATAAAGACAGGCATAATCTAAAATCGGCTGTAAAAATCAAATACAAATCTTTTAATGCACCTAGCCATTGTCATCTGCATTTAAAAATATTGCTTCAGTTCACTGATGAAGCCACAAGCTCTGTATGGGCTTGTCTGTGTCTTGTTCACTTAGCGCTTTCATTTTCACAGGGCTAAATGCTAGACAGTCCGACCGTGTCACTCCTGCGTGCTCAGCGGGCTGCAGAGGGCTTGTGATGTTGCCAAGAATGACAGGGAAGAACTTGGCCCTACGTCCTTCCAAGACACATTTTGAGTTTTTCTCTCTTCTACATCAAGTGTTAGAGACAGAAGACTACCACAGCTTCAAAAGTATTCACTATCCAATTAAACAGAATTTTACCCAGGCTTTACCAGGAGTATATGATTTTTTTCTCATTTTACCCAGACAAATGAGACAAAACCCTTTAAGCTTGCCCTTTTCTGGTATACCATGGACATCTAACTACTTCCACGTTTAAGACAGTGTAAAAGTGACTTCCTTCAAGTATATAGGACAGGAATATGCCATGGTTCTTGTTTTGTTACAATTTATATGAAGAAGTAGAAGGAAATAACATCCTCACAATCGAATATGATGAACAGATGCTGTGGCATGTTCTGCGGGATTGCCTCGACTTGCAGTATGAGTTTTTCTTGTGGGTGACTAAAATCTAACACAGTTTGTGGATGGGGGAACAGTGAGAATTAATAACTAAACCAGCCAAGGCTCTAAGTCTTACCATTTCAGAAAAAGAATATGTGCATGCACACAGCTTCAGGAAATTGCAGGAAGGTGAAACAAGGTTAGAAAATATGAGGTCTAGAGAATATCTACTTCAAATGGGATACTTAAGCAAACATAGCATTATCTTGATTTCTAGTAGTATACGGTGACTTTTAGCACATTGCAGAAATGTAGTAAATTGCAATTTTAATTAAACTGTGGGAGGACTACACATCTATTCCCTAAAATAAGTGTTTTTCTGTGATTTTTTTTAAACAAAAAGCATTCATTTCTTGTGTATACAGAGTTAGAGGTATGGTATTTAAAAACAAAAATATCAGAACTGCCTGCATTGACCTATTATGTCTCCTAAATCCCAGCTGAGTCCCTGCAAAAATTTCATTTGCTCTTGACTCTGTAATTTCTAGTGTTTTGTTTCAGTATTTTTGTAAGTTGCAAGCAAAGTCACTTCCACTGCATCCCTGGGAGACTTTTCTACAATTTAACAGACCTTGCTCTAGGATGCTGAGATTTTCTGAAAATTGTGTTTCAATTGATCTTTTAGAATAGCATGTACTGTCTCAACTAAACTGAAAAGAATTGCAGAAGTCTCTAAGCAAAAGTCTGCTCAAAAAAAAAAGAAAAAGCAAGTGCCTTGTTTGCAGAAATGCAGATACACAGTGTGCAGAGGAGAGATGGGGATGAAAATAATCTCTTCATAAATACCCTTCATTGAGAGGAAAGAAGTGTATTGGAAAAATTGTGTTCTTTCCTTTGACATGCTGTTCTTAGATTCTCTGCAGATACCTTGTACTGCACCCAGAAGTCTCATGTGCCTCCGTTGTCAATCACCAGTACAGGAAAGATAGCGAGGCAAATCCACAGAGCCCTCCCATGCCTGTCCTCGGAAGCATTGGTTGCAGCCAGCACAGCAAGCCTGCTGTTTGCTCTGACATGAGGAAACAGATCAGCATGGAGCCCATCATACAGAAATGTTTGTTGCTTATAGGTCAAATCCCTTAGAAATGAGTATGACTGATCTGAGATTACCTCTTCTTTATATTTCCTCTTCCTTTGCTTTCTCCCCTAAGAACAGCTCATATATGAACTGCATAAAGGTGACAAACTACCATTTTGGTGTGTATTCACTGCTGGAAGAGCAAAGGTAAAATGAAGAGCACAGTTAACAGGGAAAAAGATATCTTGTGAGATCAGTAACTCTTCTTCTTTAATAGTCTGCCAGCCCCAAAAAAATATAAAAGCATCAGAAGCAAGGAGCTTTTTAAAGAGATTATAAAATTGTACTCCACAGAGAAATTACTCAAACAAGTAATCTCATCAGTCACTCATAGAAACGATACAAAATGCCCAAAGCCACGGGGCATACACAACCCCCAAATCCCAATAGACTCAAAAGGAAGCTATGAAAGTCTGTATCCCAGTGGTGGAAACTATTTCTGGATGACCCAGACCAAAGATTATTTTAGCAAAAGTTAAGCTGAGACAATCTGAGTAATACTGAAAACAAATTGTTGGTAATATTTATGGATGATATATATATTCCTATCCTATAGGAACCTTGTTTTCTAATTATGCTGAGGAAACAATAGGGAACCCCATAGTTCTGGACTTTGATTTTTGCTTGGAATGGAAAGAAGAGGAAGGTGACAATTAAAAATTAAAAAATACCATCTTATATCACTTTCTGTCACCAGCCTTCATGTGAGAAACTTGAAGCCGGTCCTCCAAACTTCTAATTGCATTGTATAATGCTATAAAAATCCTGAATCTTCTGTTCATGGTGCAGTCCTGCCTCTGCAGTACTGCGGTCTAAATGGCAGGTCTGACAATTCAGCAAGGCAAGATGGAGATCAGTATCTGTGTTTTCCTGGACTTCTAATTTCTAAATAGCCCACCCAGCCATGAGGTTGTTAAAGTTGATTTTTTTTCAAAAACTGGAAGTCAAAAATATTTTTTCATACTGTGTTTTTGGAAACAAAGTATTTCTTTTGTGATTGTAGTGATATCTTATCCCTTCAGAGTCTGACGGTCCCCTTGCAGGTCTCGTAGCTTGCTGTGATGGGAAGTGCAGCTCTGTGCTCGTCACTCTCCTCCCCTAGCCCTGGGCTGCAGCACCTCTTGTGCATGCAAAAAGGAAGAGAGGAGAGGGAAAAAGTATAAATGAAGTCTTAAAAAGATCGGTGTTGACTAACCTTAGGCTGGGTCATAGACATTGTGCCAGTTTGGAAACAAATCGGTGTAGTTGGTTTCTTAACAGAGGATGCTCTTCACACGTTGTTTGATTGTCACAGTGTGTTTGTAGGCTGAAGAGCGAAGCTGGGAGGTGACCAGCTGTCAGTGCTGGAGTCTGTGCCACTTATCTAATTCTGTCTCTCTAACAAAGAAAATCGATCAGACCTGTCTGACGTGCATTTGTATGTACTCATCTGACTTTCCTGTAACCCTCAGAGATGCAGGGAGCAAATCCTTGTACGTTGCTCCCTAGTACTTCAGATATAGGCAGGAGACACCTGTTCAGTAGCACCTAATCCCTACTGATCTGTAGGCTGCCAAGGTTTTTGCGACTCCCAGTGGACTGGTTAGCAGGGAGCTGAGATGCCTGGAGGGGAGGAAGAGGTTGGCTTTCTTAACTTCTGACGAACCCAGTGGCCCAACCTGGAGAGATGGGAGGTGTCTCTCCAGATGTGTAACAAGAGTGTGGGGAAGAGATGCTGAGCGCTCTCTGAGCAAGCTGGTATTTGTGTGCAGAGCAAGGCAGAGCGGAGGTTGGTTGTTGAATGCAGAAGCAGCACAACCAGGTTACCACAGCAATGTGCCAAGTGGATTAGCCCAAATCCTCAGCAGAGCTTGCTGTGTTGTTCCAGTTTGGAGGGTTAATTTGCTTGGCAAAAATTCAAGGACAGCTCACCATACCCACTGCACTCACGAGAAACTGCCCTTAATCAATGATCAGAGGACAGTACACTTGTATTTCTTCTAAAATGCATAATATAGTTGTATTACATCTGAATGTCTTCCAGCAAACTAGGAAAGTCCTTATGATGAAATCATGACTACCATGGCTTATTTTTTTAAAAAAAAATCAAGTCCTGTGTTTATAATACCCGTATTTTTCTGTGTGTTTATTAAATATTTGTTTTGATAGGGATGCCTCTAGACAAGCATTTTCTTCCCTCTCTGGTTACCCACTGCTCTACCTTCTACTATTGTTAACGCAAGTGTTTATAGGGCTACCCTATAAACTGTGTCATTAAAATGATCCAAGGTTTAAAAAGGGGGGTGGGGTGTCAGTCCTGTTTTCCCAAAATAATGGCACAAAAGTGAGCAGAAAGCCTCTGCTACAGATGGGTAGGACCTTCCTTAGCAGAAATGGGGTAGTCCCTTCAGCACTAAAAGCGTAGGTAACACCTCATCCTAAAGAACTGTGGACCCTCCAGTGCAAGTGAGAGTTAGTGAGAGGTTTTACAAACAGATGGCACTTCCAGAAACCAAATTGCTGTGGTCATCTGCAGTGACTTCACCTGGGATGCAGGATGATGAACACTGCAACAGTGTTCCACATCTCCCCCATTACTTGTGTCACTCATCCCAGATAATGAGGAGCAAGTGGGAGCAGCTTCATGCTCCTCAGAAAGTCATCTACTTCAGACTGATCATCTTGCCTGCATCAACATGGATCAACCTGATCCGCACTTCCTAGAGAGGGAGAAATTCCTGCAGTCTCAGCTGTTTACTTCCATAGTTCCAAAGGTTGTTTTGGCCCTGCATGGTAGGAGAGATCGTGCTATTTACATTGTTCGTAGAAGTCTTCAGCTGTAGTCTGGGACTAGGAAGAAATATGATGATTTACATGCAACCACTTAATGTTATGCTCCTAGTTCCTCCTTAAATGGCTGTTAAATCCAGCACAGTCTTGCATTAAACAATAACTAGCCAGTTTAGATAGTATATATCAATTACTGCAGAGCACTTCCCGCTCCATCAAGCTCTCGGTATTGACACTAATGACTTGATATCTTCACAGACCCTTCAGATGAATGCAGAGAGAAACATACATAAGGCGCAGGGCCCATTATCCTGTCTGTCAAGCACAGGCAATGCCATGTGGAATTTGCTTTGTTCCTGGCATAAAAGACGTACCTCAAGAGACAGGAGTCAGACTGTAGAGTGAAAGTGGTTGGCAAACTCTCTGTGCTGCAGCTCTACCATATGCACCCCATATGTACATACCAGCTCCCAAGCTTTAGTAGTGTAAGGGGGGGAGCTGTAAATGTCAACAAACCCCACATGGATTCTGTTCCCCTGTGAGCACCTGGGTTGATGCTGGCACTGCTTTGAGCCGTGGCAAGAGCTACAGGCACCTGGCCCAGCCACTGTCAGTGAGAGACAGGAGATGCAGAAGGCACGAGTTCCACAGGGCAGATCCACCCAGCAGCCAAACACTGCCCTGTGCAACTTGCTCCTCAGAGAATGAGCAATAACTAGAGCTCACCAAGCTTCAGGAATCCTGAGCTACGTCGTGTAATATGAACTGGCTCCATGTATGATCGGTCTGCCCATTAGAAATTAATTATTTTATGTCCTGAACAAAGAAAGCAAATACAAAGATGATTTGCATCAACAGCTACTGGCCTCCATGACAGTAATGCTGCAGGCAGCGTCCTGACATAGTTCTTGTACTAAGTCCAGACCTGTGAATTTCTCATGTAGGGCTGAACAGGAAACATTGTGTAGTAGATAGAAGTCCTTCCAATGAAATTATAGAAAACCACCACCAACAACAAAAAACACACTTTGTATCTATGAACTTGTGATGTTCAAATACAATTAATATATCCAGTTAATTTTTATTGAAGTCTCCCTGTTTTACAGACATCTTTGAAGCAAGTAGCTGTGTTCTGGCCGTAGTTCTCATTGGCAATTAAGATGTGCACATGGCCAGAATAGCTGAAAGAGAAAGGTAACGAATAGAGAACCTCCTGGAAGAAGGCAGGCGCGTCTGGGAATTCTGTTTGGGCCAGACCCAGAGTCTGCTATTTTAGCAATGTGGATTTACTCCGTATGTCTGCGTTAAGGAAGTAAGGATCCACATTTTTCAAACGCTATTTTTTGTTGCTTCCCACCACCACCCCTCCAGAATCCACAATTAATTTAACAACTTCTCTGAATTTCCTAGGACCGTACATTCTGTAGTTCCCTACTTTGAGAAGAGTTGAAAAGTTTTGAATCTTTTATTCCACCTCATTTTGTCTTACTGAAAAAACTGTTTTGCTGGAAGAAAAGGAAGGAAACAATCAGAAAAATAAAAGCTAGAATTATACAGAAGAGCAGCCTTGCTAAAAAATAACATAAGGTGGGTTGGGAAATATGTAATAACTTCATGGATTGTTGCTCTTACCACACAACATGTTTTTCTGTACCACAGCTTAAAAAGCCATCTGCCTTGCCAGGGTTTCATTGTTAAATTGTGAGGAAAATCTTTCTTAAACCAAACTGTTGACACACGTGGCACAGGTTAAGGGGCTCCAGCCCCTGATGTTTCCCTGCTTGAAGAAGAAGCTACTTGCCAGGCATCTCATCATCTTTCACCTCTCTAATTCCATAAAGTCCATCACACATTCAGTATCTCTTTTGTTTGCTTTCTCCAGTGCCTGTGTTTTATGTCAGTCTCTCACTCTCATTTTGTCTTCTCTGTGACTGCTTTGAAGAAATGTAAGGCCTTTGAAACGAGCCTGTTCATTTTATTTACACACAGCACCCTTCTTAACCTCTTGTCCTTACCTACCTATTAGTGCTGCTGGGAACTATTAAATACTTGGAGAGCTGGCTGTGTTTCAGGGCTGTGAGAAGTTGCACTTTAATACCTCTCTGGAAGTGCATAAAGAGAAAAAGATTCAATGGGAACCTCTTCTGTTGTAGTGGCTCTTCTTACCACTTCCTTTCTCCTAGGAGAACGTGTATTTTTGAACGATGGGGTGCACATTGGGAAGGAGAATGGAAACAAATAGAGGTGGATCTGAGAAGTGTTAGCATCTCCAAAGGATGTTCTTTGATAATCATGAAGAGAAGTCAGTGTCAGCACTTATAACTACAATGAGTCTTCAATAGGACAACTGGTGCCTTAACAAACAAAGAGAAACGGGGAGGAGAGAAGCACAGAGTGGTTGGTTAGTTTCCTAATTGTGTTTGTCTACTAGGAGAAACTACTAGAATATTCCAGGACTGTCACGTTTAACAATAAAAAATGGCCCACTCTTCAAGACCTGTGGTCTGTCCTCCCCAGAGCTTTTTCTGACAGCAGCAATTGAGTAGTTATTTTAGGGTGAGACCAGGAGACTGGCTGTTCCCTGCAGTCAGTCCCTTACTGTGGTAATGCCTCAGCCTCCAGGATTGCTGTGTGGGTTAAAGGGCACTTCCCTGACTAGGTCTTTTAGTATCTGTCTGTGGTCCTCTGGTCCATGGTTTGTCTAAGCCCTCTGAACCTGAGTACGCCTCAGGCCTCACTACCTGCTTCTGCAGCCTGCCGTGACAGCAAGTGCTAGAAGTTCATTCCCTGCTGTGTGAAGAATTGTTTTTTATCTGTTTTAGACCAATCTGTAGATCTTCCTTGAGTGCTTCCTATCTTATTTCAGGATCTCAGGAACAAGAACTCTGCTTGTAATTCATCCACTGCTTGCATGATTTAATGCAAGCCTTATTCTTCCAGGTCTTTTTTTTTTTTTTTTTTTTTTTTTTTTTGAATTCAGACTAAAAACCTTCTACCTTTTTAGTCTACCTTTTTAGCCTTCTCTCATAAAGCAGCACCTCTATCCCCTTGATCACTTTAGTTGCCTTTCTTTGTACCCAGCAGAACATACTATCTTTAAGAATAATAAAAAAAAAAAAGTTCTGAATAAACAAATGAATCTATACAAGCCTTGGATGTCTCTTCAGATATTTGCTGGCACAGTATCACGCTATTGTTTTTGCTGAGCCTTGGCTGTATTGAAAGCTCTAGACAAAGTTTTTGGTATCATCGTGTTTTCCAAGTGCGTTTTCAAGTACAAAACCATTGAGGGGAAAAAAAATACGTAAATTGTAAATGCCTCTTCTTTTTTGCAAATATAACTAAAACCTTGTCAATGGTGTTGTCTATACTTCAGTCATATATCAAAGACTTTAATCATTTTCATGCCTCTAAATGAAGCTTGAAACACCTTTTCTACTTCTGCTTGTACTCATGCTTATCAGTTCTAGATAAGGTTCTGGATACATTTGACTTGTCTACCATGGACAATATACCTTAAAATAAACTTCGAACCTGATAGCTCACTTAAAAGCATCACTTGAAAGTTCTGTCTGGCACCTGTGATTATCACTTAATTCAGTTCTTGATATTTTCTTACCCCCTTACCCTTATTTATTACCATTCTTTTCTTTTCCTGTATTAGCAGTTTCAGCAGCCACTCTGGATATACGCTCTCCCACACCACATTTACATTTCACATAAATCTTTGTATACTTCTTTCCTCTGTAGATGGATATACACTGACCTGTAAGTGGGGATCTATCTGTCTTCTTTCTTCAGTCACTTTTCCTCAAGGTGGGTTATTTCTTCAAATCTATGTTTCCATCCAAGGAGCTTTAAACTGCACATCAGGTTTTTGCAATCTGTGTTCTTCTGTTGTTTGTTCCAGTCTTAGAATATAATCTGTATGAACTCTAATGTCTTTGTTGTCATCAAAAATTTATTCCCTTGTTCTGAAATATTCAGGCAGAAGGTGTGAGCCAAAAGATATTTTGGATAAACAGAACCTTTGTAACAGCTGTTAGAAGTCCCTAGACATCAATTATTTTTCTTGTGGAAATACACCTGTGATTTCCTCGCTCCCCAGCACAACTTGTCCAGAATGTGCTCCCCTATAATAATCTAGTTTCACTACTTGGGCCCATAGCAGTGCTTTTCCAGTGTGCCTGTAAAAACTCATGTAAGTATTGGCACAAAAGGTGCTCTTTGCTCATCTAAATGCTCTCTGCTCTTTGCTTGTCTAAATTCTTTAGTTTTAGGGTTTCCTTGGGGTAGATGTTCTGAATTGTTGTAACAGCAAAACGCAGTGGAGAAAACACTTCAGAAAGATTACAGGCCTTTCATCTGATGTAATGAGTGTACTCTAACCATGTTAGTGAAGCTGTAAAGATGCTTAAGAAAAATAAATCATGTATGATGTGTATATATAATATAGGTATAGCTCTTTTGCTTCTTGTATCCTCTTAGGAGGAAAAGAAACACCAATGATAAACCTGCTCAAAGAGGAGAGGAGGGAGACTGGAGACGCCCAGTAGGCATGTCTCATTCCATCGTCAGCCGGTGGTGGTCTAGTTGTGCCTAGCAAGGTTCAGTCACTCTGGAGTTTGTCTTGTTGACACTGGAAGACACAGGCTGCCTCCTCTCCTCATGCCAGCACTCAATGTGGGGTAACCCCTCACCAGAAGAGGGAGAACTGAGCCTAAAAACCCCCCGTTTCTAAGGAAATCATGCCAACGGTGTGTGCTGTGCTTGAGCCCTGCTCGTGGCTGAAGACAAAGGGCCTGCTGAGGCCATGCCATTTCACACAGGAGCATAGTCTGAGCCAGCCTGTCTGAAATCCCTGCCCTAAAAAAGCTTCAGTTGCTTGTAAGGGTAGCGTGTGGTTTTCACATTCTCCATTAGTCTTCACAGCTCACCAAAAGCTTTGGAAAGAGAGAGATTATGTTTAGGCGTTTTTTTATAAAAACCCTTTGTCTCCTCTCTAAGCTTTTTCACTGGCAGGGACTGTCTGCGACAGTGCAAGGAAAAGGAAATAAAATGCAGACAGCCATTAAAACACCTTGTGGATAATCTAGTCTAGCTAATGCTGCATGGAGTTGGTGACCTGCTTAACTTGGAGCCAGGCTGCTCTCAGAGGTGGCTCACATCTACAGGTGACTGGGCATGAAGAAGGGGATGTAGGAAAGCTAAAGGGTTTTTTGTTTGTTTGTTTGTTTTAAGAAAAGTCTGCAAAGAATAAAGCTTTCATTTCTTTTTCTTTCCTGACAACTTCTCAGGCAAAATTAATACTTTTTTTTTTCTTTTTTGGTAGTTCTCTACCTGGCTCTTGTTATCTCATAAACCTGGTTCCTGGCTGCGTTTATAGAGCAGAAAAATGTGGCCATTCTTGGCAGTGTAGATAATTGTTAAGCATTTGCTCCTTTACAGAGATAGAGTTATCAGCAGAAGTAGTATTCTCAGGTGTTCTTCCAGCCTTTGGAAAATAGTTGTTACTGTAATCTGTAGGCAATTTTCCTCCTAATGCCGTAGGCATGTGCTTCTCCTTTTGTGGCTGTTTACCAATTCTCTAACAGATTAATAGGAGAATAGTTCACTCTGTGACAATCTGAAACTTTAAAACACCCTCAAATGCCTCATTAAGGACCAAATAAAATAGTTTGTTTTCTGTGAATGATTAGTCCCTCTCATCTCTGCCTTGCTCCGTTGCTTTCAAAATGCTAATCTCAGGGTGCGTGTATTTGCTTTTGCCAGCCTGTTTATAGCTACTGTATCCCGTTGGTGGAAGCTTACTGTATCTTCCTCATTTGCAGTAATCAGTGAATTTCCATGATCTATAATCATAATAATAAGTCAGTTGAGGCATGTTTTTGAGAAAACTAATTTCACTTTCTGGGGCTGGGCTGTCATCTTCACTTCTGTCACATTATGTAAGATGAAGCAAAATGAATCTTGCTGCTGGACTGGGAAGTGCCTGAAAGAGTAAGCCTAAAGCACGAAGAGTCTTTCAAAGCACACATCTGAAAAACAGAGCTACCCAGCTGTACTGCAGTGCATTTGATCTTTATAACAGTTTACGGGTTTTTATTAAATGGCTGAAGCGTTGTCATGCCTTCTAGGTTTCCACAAAACAGCTTTAGGACCAGCGTAGCTCACTTGGGTGGACTTCAGGGTGTGATGCCCAGTTGCAAAGATGTATGCTGTGGTGCACGCAGTGCCTGCGCAACAGGTAAAGAAACAAGGGACAGGAGAAGGTGAGGTGGGAGTGGATCACAAGGGAGGAATAGCAAGGATTCAGCTCCTTGCCTTTGCCTCTGTCAAAGGAATTACATAGAAATACAGCCTCTAAAAGAGTCTGTAAAACATGCAGAGGGTTATCCTATTTCTGCTTTACACACAGGGTCTAGAGAGAAAAAGACTAAAAGAATTTCTACAGTAGGAAAGAATGCTCGTGCTAGCTGAAACCCAGCAGAGGGAAAGGATAGGTTGGGAAGGACATGAAAACAGCCATGTTTAGTTTGGGCCGGAATGGCAGTATTAAATCACTTGCACTTGAAGATTTGAGGTGCTGCCTAGTGATGAGAGAGTCATTTCCAATACTTTCTATGCCCCTTCCTCACTGTCAAGAACTGGCCTCTTGCACCTCATGGCTTACTGCTGAAGAAAAAGCATAAATGCTGCGGCTAACCCTAAGGCACTTTCCCAGCAGTTTTCAGTTCAAGTATTGATTGACTCTTGTGCTATGACTGAGCACACCCTTAGGTAGCATGGACATAATTTTTTAGCCATTACTGAAAGAAGAAGGATGCAAACAGATCAAGTCAGTCAAATTATTACTGATCCAATAAATAATCCTTATTTAAGAACAAAAGAGTGTTGTAGACAAATATTTGTTATGCACAAATGTATGTCACAAAAGTAAAAGATGAACATTTCTGCAACACACAAGATAGCTGATATTAATAAATGTGGCAAAGAAAATTAGCATCATAGAACTTCAGAGTGGAAAGGACCTCTGGAGGTCATTTGGTCCTGTCCCCCACTCAAATTGAGTCTGGCTAGAATAGGTTGATCAGGACCTTGACAAGTTGAGTTTTCAGTCCACAACTTCTCTGAGCACCTGCCCCAGTGTTTCAACTTCCCTTGTGGTGAAAAAAAATCTAATTTCATGTGCCAATGTGTTCTTCCTGCTACACGCCTCCAACCAACAATTGGTATTTTCTGTATGCTCTTTTGTTACGTAAATAGTTGAAGAGCTCAAACTTGAAGATAGGTAGCAGAGAAGACCTGAGTGGTAGTAGTGATCCTAGAAACCCCATGGAGTTGTTTTCAAACTTGGCAGCTGAATTTTCAGGGTTACTGAGAGTTGACAGACAGACAGAACTTGGAAAATTTTAGGGGTAAGGTGACCTTTCCTATGAAGGATCTTGATTGCAAATGTGCTAGAGAACTGTAAATCAATGATTTGCATAGGTTCTATATTTATTTTGACTCAAAACAGATTTTGAAGGACCATAGGGTCTCAGATTGGTGCTTTTTTGATCTCGTCTCTAAATGAAGCATATACTGGCTGAACTTGCCAAGCGCCAGGTGTGTTGGGATTTGGCAAAATTTCCTACAAGACAGAAATGCGCAAAAGAAGAAAAGACAACTGAAAGGTTGGATGTCAAGTAAAAATTCCCCAGTTGTATGCTCAGAGCCAAATGTCTTGTGAAAACTTCCAGATTGTTTAGATCAGGAGGAGGCAAAGTTGGACCTTTAGATGTCACTGGGCGGTCACCTTCATTCAGCTTTCACGTTAAAGGGAATTAAATATTGCAGTAGAGATTTACAAGAGGTGCCTCAAATTGTTTTTCTACCCTGCAACTTTCCTCCCTGTACATCTCATCTCTTTAAAAAATAAAAAAAAAAATGAGGCTAGGACTTGCCAACACGAGGCTCTCAGCAACAGGAGCAGAGTGCATGCTGGGGCTGTGTGCTCTCTACAAGGTAGCAGGAAAACAAAGCCCTACAGGGACAGGTGCAGGTCACACAGAGATGAATCGTGTGCTCAATTTGCTATGGCTGGGAAAGCTTTCACAGGCTGATTGCTCTACCATGGTGTAAGTGCTTCACCTGGGAAGGAAAGAGTAACTTTCAGCACATTTATACCAAATAAGGCCCAATTAGTTGCCTTCCTCCATCCCTGAATTACCCCCACTCTGTGAAATTAAAAAAAGAAAAAAAAAACGTTTAAAATCAAAGTGTTTGCATGGTGACCTTCATTACAGAGCTCGCCAACTTGGTGGCAGCTCCTGCTGCTTGGTGGTGCTTTGATCTCTTGCTCACACCCAAACAATTTCTCTAGTATGGTTTTAAATCTGTGCGTCTATTTGCTTTAATGCATGAGCTCCAAGGAATGCCATTTCCTTTTCCTTTTAGTGCTGCTTTGTTCCACTTTTTTTTCTTGAATTTGTGAGCAAGTAAACATACTGACAAGCAACCTTTAGGGAGTTTTAAAAGTCAGTTTAGAGGGGGGTAATTTGTGATGCAGCTAGCCCCTGTGTAGTGCTACCACTTTCAGATGTGTCTAATTACACTTAAAATAAGGGTATTAATGCCATCAATCAGTACCGATAGCTCACTATCACAGAATTCAGCCCTTTGGCAACTCTTGCATGTAATATAACAGCATAATTAATGGTTATGAAGACACCATTATGTGCAACATAGTATTTCTATCCGTTGGCTTGTAATCATTAAATAGCGTGGAAGTGAGGTTAACAAGCCAAAGACCCAGTCAGACGGTGCTGAAAAAGAAAGGGAGGGTCAGTCAGTCCCCCTCCAGCCCCCGGTAATATGGCAAAAGGTATTTTTAATCTTTGGCTCATAAACCACTGAGAGAAAAACTTGAGTTGTTTTCCTCCGCATTCTTGCTTGCTGAAAGTCGAAAGGTACCAGCGGATGCCTTTCCAGAAACGGAAAGGCAGATGAAATGGTTTTGAATACCACCAGTGCCACCTAGTGTTTTTCGGTCGTGGAGAGGTACAGCGTCCGCTAGTAAGCTCCGCTGCCTCCCAGACAGACACAGCCTGACCTCATTTTACCACCCCGAATGCAACAGGCTAGCGATGCTCCTGCATCGTCCTGTTCGCTGGAGTCTTAAGAAATGCAGGTAACAGCTCCTGACAGTCCATAAGACATTTTATCACACTCTTTTGTGCTTATTTTACTGGTAGGTTAGCAGGCTGGCAAATGTTTAAGCATCTGTCTGTGTTTTCATGGAGACGTTTCGGGTTGGGATTAACAGCGATTTCATATGTGAACAGCATTGTAGCAAGACTGAGAAAGTGACAGCGAGGATAGCTAGGCTATAGCAGGAAAACTGACTGTATATGAAAAGGTAACTAAAAATCTTTCCTCTTTCCCCTTTTTTATATATCCATCCAGTTTTTTTCCTACTACTGCTTTGCATATTTTCTGCCCCAAAAGATGTGAATCTCACTGAGTTTTCAGCCTTGAGCTTGGTCCTTCCCTTTTATTTGAGAAAATAAACAGAATATTTACTGTCAGGTTTAGAGAGAAGGTCTTGCATGAACAGTGAACTAGAAAAAGCATAAATATTTACTTGTTCAGAGCTTCACATATGAACTAGTGTCAAAGAATAACAGTCCCTGCCTATAAGAATTATTTAAATTCAGTGAAATGCTGATGAGCTGTGAGGATATTGCTTCTCTTCAGTGTCTCCTCTGCAGAGACACCTTTCCTCAGCACTGCTGTGTTCTGGGTTTAGCTTCTGCCAGGATCTTGATATGGCAGCTGAGGAAAAACAGGGCTGCCACAAAGAACCTGTTCTGCTGTGGCTTCTCTCTTGCCCTTGCAGCTGTGCCATGCCCTGATGTTCATTCTGTACCTGTCCTTCCCCAGATGGCTGCCAGAAGGTGTACAAAGGTTTGTATTTCAAGCCCTGCCATTACCCCTGCCCGGTGTGGGGAGTAGCGTGGCAAACAGTGGTGAAGCGTGGGTCTAAGGAAGCTTTGTGTCCTTTTTCTGACACTGACCGCCCTGTGCAACTTGTCCTGCCCATGGTGGCCTATTTATGCTACAGTATGTGCATGCCACTGAACACAAAGAAGAATTATTACTAGTGCCCTCGCATCAAATGTGTAACTGCATCATTTTGGGGTGAAGCAGGGCTCGGTGTCCCGGATGTAAGGCTGTACCAGTGAGGCTCTGTGGCTCTGGGATCTTCAGCTAGCATGTCTGAGCAGCACCACGCTTTTACTTCATAGACATGCCAAAGCATCTGTTGCTAATGCTGTTAACTCTATTAAGGTTCTTCTGAACGCTGTAGTGAGCTGTCTTAAAAAATATATATATCTGGACACTACAGCATAAGGCTTCCATAACAGGGTAATTTACCTGTTTCTCACCACTTACCTGGAATTGAAGTGGGGCACATTCAGAATTCAGCTGTGCTGGATTTAGCACACAGATTTTAACTCCATGCTCAAGCTGAGAGTTCCTCCATCATCACCATGTTGCTGCCTTTAATTCTTCTGTTGGAGGGTCTTCAAGTAAGGACCTGGAAATCTCAGGTCTAAGCTGACTTCTTAGTCCAGTGTTACAGATTTGTAACTGAGATGTAAAGGATTTGACCTAGAATCCCTTCAGCCTCCGTTTCCTGCACCTCACCAGTCCAAGTCCACAAAAAGGATTGCACCTACCTTAGAAATCTTTGAGATGGAGAAAAGCTTCATCTGTAAGTCCTTCTTCACAACCTCTGGGTTCTGAACCAGAGCTGTGAACGGCTCAGGCAGCTCATGATGAGTTATGTGGTGGCATTGGTATTCTGTCTGTACATGTCTACCTGGAGAATCCTGGTATCCTTTATAAAAGTATCACGGGTATTAAGGTAGTAGCTGGAGGGAAGTTTTGAGATTGTCTTTGGCCTCTGAACTGAAGCTCTAGTTGCCTGAAGAGGTAGGTAGTTTCTGAAGTATCTTTGAACATGCATCTTCTATGCTATACCACCTTCTGACCTCAGATGCTATATCCCAGGAGTATTATGAGGATAAATGTAAGATATCAGTGCTCAGACCCTACAGTAAGGAGTGCCTACATCTTTATCAGCCTTAATGTACTCATTTTATCAGGGCTTTGAATTCCTCATAGTCAAGTACAGCACTGTGCAGTGTAGGCAGGTCAGTCAAGCTCTCAGGGTTTGCAAAATGACCATAGTAAGACCCTTTTTATTACACAGGTCTTAGCACCACTGAGTGCAGGGGGTGAACTTTTGCAGCATCCCTTGCTTTTGCTGACTGTTTTGCCCTGGGACAGCCTGGTTTTGTTTGAAAAGAAAGACTAGATATACTTCTCCTTGCCTTGGGTCTCTGCTGGTGGCTATACAAAGCTAAGAGTTTGGGGGAACTGTCTGCAAAACAATATTCAACCCTTTTGGGAGACTGTTGGGTGGTTTCTTGGGCAGCAACGCCTTTCACTTTCTGCATCCAAACTACAGTTTTATTTCTTGAGTGCCATACACATGGAGAAGTCACTATATGAGATGGCTGACTGACAGCACATGCCATCTGCCTCTTCTTGTCAGCTTCTGCATGATCCCATAACTGTTATCTCAGCCTTTTTCTCAATACTGCCGCTTTTAACCATGAAACTCTTACAGCTCTTCTTTTGACTTTCACATTCTTCTTAAGCCATGTGTTTCTGAGATCATTAATACCAGGTGTGTGTACAAATGTATTGCTCAGCAGTACAATTTTCAATCCAGATCCAGAGTTGAATTTCTGTCACTTTTCTGTCAAATTAGTGGCAGTTCTTGTGGGCTTTAAGCTTTATGCCAGCTTTATGCTGGCTGTGGAAGGACAGGCAATACCTACTCTGAATAAAGTTAAGGAGGTGAGGACAGCAGGTGACATTAGGTCTGTCAGGGCTTGTTGGAGCAAAATTAACCCATTGGAGTGGTTTCTTAAAGAGATTTGAATAGGCAGAATGAGTTCATGCCAGATCAGAGTTATACCCAGGGGAGCTTAGTGTTTCTGACGTGGTGTAGAATGCCCTGATTCTGCAGTTATTGCCTGATCAAGTTATGGTCTTATATCAACGTAATGCCTTTCAGAAAGAGCCTTGCTTACGTAGTCATCTTGGAAATTAAATAGAAAGAGTAGGTGCTTTTCTGAGTGTTTTAAAAAAATGCTGAAGTTTACTGATCAATAAATCAGTACTCTGTTCTTCTCCCAGGAGTAGACAGTGGCTAATGCTCTCTCTGATGCAAAGTTTTGGTGATGGCTTCTCTGTATATTTGCTTCCTTCATTATTTGAGAGCTTTTAACTTTCTACTGCTTGCTATTTAGAACAAACCAAATGGTGCTTTGAAGCACCAGGCAAAAATCAGTTTTTATTGTTCTTTTAAATCAATATTCTTAAAGAGTACTAGAATAATATTTTTTATGGCACTGTTGGTCCTGCATGGCATTGCCATTTTTAGAGGAAGCTGTAATTTATGTGATAACAACAGCAACAACATAATATATCCTTAGGGAAGATGAAAGATAATACATCTTCTCACCACCCTTTGGCATTTCTATCATGAGCTGGAACCTCAGAGGTCTGTGAAAATGGAAGATGCTGAAAACCAGTACCTTAAAATGGACCTAGCTTAAATCTGGGAGAGAATTATCAGGATATTTTTTATTATTATTATTTTTGGCCTAGATTAAAAACATTTTTAGGCAGTAAGCTGAGTCTATAGTTGGGGGCTGGTGACGTGAAACATACAATTTTTTTTTTACAAAACACCCCCTGAGACTTGTTGAAGGTTGGAATGGTTCCCAACAACATATAAATTCCTTTGCTTTGCTTGTGTTCACCTGGAACGTCCCCTGGCTCAGTGCAGATATTATTACTTTTCCAAAAGCAGAACCAGAAACGTTTTGGGTCCAGTCCTTCTCCTAATCTACAGAAAATTCTGACATATCCTCTCCTAAGTTACCACAAGCAAAAGTGCTAATGCCTTGGCTGTAATTCTGCCCTGCTGCAAGTAAAAATTCCCAAACTGTCGCCCAGATGACTACCCAACCGTGACCTACATTACTATTTAAAACTTGTTTTTTTCAAAGGAGCGTGACTTCAGACATCTTTAAAGGAAATTCTGGTAAAGATTCTTTCCTCATAGGAAGCTAGAACCACAGATGCGGAAGGCTGGAAAAGCCCTAGAGAAACAACCGTCTTCCCTCCCTTGCAGACAGACACGACCTTGGTATGCAATAACTTTCTCCCGGGAGATATTTGTTTCATGAGCTGTTCAAATACATCGAGTAAAAGCAGCCTCTTTGAGTCGCCAGTTCCTGCTTGTCACTCACCTTCCACGTGTTCAGCTTATATCTCACCTAGCCCTTCTTTGCTGGAAACTAAACCACTTTGTTCCCAGCTTTTAATATGACAGCCATTTATGCATTGAAATACACATCATCATCACAAGTGGCCCTCTGTGCTTTACATACCTTGAATGAGTTACCATAAAATGTGTCCTTTCATTAATTGATTAATTTTTGCAAAAGCATTTCATATTTACTTTGAGGTCTATAAAATCCCAGATCCTCTTTAGCAGCCTGGTTGCCTAGTCAGTTATTTCCTGCTTTTATTTAAGCATTTGGTTTCTCTTTAAATACAGTGCTCATTTCTTGTATCTACGGTGTTTGTCTTGTTGATTTCAGACATCTGTACATTGTGCTAGGATCGCTTTGCATTCCAGTCCTGACGTCTCTTGAAATTGGTGCCTTCCACTAATCCTGTTCCTCAAGCTGTAATAACAGTAATGCATAGGACCAGATTTAGCATATTATTCACAAGAACTGCCCTAGGAACGCCACCCCTACTTTGTACCCACTTTGATGGTGAAGTTCTGAGAACAACTCTTGTGCATGCTTCCCTCGGTATTTCCCATTCACACTATGACCGCGTTTGCCTGATTCGTTCCTAATAATGGCATAGAGGACAGTGTCACAAATCCCACTGACATCAAAATTCATCCAGCGCAGATTTTCATAGCTTGTTGGTCAGATGTCCTGGTAAATAACAAATACAAGGAAAAGTAAGGGTTTTGTAAGGGTTAGTTTTGACCACTGTTAAAATGTTTCTCAGACCCTGTCATTTATGTATTTATTTTCTGAATAGGTATTCAGGCATTTGTTTCAAAAACGTTTCAGAATTGTTCTAAAAACCAGAGGCATTCTGTGACTACCCTTTAGTTCTCTGGGTCTTTTCCCTTCTCTGCCCTAAACTTTTTTCCTGTGTAAAGCAGGTACTTATGTTTTCCTCCTTAAGCCCCTTCAATTCTCTCCACCCTTCATCACTTGGATGCTAACTGTTTAAGACTGCTGAAATCCACCGGTAATTAAAAAAAATCACTCATGCAACTATATCTAATTGGGCTTAACGCACTTCACCCTTTGCCTGAAGACCAACAAAGGCCCATATCAAACCAGCCTTCTTCACAGCAGCTGCTGATTTCTCTCCTTCCCGATCAGGCATGGGCTTGTATTCTCCTTTGCCTCCCTGTGCTTTTAATGTATTTTTCTTATTTAATTCTATCTTTTGCTAGCCTTATCTTGTGCGGTACTCTTTTTTTTTAGTGTATATTCTTCATGCTTGGGCTATTTGTTTATAGTCATCTGTAGCTATGTGCCTTGGCTCCATTTTTTTTTTTTCCCCAACGCCTTTTAGATATTCAGATCTGCAAAGAGCTTCTGTTACAGTTGTAATATTCTCTTGCAGTGCTTATCTTTCATCTACAATGGGACACTATGTCATTGTGTCTTTAATAAAGTCTCTCTCAGTAGTGCCAACTCTCAAATGCTATACCTTTATCCCTTGGATTATATTCCTACCAAAATCTGCCTGACAGTTTTAAAGTTCGTTTTTGTTGAGTCCGCTGATCCTTACTTTCCTAGTTTCATAACTTCTTTTTCCTAGCAAAGTCTTCTTTTGTGATATTTCACAAATAACATTCAGACTTTGCAACTGGTTTCTCCTAGTTTGAATGAAAAAAAAAAAAAATAAAAATTCCTCTCATAGTTTCCCCACAATCTGAAGCAAAGTGTTGTTTATATTTTAGGTCTTAGTCTAAAACCATCCCAAATGCTGTCTTGACCTTCTGGGTAAGCTTATTTGGCCCAAGACCTCTTTTTGGAAGTTGCACATATGTTTAATCTTGCAACAGGGAAAAGGGTTCAGAGAAACTTTTACCCACTTAGCGTACAGAAGTACTGCCATGGTTGGTGCTCCTTTTCTATGCAATGCGTTCAGATGTTAGGAAGTTGGGGGGTCATCAAATACAGAAGCTGTTTGATGAATTGCAGTTCTCTTTGTAGAGATGGGGAGGTGATAACTTTTTTTTTTTTGACAGGGAAAAATTGTCTTCTTGGAAATGTATAGTTGTATGCATAAATATCCCAACTACATTAAGGATAGTTCTTGTCCTGGAGTATCATCCTTGAAAATATTATGTGGTTAACTCCAGTTTCCAGTTCTCATTAGCCCTGTGCTTTGTCTGTTTTAATCCCTTACCCAAGTATAGCTGCATTCATTCTCTGCTTCTGGCCATGTATCCGTAATAGGCTGCTTCAAGGAAATCCCTCTTTTTATCTCTTTCAGAACCATTTGCAACCCTGCGTTTTCTGTCCCATCTGAGTTCAGAACATGCATGCAGTTTTCTCGTATGTTTTGCAGCCCTTTCTGCTTTGCCTGTTTCTGACCACAACTGATACTAACGTACCCATCTACAGATTTCCCCACCATTCCTGCAGCACTGGCACCTTCTTACAAGGGTGGTCTTCTCTTTTATGTCATGTTTTCCCTTCAGTCCCCTTTTGCAGGATGCTGTTCCACGTTCACTAAGGCCAACGCTCAGTACTGCCCAGGTATCCTTGTATCCTGCCTCCTCTGGATCCGTGCTTTGGGAATTCTCTCTGTGCACTCACCAATGTGCACAAACATGCCATAGCTTATCAGATTAAAGCAGCCTTGCAAAACTGACAGGTAAACAGGATAGCCCAAGCACCATCTATGCTTCTTTGCCATTTATACTGATAATTAAAAACCAATGATGGCTGCTTGTCTGCCAAGAAATAAACTCCCTTGGTAGAATGGGTGAGAAGGATTTTGCAAGGCAAGATTAGAACATGCTCCCTTCTCTGCTGGGATCCAAGTGTCAACCTTCTGTTTGTGAACTAAGAAATTAATTGCTCCACAATGGAATCAGACTTTAAATTAGTGAAAGATTGTGTTGTCACTTCACTTCCCTTTCAGTGGCTTAGCTGACAGAGCTATGTCCCTGATCAGCTAAACAATAACTACTCTGCATTGTTCCTTCCCCGGTTACATCTTGCATTCTCACAGAGCATCCTATTATCCCTGTTTTAAAAAACTGGATGATTTTCATCCATCATCAGAAAGAACTGGAGTCTTTATCTCCAGACTGTGGTTTTTCTGAGCCATGGACATCTCTTCACTTGAAATTTGGCTGAGACCACCAAGTTCAGGTCACAGTGAGCCATCACAGTTTTGGCTACTCTTCGCTTGCACTGTTTCAGTCAGCTTTTGACAGCCAAGAAGTGGCTGTCGGTGGTCTCCACTGGATAGCATCTAAAGATACAAAAAGAGACATGCAGTACCATAAAATGTCCACTATGTATGTTCATAAAGTTACTGTTATTCTGTTTGTTGGTATTGTTTGTTGTTACTCTAGCGCTGTCAGTAGCTGGCAGAATCTTCTAAAAGAAATTCCGATAATCCTGTGCTCTTTGAAACTAGTGGATTTGGAGTAAGTAATGAATTTAAATGGGTAATGCCCTTATTTTGCTGCATTCATTTGGGATTACACAGCAAAAGTGTGTTTATCCAGAAGCTGTCCAAGCATTACGTTTTTGTTTTGGTTTTCTTTTGTTGTTGCTGCCATGCCCTACTTCTTATATAAATGGTTCCTCTCCTCACCTCTCCCCACCCCATCAGAGCCCAACAAATGCATTGGGTTCTATTGAGGCAATAACGGCATGGCTGCAGGAAGAGGGAAGCGCAGAGAGCTTTTATCCTCCCTCCCCTCTTTAAGGTCTACTCCGTGTTGCATTACTCCAATGGATATTCCCTCCCTAGCATGAAACACATCACCATGGAAATTAGTAGCATCTTCGGCACATGGGAAAAGTGGTCCACCTCCAGTCACAGAGAGCATGTGGGCTTTGCATAGGTAGAGGTTCACATCAGTAAAAACTGACCTAAAATTCAGAGAAGTCTTGAATATTGAATACTAACAATCTCACAGGGAGATTTCTATGTCATGGCATTTCTTCAAGTATCAGTACTGCAATTGCAATGTGTCTAGAAACTATCAAAGAAACCTTTTTTTCAGGCATTTAAAACATGTAAACAGGTGTGAAAATCTTTGAAAGGGTGAAATCACTTCACTAGTCTTAAAGGAGGAAAAAAAGAGAGAATCTTGCCAATCTGCTTAATGCTTTTAACCTTTATCAGATAGCTTTGTGTTTTATGGTAGGATTACAGGCAAGGATTCATATTTATCTAATTAAATAAGATTTATGATCCTTTTGCATAGAATCAGAATTATCAACCTGTTTTTCTTTTCAGACAATGAATATATTAGCACTGTTAAATAAAAAACAAATCTACCATTCCGTTTTGCTGGAGATCATTTCTTCTCCATGAAAAGAGATTTACTGCTGTTTACAAATGCTCCTCTGTTCTCAGTTCAGCATTCAGCTTTCTATGTAGGTTATCACTCTGACTTTTAGTCCAGAAACCTGCCCTATTCTGATTAACTTCCCATAAAAAAATGCTGTCAAAAAACTTCTGGGATTTTGGGTTATATTACATTGGACCAGCTCCTCTCCTGACAGTCTTCATCAATGCACTCTGTCATATTCTTCTGACAGTGCTCCTTTTTAGTGAACTCACACTGATAGTTTCCCTTTTTAATAAGAAATTTTCTCCATCCCTTTATAAGAATATTCCCAAATCTCTTTTGGGGAGAAGAAATGGGGTAAAAAAAATGTCTAATTTGAGATACTTACCTTACCATTAAACAATTCCTAAGTCAACCCATCACCTCTGTTTCCATGCTAGACCACAAAGTGGAGAGAGGGAGAAAGATTAAATGCCCTTGGCTAAATAGTTAAGCAGAGGGGATTACTTCCTTCTATCACACTGTAATCCTCGTGTCTCTGGGTGACTTTTCTTTGGGCACCTTTTTCAAGGCTTGGGGTTTTGAAACCAAGATGCTATGCATGCTTATGAGTACACAGTGATAATGGTTATCTAGTAATGG
Organism: Oxyura jamaicensis; assembly: GCF_011077185.1. Classification (NCBI taxonomy): domain Eukaryota; kingdom Metazoa; phylum Chordata; class Aves; order Anseriformes; family Anatidae; genus Oxyura; species Oxyura jamaicensis. The sequence goes on from NC_048893.1 coordinate 90,258,586, forward strand.
TATGACTCCTACTAATGCACAGTAATGAGCTAAAACAAACTCACTGTTAGCCTGAGCTTCAATATATTTACTGCTCCCGGGGTGGTCACAGACAGTCTCTGCTGGTCAGGCACTTGTCAGGTGGGGAAACATCAGTTTTTAGAGATTCTTGCAATGGGCTGACCTTTGATCTTGCAGAGATACCATTTCCTCCTTTGCATCTTCCACGAGCTTTTATGTATTGCCAGCTTTCTGGCTTTTTTTTTTTTTTTTTTTTTTTTTTTTTTTTTTTTTTTTTTTCCTGAATTTGTAATGATTTAACTTTGCTTTAAACTTAGTCATATTGACTTGCAAGTCTCATCTGTTTGTCTTTTACTTTTTTTCTGCTTTCTCCTCTTGCAAGGTTGATAGACTACAAGCTGTCTCACTTAGGGAGTTCAGTGGTAGGATAGCTTTGGCTCATCATTGAAATTCTTTCTGTAGAAATAAGTTTTAGATCTCAATGTCCCCAGAATATATCTGTGTTGGCTCATATGGAAGGGCAAGTGATGCAAAAGCAGTCCTTCTTTTCTGCAACTAGAAGCTGTGAAGAGAGGGCTTCCTAGGATATTTCTCCTGAAATTTGATCTTCGTCATTGTCCCCACCAAAGGTATAGGATATAGCTGGTACCGGTAGTGCAAACTGATGGTGTAATAGAGGGCGGGGAAAACAAGGAGAAAATAGAGCTTTGAAATTTCTGGATGGAAGGTAACTGGAAAATGTGAATCCTCGTGGATATTTAATACTATGATCAGAGTACACCCTTTATACTTTTCTGTATTCCAATTGTAGTTGTAAGCTTCAGTCTGAGAAAATCTCTCTGTAGGTGACAGAAAACTGGCCTGTGAAGTTCTCTTGCCTATCTCTGTTCTTCCAGATGGTGGATGCAGTCTTGCAGTCTCCTAAAGAGTAATGGTTCCTGAGCAGACCTTTCTGGGTCTAAGCAGTTCCAGATTTCCTCTTATCTGGCCCTGCATAGGTTATGCACTATAGCTGCAGAAACAGTATGGGCACAACTGCACATACTAAATAGCTTCCTACATGTACAGTGTATTTAGAAAGTGACTTCAGCCTGTACGTTACAAACAAAATCCAGTGATAGCTGAACAGGATTAAGCATCTTAAATCACTATTTTCTATTAAATAATCACATATTTCATTGCTCTATTTAGCTTTCTAAATTGCACATTTCATTTTGGATTTGATGAAACTGGTATACTGCCAGTATTACTTATGAATCCAAGAACAGTCAGCACATTCTAAGTGAATATGCTGATTAAATAGGAAAGAATAACTGGGTCCTCCTACACAGAGCAGAAGAGATGAATATTTTCTTGCAGTGAAAGCCCATTCAGCTTCCCACAAACCATCTTTGTGAATCCCCAGGCCATATGAATATTATGGATCTCAACTCAAAAGAGGGCATGTGGAGTGACTATAAAATCATCAAGCTTTTAGAGTTGTAAACTTACCTGCCATTGTCTTTGATTTCAGTCTGCATTTTTGCAATTTTCATTCTATTTATGCCTTAAAAACAACAACAAAAACAACTTTCATATTTTGCTTCATTCATCTTTTTCCATAGACTATGTGGGAGATTGGCAGCTTTCCACAAAAATAAATAAATAAAAATGTTCCTGCTTCTGCAAAAATCTGATTCCTACTGCATTATAATTTTGTAAAAACCTCACAATATAATTTGAATGAATTGGTCAAGAATTCCCGATGATTTATAAAATTCAGTCCGGTTCCCAATGACATAATGACAAACAAATGTGTTTATATTAATTCCTTCCATGGAAAGAAAAACCTGGCCTTATTTTAAAAATTGAAGGAAGGTGGATTCTTCAGCTCCATTGCAGATCAATGGGAACAAAGTGCCTATTCCTACTAAGCACCTAAATCCTTTTGTCTCCTTGAGAACCCCAGCACGCAAAAGAAATTACCTCTAGAAGATGCTGTTCGGGGATGACCTATTAAAGGTGAGGAGACTGTCCTGTCTAAGATCTGTCTTCACGAAAAAATAATGAGAGGATTGAAATCTGTCCCCCAGCTCTGCTAATCTTGCTCAGATCAATTTGTTCAGATGTAAATGGTTGCTGTTCATTGGCTATTTAATACTGAAGCCCTACAGTCCTTTTCATTAATAAGGATGCTCAAAGAAAACATGCTGTGATTTTATTTGTACATCTTCATCTTCTTACTCATTATAAGTAACAGTTTTACTGAGTGTTTCAATGCCTAATCATGTTGCTGGATTTTTTTCCCCTTTCCAATCCATAGCTGTGGTTTAATATACCATTACAATTTAAAGCCCCTGTAAAGAAAAAGTGGTTCTTATCTGCTGTAGAAATGACTTTCATTAAGCACATTCTGACAGTGTATGGGAGTGTGGAGGTACTCAAGGAAAAGCAGTAAATTGTGCTGCTGTTAACTGCAAGCGTATTAGATAGCATAGAAGCTTCAACAGCTTCAGGAATAATGAATCAAAATTATGTTTTTGCGTTAAAGCTGATTGCAAATAAAGACAGCAGCATTTTCAGATTGGCGCTTGACTCCTACTAAACTTTGATCAGAGCTCTTGGTAGGTGTGCGAGCTCAGGGCTGATGGGGCTCTCTTCCCCAGGGAGATTGTGCCTCAAAGCTAGAGCAGGCTCATGCACCCAGACAGCATGCACCTAACAAGTTGAAGCCCGATTTCCAAGGGGTATTGTCTAGTTTGTCACCTGTTCTAAGCCGGTTGCTGCTGTATGGAGATCCCAGATGACTTATGCTCTTAGAAAAAATAGTCGACACACTTATGTTTGCTTTGAGCTGTGATACTCTGTTATCTGGAATTCAGCAACAGCCTAGTAGCTGTAGAAGCAGTACAGATTAGGTGGTTTCTAGATGCTAGTGATCAGCCGGCGAGGTTTCTGTTCAACAAAGCAAAGCACGTAAGCTCTGTTCTTTTAGTTTTCTGGTTTTTATCCTGCAGAACCCTCCTATATAGGAGAGCAGGCCTCTCTGCAAAAGACCTAACAGAGCTCACTGTTAGCAAATTGAGGTGATAGTCTAAATGTCCTGAATTTCATGTAATTCTCTTAATTGCTTTCTCTTCTGTTTCGACATTTGTGGTAATTACAGTGAGAGAGTAACCATTTGAGAGAGTAACCATCTTGAGAATTCACAATATGATACTCATATTCTTAAAACACACGGGAATATAGGTCAGGGCAGAATCCAGCTAATCAGATTCTTTGCAGCTTTAAGCCCACCTTTTCAGATTTAACTTCAGTAATTGAATTCCTAGTCCTCCTTAGTTCTTGTGAAACAGTGACATTTCTCTGTGCTATTGCCCTCCTAAGCAGCTCAAGGAGCACCCGGCCTGTAAAGTGTCAGAAAATGCATGACATTTCTTTGGTCAGTTGATCACTTGTGGCAGGCAAAATCCCTGCCAGCAGCAAAAACAATAAAATATCATCCAGAAGATAAAAATAAAGCCGTGAACATGGGTACGGAGGTGGTTAGATCAAGATTCGTATAGCCTCTCTGAGGTTCCGTGACCATTTGCATCATCCTGAGCAACACTTTGCAAGTTAACTAACCCCTGAGAATTTATTTTGTCTAAAAATGAGTTCAACAGCAGTTTCCTACTTCACAGAAGTGTTTCAGACTACATAACCACCAGGTAGACCTTTGATTCCTCTCTTCAAGTCGAAGGACTGAAGCACTCTTGGGTATTTAAAATGTAACCACCTGTGGCCTCCAGGCACAGGAGAATTGAGGAGCCTTCAGGTGCTGCTGGTAGCTGTGGGAGAGAGTCAGGGAGTGGTGCAGATCCCTGGCAATCTTCAGCTTCGCACCAGAGGAAGATTTGGACCATTGCTTTCTGAATGGTAAGACAAATCATTTGAAAGAGCACGCTTAAGTCATATCTGCCTAGTTTCAATGAATATTTACAAGTATTGAATACGGCTTTGCTATAGCAGAGATGACTAAAAATGTTTTTAAATAAATGTTTATGAATAGTTATGTATGTGTCTGTCAAGCAATTGATTTTGAGGAAAAAGTACCAAATGCATCAAATAATTGCTAAACAGGTTGAGTGAAATTCACCAGCTGATCTCAGATATAAATTAGACTTTTTAGTTTTGACTTAACCCTGTGCTGCCTGGTTTATAGATGTCACGCGCCACCTTCAACATAACAGCACAGGGATAATTTAACATAGTTGCATCCCCTTGATTCTACTGGAAAGGGGGGGGAATGCAGTCATTAGAGTTATTTTTAAGAAAAATCCGAGAGGTTAATAAGCATGCAATTACTTTATACCCATGGTTCTATTAACCTACCCTTGTGGGATTTATGCACGAAACTCAGTGGGAGTCTCAGGAAGACTTGCATGTCTAGTTTCCATTAGAGTTAATAGAAGGCATGCATGTAAATGCCTTCTCTGCTGATAGGAAATAACCTTTCTTTGAAGACGCAGAAGAAAATTCCTTAGTTCATTCTTCCTCTAGCTAGTCTATTAAGATGAACTGACAGGCCAGAGATTTGTCCTTTATCTGTTGCGCTAAAAATCTTCAGCTCAGTAATCTGTCTTCCCATCTCTTTTTTTCATTTCTCTTATGACTTATTCTTCCTTTCTATTTTCTTCTCCTTCCACTGCTTTTCTTTCATCACCAGATGGACAGCCACAGAATGTCAGCTGATGCTAGAAACATTGCTCTATTCTCCTCAGTATTCTCCTCGGCAATGTTATATTCTTTCAAGCTGGGGGGGCTGGGTGGAAGAGGGCAATACTCTGTTGGCTCAGTGCAATAAGTAACACAGTGGTGCAGTTCCTTCCAAAAGGAGGTAGTTGTTGCAGGACAGGAGATACACAATTTCAAGGGGAGAATTGACAAGTACTTGTTAGAGAAATCCATTGAGGGTCACAAATGGGTCCTTGGGAGTCAAAACCCATGGAGGGACAGACAAATGACATCAGGGTCAGGAAATCCCTGGACTGAAGAGAGCTGGAAGAACACTCAGGAGAAGTGCTACAAATGATTGCCCTGCTCTTACACAACTTTGGCTATTTACTTATGGCCACAGTTGGAAAGAGGATACTGATCTGAAAGAGTCTGCCTGGTTTTATATGCCATTGGGCATTCCAGTATCAGCCCATGTCTTATCTTGCTGTGCTCTGGCCCTGCACTTCTGAAGTTCAGTGGATTAAATTTTCAGGGCTGCAATCCTGATGAGGAAGGGAAGGAGTTGTCTTTTTTCTGCACCCTATGCCTGGGGGAAGGCCTGCCACACTGAGGGGTGCAACCCTCCCACCACCCCTACTTACCCTAGTTATTCTGAAGGAAAGGAGGACGGAGTAAACATTCCCTGAGGGACTTTGTAGGGAAGGAGGAGCAGCGGAATAGGGGCTGACACAGTGAAGGCAAACTTTTAGTGGGTGTATATGCTTTTGCTATGTGTCAGTGAGGCTCAGCCCTGCAAACTGCTTCTGAGGAAGGAATGCTGGAAATGAGAATGCTGGAAAGTAGTGGTCTTCCTCCAATGTAGAGCTTGTCTCAAATCTCAAATACCATGTCTTGCCTAGTGTTTTGTTGGCAATTCCTCAAGCAGGAAATACTGTAGAGGAGCTGGATCAACAGCTGGAATATACCAGCTATAGATCCCCTGGACTCAAATGAGCAAAGCCCGATTTTCCTTGTGGCCTTTGAAGTGTACAAATGTTAGGATTTCCATGCTACTGTTTTGGTAAAGGCAAGGAAAGGTTTCCCTACTGGTTCCAGCTGCAGAGGTGAGATTTTGCCTGACTCCATTCTTTCTGGGAATGGAGCTACTGTTTTATCTCCTGTTGCTGAACTGTGGTGTGAGGTGTCTGAGTGAAGATGAACAGATGCTGTGTGGGATCCTAAATATGCCATATGTTTCCATGCAGGGGGTGTTGATTCTTAAATTTGTAATTTACAGAGCAATTTAGAATCCTCTTGTGAGAAATGATGCAACTCTTCAGAGCTCCTCCCTCTCTGTTTTTATACTAACTAGCATACAGCACTCCAGTTCGTATTTGAACCTTTTTTGCATGCAGCGTGTCTTGTTCACACTTATTAGATTTAGGTTACTGTCACATTACAGCATAGTGCACAAATCCCTGGGACAGGACTATAGCTTAAGTCATTTAGGAATCCAACATGGCATGGGATACGAGAAAGTGTGTGTTTTTCAGTTTTTTTTAATTAAGTGGTCAATGAAAACATTACAGGTTGGTGGAATTTAATGCGTACTCATATCTTTGTGTTTCCCCCTCAAAATTCTGCTCTTCCTTTTTCCTCAGAATCATATTAATGAAGCAGATGCTTTGGTTTTGTAGTTCTCTATAGCATTGTAGGTGGAATGTGTGTCTCCTAAGGCAACGCTTAAGGTTGTTCCAGCAATTGCAGCTTCCAAAGGATTGCTGCCTTAGAAAGGAAACAGTTTTAAATGGGGGGGAAAAAAAAATCCCCTTCTTTTTATATCTTTGGCTCCAAAAATGCCTATGTAATTCATTGCACCTGTAGTCAATTATCCATTCAAAACAATTGCTATTTCACAGTGATTAGCTGATTTGCCAATATGAGAGGCAGCTGGGTTTTCCGTGGCCAAGTAGTAAAGCACAGAGCAATGAAATCTTCTGAGCCCAGATTCTTCTCCTTTTAAAACACAGAGAAATAATCTTTCTGCTTCAAAATAAAAATAACATGATTCCAGGTTTTAAATAAAAAGTCAGGAGTAGTTGTTTTGGAGCTCTTCAGTGTGAGATGACTGCAGTGGGCAGATGTTCTTAGTGGAGACTAATTGCTTTACCCTTTGTAATGGACAACATTAAAACATTTGGGATACTTTGTGTTCTGAACTGCTGTGGCACAGTCTCTTGGTCCTTGGTTTCTATGACTTTGTCATTGCTGTCATGACAAACTTTATCTGTCCTTGTTGTGCTTTTCAAACCTTTGGCTTTTCCTCCCAACTACCAAGGCTGAATATTTAGCTGTTGAAATATGAGGACAGGCTTGCCATCTCTTGTATATTTTATCCATCACATGAAATTTATGTTGAAAAAATACTTAATTAAGAAAATAACTTAGCCCCACTTCCACTCTTAGTCATATTGATATATAATACGGTAAACCATGCAAGTCCTAGGTATTATGCAGAGATAAAATAGGTGAAAACTTGTGAAGAAAATAGGTACAGGCCATAATGTTTAAATATTGACTTTGCTTTTTAAGAGGTGTAGAGTAATTCACTACTGGAAAAATTTTGAAGGAGATAAAGCTCATAACAGTGGCTCTCCTCAATTTACTTCTGGATTCACTCTCTCCTGCATGAGGTCCACTTTTGTAAAAGCTGAGTTTGCTTTAACACTTTGGTTGGTGACACTGTGAGGGTAAAATGTACTTTTCAGGGAGATCTCCAAGAATAGTCACTATTTTCCAGGTAAAAGTAAAGCTCTAATACTATTTTTTAAGTCTGATGATCATCAAATGAGATTAGCCTGTTATCATGGGTGATGGGAACTCCACGGGAATAGCCCTGTGTGGTTTCGGTGCAGGTGAGGCTCTTTGCTCTTTGGCTGTTGGGCTTGGAAGAAAAGTAGCTGTTGTCTGATGCTTAAGCCTCATTCCAGTTACCTAAACATTGGCATCTTGTGTGTTAATGGAGATATTGTATCCAAGGCATCTGGATGGGACTAGCATGTTTCCTGCAAAACCCACAGGATACCCTTATCTTTTGGGGAGCAGCACCGAGAGATCAGTGGTGGTATCCTTCAGCATAAGCAGCAAACTGAATTGAGCCCGTGACATTCTTATATCTCTTACATGTCTGAAAAATGAATTCCCAGACATATAGATGAGGAGAGATTGCAGCTCACAAAGCAGGCACAACAACAGCTAATGTCAGTCACATTAATTTCCGAACTCTTTTATCAAATGCTATTAAAAGAAAAGCAAGATCTAGGTATCAGTGAGGTATATTAACTTGAGTGTGAGATGTGGCTCAATAGATGATGCCTGGCACTACACGAATACATAGAATTGATTGTATTTTGTAGACCTGGTAACCAGGAGTGAATCGAGTTTTCCATATGCAGTTAAATTATTCCCTGAAAATTTCTCCCCTGTTACTTTTGAAATAATTGCTAACAAAGGATTGCTAAAGACTAAAATTACTAACAAAATCTGCTAAAACTGAGCTCAGCTTGTAGGGGTTTTTTTGGAGGCTTATTGGAGCCTTCAAATTTTGTGTGGCAATCTTACAAGGTCTAAATGAAAAATGTCCTTTTTGAGATGCCGCTTTCCTTCTAGAAGGAAATACTTTAAGACATCTTCTTTTGATGATTTTTTTTTCTTGAGAAATTGAAAGTACAGTGACATTAAAACATACTAATATAAAAAAATAATTAAACTTAATGTAAAATAATGCCATGAACTGCAGTTCAAATTTGGCTTCCATTTAGCACTTCTTAGAAGTTTCCTTATGTGCAAATCATGGGGTAAATCAGCTTTTAAGAAAGGAAGTATAAGTTCTTACCTTTAAGGTAAGAATTATAAGTTCTTACCTTTTTTTTAAGGTAAAAGTAAGAACTGTAAGGTAATACCTATACTTATACCTTATCTTATAGTTATTACATAAATTATAGGTATTCTTACCTATAATATAGGTAAGAACTATAAGGTAAGAAAGATGTCATCAATATTTGAAACTCAACATGGTGGGGTCAGTCAAGAGAAGGATCCTCGGTGCTCAGACAGTTCAAACACCAGCATGTTGCATGGTCTAAACAGTAGAAATCTTTAATCTGGATCAAGTCCTCACCACTAACAATGAAGGCAAACTTAAAAGGACATCTTACTTGGCTTTTTTTTTCTCCTCAAACACCTACTTCCTTGTTTCTCTGATCTATATCTGAAAGAAGAGCTTGTTCAAAATCACTTTAATATATGACAAGGTACCTGAAGCACTATATTCACTGGATGCATTTTCAGTCTCCTTATAAAGCCAATAGAGGAAAAAATGCACAAAAAATTATCAGGGTTTGTAGGACAAAGTTCTCACCTTTCATTTTCTATAGCAAATCTGACAAGAACAATTTTAGTAGCTAAAAAATATGATATAATAGATGGTGGTGTCTTCTTTGGCATGTCCTTTCTGTGTCTCAACATGAAATTTGAATTATTGAACTTCTGCAGGGTTTAGTTTTAGTATTATCAATATTAAGCATTCATACTCACAAATCAATCTCAAAAGATGGTATTGGATTAAAATACACACACATGCACTCACGCACTGAAGAAGTTACAGAAATAATAAGTACTGGGGACATAGGGATTTTCCTGTTGTTTTTTTAGTTCCGTAACTTTCAGAACTCACGTTTCAAATGTCTTAACTGTGGAGAATAGACATTTTCTCTTTGAAGTAAAATCAAAACATGAAAATTAATATTCTCACGTGATTTTATCCATAAGATAGCTTCAATAAAGTAAAAGTGCCAAGAGATGTGATAAAATGTGTACGTGTGTATATATATGCAAACGTAACATCTATATCTAGATACACATGATAAGGCATATATCTATATCTAGATATAACATAGCAGTAAGGTGTTGTATATTGAAGAAGAGCTTTCTTACCAAGAAAAGGTGGTGGATATGTATTTCTGGATATGACAGAATATAAAGAATAGATGTGGTAAGCAAGTGCTTCTCCTGCTCCTGAACAAGGAGGGGTAAATGTAGTGTTTGAGTATTTTTCAAAATCAGGATTTTAAATAATGAAATGTTTTAAAAGGCATCGCTAACAAGTATAGTGAGTAAGGAGGATGGAGTGCTTCTTGTGTGCATGGCCATTTGGAGTTACAGTAGATGTGCAGTACAGCTTAGTTCTTGACTCAGAACATAGCAGTCATTCTTGGATCCTCCTGGAATGAAAGAATAATCTTGCTTTGGAAAGAAACTGAAGGTATTAATGTATTTGTTCTTCCTCAAATGAAAGTTTTACCACATTCCACCTTCAATGTCTATTAGGCAGTGAAAGTCCATAGTCCCATAATTCCCATCACAACTGGGAAAAGTGTGCACCATTTTGGTTCACATTCCCTCTTCTGTGCCTTTCAGGAACTAAAGAACAGCTTTTGTCAGCACAAGTATCTCAGGAGACTGACTGTTCTGTGGACGACTGTCCTCAATGGTACTCTACAGGTCTCTGACCCTGCTCCCTTGAGGAAATACAGGAGAAAATTCTAGCTGCTACTAGGTGGTGCTGCTTCTTACTGCATCTGGGCTTTGACCTCTTACCCATTTAAAATGCATCTGCTGAGTGCTGAGTTCTTCTCTTTTTTCCTGTTGCTCTGAAGCTCTGAGCATAAAACTTTTTTTTTGTCCTGTTTCAGTTGCTGCTCTACCTTTCCCTGTTTCTCACTGCGCAATCTGTCTTACCTTGAAGGTCGTTCACAGCACTCCCTCCCTGTCTAGTCATGTCTCTTATCTTGGAACATTAATTTAGCTTGCCTACTGTGAGTGAAAGTAATAAAAAATAATTGGTTATTTGCAATACTCCTAATCAAGGTTGTATTCATGTGTCTTTTTTTGTTTTTTAGAGCTATAACATAATTTTAAAAAGTTTCTTTCTTTGGAATATATTGGAATCCATTGAATCCATCACTAGATAAATATTACACACAGATGTATTTGGTTTTCTTACACTGGGAAATTCCACAACAAAGTCTAGAAAAGCTTAACTTTATTCCAGGAATATTAAGATGTCCAGTGGTTAAATAGTTCCAATGTAATTCTTACCTCTCACAGCAGAGTTCTCTGAAATTGGCATTTGTGGTTAAGGTGGACATTTAACAATACGAATAGTAATCCTTTTGTTTGATTGGTGAAGTCATTACTACCGAGAAACAACTACATTTTCATTTCCTGCATTTATAATAATTTAAATTGCAATCAGGGTGCTGCAGTAAGAATGATCATGCGTTTAAGTGTTGTCTTTCTAGACAAAGACTTCTCTGTTCTTCCAGAGATGCATGGTCAAAATTACAGCCAACTTGTACACCAAAATTCCTTATCTTTTGTTGAATTATTCCAGCTGGAGAAGAAACTGGGGAGTAAGTTATCCCCAAAGCTGAGTTTGAGTGTTATTTAGGGAAGATGTTGTTTTTTCCTCTTTCTTTTTAAAGACCACCAATGCACGTCTTTAATACAAGAGAAATCCAGCTTCCCAAAGCCATTTATCCAGGCCACAGCACCTAGTCTCTCAGACAGCATCCTGGCTTATGTTTTCTGCTGTTTCCCAAGGCCAGCTGAATAATATTGGAGTCTAGGTGGTAGGCTTTTGTCTCTGTCTCTTATTCATCTTTTTCACTGTTGTTCAATCTGAGGTCTCTTTTCATCACTGCTCACATTTTCTTTCACAATAAATAGCACTCTGAAAAGCTATTCTTATGTTAGTACTTCATTTTTCCCAGCAGCCTTGCATTCACCTCTGAGTGCAAAAACGTGCCTAAGTTCTCTCTTATCCAGAATAAAAACAGCAGTTTCAATGAGGTTTAAGCCTGTCCATAGCAGTAACCTAAAATGCCGATGCTACACTATTCTTATGTGCCTGCAATATTATGTAGTCCAAAAAAAAAAAAAAAAAAAAAAAAAGTGTAAAATAATAGGCATTTTTTATTGGCCATAAACTCAACCATTACAACTACAGGCTCATATAACTCTGACCCTTCCCCTTCCCTCCTTTAGCTTGGATATTTCTCCTCAGTGCACAGCAGTTATATAGAAGGGATTATTTTGTGATTGTAGTTGTACCTGAGTAATCTTTGAGCAAAATGTATGTATAAATATATATATATCCCTTTTAAAGTAATTGGGAACTATTCTAGTCTCCTATAAACCAATGTAGGTGATCAGATTTTGGTCTACTCCAATGAAAAAACAATCATTCTAGGAATGAGACCAGGTATGGAAAATTCATCAGGAAATAACATTGTTTTTTAGAAAGCTACAAGAAATGAAAAGCAGAAAGAAACCTTGAAATAACCTTATCTACAGAACAAAGCAAATCAATGCCTTCCTGAGTCCACTTTGGGCTATAATACTATATATGAAGGATGAAACAAACCAAAACATGTTACCTTTGGCCTCATGGTGTTCTGTGTGTTGTTTCTGACTTCTCAGAAACTTCAGATGTATCCTTGCTTAAGGCCAATACCAAGGCTTCAGTCATTTCATTAGGGGCAGCCATTCATCCTGACCCTCTTTGATGAGGTGATGCAGTGTGTTTTGCTGTGCTGAGCAAGAGCCAGATTCTGTTCATTTTTCTTACGTAGATGATAATTTTCTTGCTGAGTCCATTAGTATGTGCTATTCTGCAAGTGATAAGGCAATAACATTCGGTCCCATGGCTGAAGCAGAGCCATACCCCAGATGTCAACTACTTGAGGAAATTCAGTATCACTGTGTGAAAAAGTTGACTTTTAAATTATGTCAAGTGAATAGACTTCACTGTCATGTATTCGGTTTTGCAGACCAGTTTGCACCTGACTGTGGTAAGATAATGAATAATCTTTATCCACTTAAGGTTTAACTAATTCTGGTCCAGCATCCAGAGAAATGCCTCTGTTCTGAAGGCTGCCAAGCCCCTTCTGTCCCTCACATCAGGAACTGCAGGGAAGGAGGGACACAGAATTTCTCCACACATGCAGACCCACATAAATTGACAGCTCCCTAAGCAAACACAGGCAGGAAAGATGGATCTTGAGCTGTCTTTGCTGCCATTGATCCATAGATAACAAGGATATTTCCTAATGCTGCCGCTGAAGTCCTATTTGTACAACGTAACATATTCCTTTTGCTTTTATAAAGGACATAAAACTCAAGCTGCTGAAAATAATGTTTACAGGTTTTTTGTTGTCTTGTGTGTGTGGTTTGGTGGGTTGTTTTTTTTTGAAACCCCAGGGAAAAAGAATATCGAAGTTAAGGTTTCCTTTCTTTTTCTTTAAGCTGTATTGTTAGTCATAAGAAAAATATGATGGCAGCTTGTGATCTTTTGTAACTCATGCTATAACACCTACAGAGAACAATGTAAAGCAAGGATGCAGTGACATGCCTTAAATTAGATCTCACTTTAGCAAGCTTCAAGAGGATATTTTATAGTAGCACAATTTCAAAAAGCAATACATTCTGCGGACTTTTTTTATATATAATAAATGGCAATTTCCTTGGCTGGTAATTCCCAGTATCCCCTCTGCTATTATTTTAGCAGCAGTACATCTTTGAATAAAATATCTCCTCCCTGAGCGTGCCTCATATTCTTCTTGCAGTCTGGTCACAACCTGGACTTGAGAAAGCAGGCCTGTGGATTATGCCAGGAAGCGCGGCATCGCAAGCTGTTGTTCTCAGCTGGCCTCTGTTGTCAACATACATTCTGTTGATTGTTATTAAAGTGATCTGTATACAGTGAGTACAGAACAGTTGAGGATAAAGATTTTTCCAATATGGTTTTGGTAATGACGGACACTTTAAGATGCTGTCTTAATACAAACAGTATTTTCAAATTATCAGTGAGAAGAGGAGGAAGAAAAAATGCAGCCAAAATTCAAAACAAATCATTCTGTCACTTAGAGGCTTTCCAACTTCTGTTTAGCAAAGCGTAATGTGATAGCCCAAGTGCTGTATTTCCCAATATCAGTCCTTTTGCCGAGTTACACATTAACAGTCAGGTCCCAAGTGGGAGAAGGCTAACTTCTTGTTACTTTTTATTGGTAGATACAAATGACTTGGATTCAGCAAGTTATTTGAGCACACAATTGGCCATTGAATTAAATGGGACTTACCCATGTAAAACTAAACATGCCCTGCAGGCTGAACACTATAGCACTGAGATATTAAAAATAGATTAGGGTGCATCAGTACAAAAGTGGAGACCATCCACCATCTGAATTACCGAAAGAATTGAGAAGCAGAGGAGCAAATCCAGCGTAAGATGTTTAATACCTTTAGGCACGATGGGGTAGTAAGTAAGTTATTGTTTTCTGAGCCATTAAAAGAATGCATTGGTTTTAGAGATGTTCTTACTTTTAGTGAAATTTTAGTTTTCACAGGAAATACAGACAGACTCTTCCTATGGCTTGCAATGAGTTTGCTGGAAACAGCCATCTGCTTCTCCTGCTTTATCCTGAGGGGAATCAATTCCTTACATCTGGCCCGTATAATACAACTTAGCGCCAGATCCAAGACCCAATGAAGTTAAATGATGTCTTTCCCTTAGTCAGGAAAAAAACTGGATTGTATTGCTTTTATAGCTAACATTTCCTGCCGCTTTTGCTGTTCTTTTGTTTTGAATCTTATCCCCTTCCAGATAATGGGCAGATGTTGCTGCCTGTATATCCTTATTTCTAGATTTATGCACAGGAATTCTCTTACCTTTTCAGCACAGAGTGCTCAGTACTATCAATTTTCAAAAGAGCTTTTAAAAACTTTTAATTGCCTTAGTCTCAGAGTCAAAATTGCTTAGAGAAACCAGAAATTGAAAACCAAGTCATAACTTAAGTCTTTCTAATCTTTTTTTAAATTTTATTTTCCAGTTTATTTATTTGGTATGCAGATAACTATTTCTTATTTCTTTCATCTTCAGATGTTTCTGTTGCTTTTTGGTTTGTGCTATTAATCTTGTTCTCTACATGTCGAGAAGCACAGGTACCTTGCACAGTCATTTATTCAACAGAGAACTTTCTCTTAACTGAGGACCTAGATTTTGTGGAGAGTTTCTAGTAACAGGTAAGTGTTCCCTAAGGAAAGAAGTCCCTAGGATTTTCCCCTCTCCCGTGGTAGCTTCTTTGGGCAAGAGCAGGTATCCATTTTTCTGTATGACCATTTTTCTATCAGACCTGTGGCAGCGTTAGATTTCTCCTTACTGTTTTTGTGGCAGTTGGTGAAAGATACAGAAATTTGCTTCCTTTTACCATAGGAGGAAAAAAATGTGTATCTTATGTATCTATAGAGATTTTACCTCAAAATGAGCAGTCTAAAGAGGTTTTTGCTGTGCATTCAACTGGTACCATTGAGTTGATTGCGGAAGTAGGTGGGAAAATAAATTCAGCTGAAAAGTTACTGAAGTACAGCATCGTGCAGCATATTCTGTTGCCATAGTGTGTGCTACTTGTATGCGCCTATGTGTACATGATCACCAGTTAGTGAGTTTGCTGAGAACTGTGTTGCTTGCAGACATCTTTTCTAACAGAAGACGGATGGTGATAGATTACGGAATAGCTTGACAGGTTAAATAAATGAAGAAGCTGCCTGCAAAAAAAAAAAAAAAAAAAAAGAAATGAAGGAAACTACGACAAAAGTTTATAATGTTGTGGGTGACTGGAGAAGGAAGAAGAGGGAATGACCCCTCATTCAAGGGCAACGAACAGCCCTGGCCTGAGGCAGGCTAAAGCAGAGAAAGTCCTTCTCACAACATGTAGATAAGCTATTGAGCTCATACTCGAGCGGTGTCAGGGATGCTGAAGGCTTGCACATGTTCAAAAAGAAATTAGACCTATTCACAAGAAGGGGAAAAAAAAAGAAACAAAAAAAAAAAGCAGGGCTATTAAACACAAAGTCAGTGATCTGTAGAGCAGGAAGCTCTTGAGCATGAAATTTTCCAGAAACTGAAGTAATATCGAAGTGTCATGGTGCACTTATGCTGTTCCTAAAGTAACTACTTCCTTAAGTATCCCCTATTGTTCAGCGTTGGAGGAATAGTACTGGGCCAGATGGATCTTTGGTCTGACGTGTTTCTGCTGTTTTTGAGTTCTTAAATAAAGTGGATGCTGAAAGTGTTAGCAGCTGCCTGGATCTGTGGCTTCACTGATGCGGCATTGGTGCCTTTAATGGGACTCTGGGAAGGAGCCACCTCAGATGCAGCTTTGAGTTGTTGACAGCAAACAGCCTCTTCGGAGTCACATCCTTGCTTTATCTACTTTAAGCCAGATGATTTAATAAAGTAGGCAGAAGATGGTAATTCAAAACATCATTGGTGATTTTAGAGTACACATTACAAATGATTAGTGAATTGGAAATGCAGCACAAAGAGAATCATCCAAAGACCTTGAAATCAGAAAAATATTTGTTGATGATATCTAGTCTATAACCTTGAGATCTGACTCCATAACTTAATGCAGTGCAGTTTCTCCTAAACAGTAAGGGTCCTGTATCTGTTTTTAGGATTGAAAACAAATGCTGCCCATGTGTTGTACTGCTGGTACTTGTAACTACTTGCCCATTTTCTGAGACCTTCTGGTAATTTAATAAATAAGAAATTCTCGTTATCTGATGAAATCACCTGGAAATTGTTTATTGAATTCAGCAGAGTCATTCTTAAATGCTTTGGTCATTCTTTTCAAAGAGTCAGTGGTAATTTATTGTCACTCTAGATCTAATATGCATTGCTGAATGTCCCTTGAAATTATTTTTCTGTTCCTTCAAGACAGCCTTCACTGACAGAATTCAATTATTAGCATTTAAATGGTAGTTTGCTTCGAGGTAAACAGTACTAAGCAACCTCCACAAGAGCATTCATTACTGCCTTTCTTCCTCTATGCATGAATGTAACCATAAAAGCTTTAAACCGTTTTTACTGTTGAATTTGCTGCCATTTTTTTTTTCTTAAATGGTGACTGTTCCATTTGCAGTACATAACCACCAAAATACACCTTTCTGGTTAGGATTGCAAAAGTAGCGTGTGAATACTGATGCTGAGGGGGTGTGTGGGTGCTGCCTCCTGCATGGAGATCTCTTTCTGATTTTAGACATGCCAGCCAGTACCGCTAGAACTGATTCTGTGTCAGTGACCCTCTGTTGACACCATGGTGTCAACCCCGGTGCTTTTACTTAGAGCAACTACAAAATGCCAAAGGACGTGAAAGCAACATCAGAGTGATATCTGATGTGAAAGTGTTTTCCAGCATACTGTGCTACCAAATGCACAGGATATGTTCCTAAATTACACCCACCCCCCCACCCCCATTTAACTGTACTTCAGGTACTTCATAAACTCCTTTCTTTAAAGTGTTCTTGAATGAAATCAATCCCTCCATCCTCTGCACTGCCCTCTGCTTCAAACCTCTTCTGAAGGTGCTTTTATTTTGAAGAGCTCTTAATGATCATTTGGTAAAGGTAGGAAAATTATGTGAAGAATGGGACTGGCTGTACTTTGTGGAGTGTGCCAATGTGTAGAAGAATTATCTAGTGTCATAGGCATGTCATATCTTGCACTACTGCTTATATCTTGACCTATGTCAGGACTGTCATTTTTACTTTTATCTTTGAGAATAAGTGGGATAACTTTTCCTCCAAGAGCATCAATGCAAAAGTTTCCAGAAAAACAACTCTTTAAATTTCCTCATGCTCAACCAGGAAGAGGAGCTGGCTGTGGTAATTAGCACTGCAGGGTATGGCCAGCATCCTCAAGTTCCACCAGCTCTTTCTGATCCCTAGTGGCTCTTTAGTGATCCAAAATATACTTCTTTTCCTGTGTGTGCTAAGTGACAGATTTCTGCCTTCCATGCTATCAACCACAGATTCATGTGGCTTCAGAGACTGCACGTGACTGCAGAGAATCTAGTTCTAAAATCTGAGCTTATTTTTTTGAGTATCTGGAACATAGACTACTTCATCAAATTCTTTACAGCATGGTGTAAGACTCAACCTAAAATATTTTTAGATTAGATACCCTTTTGGAAATAAAGCAATGTATCTAAACTTCAGCTTCTGCTCATTCTTCTTTTTCATAATCCAAGAGACTTTGAATCAACCTTAGAATCACATCTAGAAAAAGTCTGAAATTGGGACATGGGGTGGGGTGTTGTGGCATAACAGCTAACATCAGCTCTAGGACCTAGAACTGCCCTAGAAAAGCTCTGGTAGCAAATCAAGAATGCCTGGACAGTCTCTCTGAAAGCCTGGCTTAGCTGTAATGTCACTTGGTACAAAAATTGCAAAGATGTTTCCCATTTCATAGCATAAACCCAGCAGAGACACTCTTGGGTAGAAGGCTCTCTAGGAGCTGGTAATCAAAGAAAGCAATTGGGAAGGATGCCCTTGTTCCTTGCTACCTGCTCAGGTCTTCCTTGGACATTCGCTTGTCCTTGTGTGCTGCTGGGATGGTCCTGCTTCGTATGTTGGAAACTACTTGCAGCTAAGGCGGACGACCCATAACAGAAGTTACCAACTTGGTAGAATAAATGCAGAAAAGCATCAGTAATGGCTACTGGTCTGAGTCCTTCTCTTGAGCATTACTACAAAACAGGACCTGTTGCCATCAGCTTGGATATGCTTCCTTCTCTTGTTATGCTGCTAACAATTTGTATTCCAAACATGTTTTTTAAATGGCAAAAAAAAAACAACCAACCAAAAAAACCCAACAACTCTCCTTCCTACTCTTCCTTGATTAAAATACTTTTCTTTCATATTTCCCCTCATTCCAGCAAAGCACCTGAGTTTTACAACCTAGAAAGACCTTGTAAGAAAATGTTTTTTATATAGAAACCATCTGGGTGACAGTATTTTATGGATTTGAGTCAATTAATGAGAGTGAACAGTTTTTTGTAAAAAAAAAAAAAAAAAAAAAAAAAAAAAAAAAGGCAACAACAAGAACAAAAAACTTTTCAAATTACCAGAACCACATTTGTAAATAAATTAGGACTACAAAGGAACAAAGGATACGGAAGTGTGATGAAGGAACAGAGCTTGGTTTTGATTAGAAAAGTATATTTCTTATGCTGAAATTGCATTGTTCTCTGTTTTCAGTAATGCACAATAGATATTCAGGGTCAGATTCATTTGTGCTGTAACTCCATTAGTTTCAAAAATTTACAACAAAGATGTATCTGCCCTTTCGTGTTTAGTACAAAAATTCAATAAAACCCCTGATTTTTTAAAATAAAATGGATAAATGCAATGAACTCCATGAAAGAAATTTGCATTTATATAGTACTTCTCATTGACAAAGGATCTCAAAATGATTTGCTGATAGTCACATAAATTTCTAATTAAGAATTCTTTTTCTGATTATTTCTGCTTAAATGTGTGTCTTTTTAATCACCAGAACTTCAGGCTACAGTATATTAACTGTGTCATATTCCAATCTACAGCTTTACAAATTATGAACCAGATTTGTAACCCCCCTACTGTGCTAGCTGAATCCTTACTCAAAAGAATAATCCCGTTGAATTCAATGAAGCTGCTCACATAATTGTTCAGTAGTGTATTAAAATATTGCATAGCTTAGACCTGTACAGCTAATGCAATCCATGTGAGTTATTCTGCCTTTATATATATTTTTTCCTTTAAATTTAGTAAACCCTAATATAATTTCCCCAGAATAATAACTCATTTTTCATCTGCAACCTAACAGATAAATTAAACACTCCACCAAGAGGGATGCCCTCCTGAAAGGGGATCTGTCTCAGAAACCTTTGTCAGTCCTTACGCTCTGTAAGTTGTTATTGGGCAATATCATGCGTGGAAGGAGAGGCCTTTCTGACTTGCTGCAGAAAAGCATGAATTGGTTTACAGACTCTCCTGTTCTCAAATAAGGAGTCCTAAAATAAGTTTTCTGCAAATTCTTATCGTGGTAGGTATTACAACATGTAACAACTTGTTAACGTGTGTATTTCTAGTCTGCAGATGGAGAAGGAATTAGATATTTAATTTGCTTTTATGAAAGCTTCTCTCTAAGACTTTTGGAGTAATTTAAAGCAGGAGAGAGACAGTTCCACCAGGAATATGGATGCACAAGAGCCTTCCTTGCTCCCATCAGCTAGAATAACTTCTTGTAAAGAAATGCAAAAGCATAAATGGGGTGGAAAAATTGTCGGTGGCTCATTAAAATGGAAGTAAGAAATGTTGTGTTTTTTTCTTTCAATTACAACATTTTAAAATCAGAATTCAAGTTTAATTTTGCACTTGAAACACTCTGCATGTTTTAATCTCTGTAATGTTCTTCAGTGTGTTTAGAAAAGAAATGAATACCTCACCACAAAGGCATTGTGGCAGGAAAGAATAAGAAATACTACGTTTACATAAGCAGTAGTTATTTCAGTCACCTTTCAGATTTTTTTTTTTATTATTATTATTACTTTCCTCTAGATCTATCAGTTCTGCATTTTCTGATATTTCTGCAATTTTACTTTCAACTTATACCACTCACTTGAGAGCCCTTACAGAGCTTTTCAGCCCCAGGACAACCTTTGCAAGCAGGTTGCGTTCCGACTTCAAACACCCTGATCTCCATGAATCTGCTCTATGTGCTGTCCCTCCTGAAGCCAATTTTGCTGTGTTCTGGTGCCTCAGGTTTGCTGAATTCAGCAAAACTGTTCTTTATTTTTCATTGGGGCAACATATCATACTTTTTTCTTTTTCTTCTTTTTTTTTTTGGGGGGGGGGGGGGGCCCCCCAATTGCAATGAACAG
Source organism: Oxyura jamaicensis (assembly GCF_011077185.1). Classification (NCBI taxonomy): domain Eukaryota; kingdom Metazoa; phylum Chordata; class Aves; order Anseriformes; family Anatidae; genus Oxyura; species Oxyura jamaicensis. The sequence goes on from NC_048893.1 coordinate 90,279,087, forward strand.
GAATAGATTTTGTGTTGATACTCTTCCTCTGTGCCTAATCATTGCTAGGGATGTGCATTGGTAATGAACACCAAAAGAACAGGCATTGCTGTATTTAAGGCCTTGTTTTGAATCGAAATGAGCAAGGATATTTGTGTGAAGGGTGTTCCTATGCTAGACATGTAGAAACGAGAGGCTCTGAGTGACTTTGGAATGCTGAGACTCTCTCTTTCATACAAATAAAGGAGAGCAGGGTGGAAGAAGAGATGAGAATTAATTAGCACATTAAGAACCTTTATGAACTGAAGCAGTACAACAAATATTCCTTTTCCGTTTTATTTTAGGTTATCATACAATCCAAAAATTAGGTTCCGTGCTCTCCAGGTCCCACTAAGATGACAAACCCATTCTTTTCCTCAAGTAAATCTCTTCTTCAAGTGCTACCTCTGTGCCACTTCCCTCTTCTGAAGAAAGCTGCAGAAACTAAAAACCCCTTCATATATTTAATATGCAGGTGAGGTGCTATACAGAGGCATCAAATTACTAATGCAGAGCTCAGGAACAAGATATGATTCATTCGTTCTTAGTCTGCCTAGTCCTGCACAGTATCTGATCAAGGTGATATTCAAGGGAGGATAGTTTTACAGTGTAACAATATTTTTTATGCATTTTTTTCAAACATTTTGTATTTTAACGTTGATGCTGATTTGGGGGAGAGAAAGTACACGTACTTTGAAAATTTAAGTGGTGAAGCAAATCATTCACTGAAGTGTCTTCCATCTCTCCCAAGCATCAGAATAGCTGTCAAAATTTCCAGGGTTGGAAACCAGTTTGACTTTTGACAATTTGCACATTAAGGTGTGTGCAAACACAGCAAATGGGACACAATGCAGAGACTGCTGAGCTAGCATCCAAAGGGCTACTCCAAAACTGGGAGAGGACCTCACCTGATGGGTGCATGCCTCCTCTTGATGCTGCACCTAAGCTGTCTCCCTCTTCTGCTAGGCTAAGATGCCTACAACGTTTGTGGCATTTCTTTTAGCACTGCGCAAAATGACTCTTCATAGATGTATTGGTTCTTCTGGAGATAGTTGTGGGCATTGGTATCTGATCTTTCATGTCCTTGGATACACCTAAACAGCCCCAAAATGTCTTTCTTCAACAGAAAGCCTTTAAGTGATGGCATGGACTTTATGGAAACCAAAATCAGACGGCTGATGCTGCAAGATAGTGGGGGGAGCAGAATTTGATTACTCTTCTGAAAATTTAGGGATTTCATACTGGAAAGCACATTGCATGACGTTGTGATTAAAAGGATGCTGTCTTTTAAAGAAAAGGCAGAGATTAATGAGTCAAAACAAAATGATGTATTGCACAGGCAAGGACAAGATACACTTGCTTGGTGTTACAGAGAAATGGCACTGGGGAGCTATGAATGCTAGCATGAGATAAATGCAACATGTATTTCTAATTATTATAGGCATGAATGAATAAAATATATTTTTAAAAAAAATGTCTATTTAATAGGAGTATGAGGAGTATACTGGGATGTCCAAGTTTTCTGGTTTATGCTTATTCCATTTTACTCTGTGGACTAAATGTAGAGTTCATTTTTTTGGCAGTTGTAAGCATTAATTGAAAGGCCAGTTTAGAGGCCAGCTGTACAGTTTTCACGATACCCAGGAGAATGTTATGGTGGAGTTAACTCTCATCCAAGTGAGGTGGGAAGAGGTGATGGGTTAAGTATATGATTGCATGTGAGCTGTGCAGCTGCACAAAAGCCTGTACTGATCAATCATAATAGTTTTTATAAGCTTTTGTAAAACAAAAGAAAGAAAGAGAGAAGCTGATTTTTTGAATTGACACATGGTCCTCTCAAACAGCAGCTTTTAAATGATTTGCTTGGATTGTTTTGTATCTGTAGAAGACAATTTATTTTGGTATATGCTTTTCTTATTTCTAATTCTGATCAGAAAAAGGTCATGCTAATTGGGTAAGAAGTGTATGGCAGGGAGGACTTTGATGTTTCCACAGCAGAGAATGCCGTAGGTGCCACGAATCAATTGCAGATCTGAAGTGAACTTTGAGTCCAGGAGATTATGAATGACACAGCTCTGGATTTAAAATGTTAAGAGGATTTTGAACCGGTGGTAGCAAACCAGATATAGCTGTGGGTTATTCCTGGCATGGAATATGTGTCTGATTTTGTACAAATAACTATAATAAGGCTGGTTACATGTGTGAAAGGATGGTACCAGAATAATTATGGGCCAGAACAAGGATATTCTACAGCATCTGAATACTGGTCAAAATAACTTTGTAACAGGATTTCCCTGTCTCTTCTTTCACGCTCTGTTTATGGATTTAAATTTTATTTGTCCCTAGTGAAGGGCCTTTTTCCTCTTATTTTCTTCCCTTCTTTAACTAGTTTCATCATCGTTACGCTTAATGGAATTACAATCGTTTTTACTCCATACATTTTTCAGAAGATGCATGCATTTTCATTCTAATTGCCTGTGCACAACTAAATAATCTATGCCAAACATAGTACAGTTAATCTTTCCCTATTTCTGACAGAATTAATGGTAAGAACCATTTTGCCACAGTTGAGTATAATTTCCTATCTGGGGATATAATTAATGTCTGACAAGATATTAAACAAATATTGAATATTGCACTGAGAATGAACCCTTCTAAACAGTCCCAAGTCTACATAAATCGTATTAATTAATTATTTTTCTGCTAACAATACAACATTCCCAACTTTGTTCAGTGTAAAAGTTTCCAGGCTAGTAGCATCTGAACCTCTTGGAAAGAACGTAGTGGTCTTGAAAATCAACAAACAACTCCAAGACCCTCATCGGTCAACTGCAGTGAGCTGGATCAGAGAGCAGGAGCTGTCCTTGCCTTCTTGGTCCTTCCTGCCAGGCATCCAGCTTCTCAGCCTGAGTTGGCAGGGGGTGGGAGCATGGGGGAATCTTGGAAAGGATTTTAAAATCCCCAGAGGTTTCAGAGACCCTGCAACAGACATTTATCACTTCATAAGGTGCATCCTGTTTAGTAGTGAGCCTAAGAGCAAGGTTTTATTTGCAACATTTAGCCTTTTTGTTTTAGTTGTACGTGTCAAGACCCTGAAAAGTGCTAAGCTCCCTTTCTTCCCACAAAGTAGCATGCAAGCTATAAAAGAGCAGGAAGAGTAACACAACAAGAGCCTCTAAATATTTTGCTAAGATGTGGCTTTGCAGTTCTTGTTGGTTTTGGTGATACAGCCACAGGACTATACTCCTTTAGCCCATTTTAGAATTGAGGAGAAACGAGGAACACGATCAAATGACAAACAGAGGAAGTGTGCTTAGCTTTCTTTTTATCCATACGTGCTGTAGTATATAGAGCAAACAGAGAAACAGGAACTGGAGATCCTTTTATCAGAGCAGGACATTTCTGCCTCTGCTGGACTTAATCATTTGTGGTTGTAATTATTCTTGATATAACACCTAAACTCTGTAATGCAAAGCTGTTCGAAAGCCAGATTCTTATCTTAAAAATTCCCTAGCTTCAGTCCTGAGAACAATGATGGGGAGGTGATATATTATACTTCGGTGGAGCCTCACAACTTTGTCTAAATGTGTGCCCCCGATCACCACAAACAGAAATGAAAATAGAAGAGAATAGAAAAATTCAGTTGGAAGGGGCTTTCAGAGATCATTCAGTCCAACTGCCTGACCTCTTCAGGGCTAACCAAAAGTTAAAGCATTTGAATGAGGTCATTGTTCAAAAAAATTAAATAAATAAATTAATTAATTAAAAAAAAACTTTGGCCTTTGGCTTTCTATTTCATTTCGGGAAGAAGCCTAATTGCTGTAAATGACCCTGTGTTTTCTCAGGTCATTATAACCCAGCACCTGCTTAAGCACAGTGGTGACACTGATTCACCAGAAACAAAGCTAAGACACTAAGCCATGTCTGCGCTGTCCCTTTTGATTCAAGATCACCAGTTAATTTTCTGGTTTCAGTTTCTAATTGATGCCTCTCCTGGATGTCTCTAATCTTTCCTTTGGCTACCTGGCTATTTTGAGGCCCAATTTAGCCATATTGTCCGCCTGTTATTTGATGGTGACATATTCCTCTGCTTCAGTAGGTCAGCTAGAGGAGGTGTGGATGGACTGGACCCATTTTGCTGGGGCTGGACTGCATCTGATTGAGCTTAGTTTGAAAGACTCTGCACATTCTTACACTCCTAGAAATATACACAACAGCCTTTTGAGATCCGGATTGTTTAGTGTTTTTTGTTTGTTTGTTTGTGTGTGTGTGTGTGGTTTTTGTTGCTGTTCTTTTTTTCTTCCTTTTTTTTTTTTTTTCATGGTTTAGTATGCTTCATGCTTTTAAACTGGTTGACAGGCTGCAGGATTCAGTGCAGGGGGGTTTTTTGTTGCTGCTATTGATGAGGCTCATATAACCAAAACAGTTCTGAGCTTTTGAAAAACATTTTCACTGGTCCTTTTTTACTTCCTTGAAGTTCTGGGAGAACAAGAAACCAATTAACCAAACAAAACTACCCCCTTTTAATCAAAAGCACTATGATCTGGAAATGCTTCTGAGACAGAGGAGCCATCCAACTTGGTATATGAAAACTTGTTTTCAGTGATCCGTCTCTGTATGAGGAGGTGAAAGAGTAGAGTCAATTCTGCCTGAGAGATATAGGCATCAAAGGTGGCTCTTCAAGTACCTTCTCCTGTAAACACTTCATTGATCCTAGAATCAGCAGGCAGCTGAAAAGCTTATGTTTGTGCAAGTGCATATTGTCATCACTTTTCCTTATATTGGACTTCTCCTTGGAGCCATTTTTTTTGGTGTCCTTTTTTTTTTTTTTTGTCATTGCGTGCCGAAACATTCAGTACTTTGGGGGCTTTTACTGCATTTTACTAAAGAAATACAGGCAATAAAAATACCAGTAGTGGCATTTTGATGACTGAAAATCACCAGCATCAGAAGGCTGCAAGTCTACAGCAGTTCATTAGGTGAGTTTCATATAAACAGGGATTAACAATTCGTGGAAGCTAATAAACCAGCCTAATGTCAGATTTGGACTCTATGAGCTATTGAGTAGAGTTTAAAGTTGGATAGGAAAACTCTGAGGATGAAGAAAATCAAATGAGAAGGTAATGCCTGTTCTAATTTCATCTTGATAGCACAGGGTCTCTGGAGCACCAGCTGTGGAAGTTCTCTCCAACAGATCAATGGACATTTGTTGTTGTTGTTGTCTTACTTCAGGGGCTAATCTCTATCATCTGAACAGTGGGAAAGGCAGAACAATACTTTCTTGTCACACTGCATATGCTTGGTAAGAAGTAGATGGTGATTGCCATTGTCTTCAGAGGTTGTGGTGACACAGGAGACAGTTGTTGAACAGATACATTCCTTTGTTTGCTAGCAGTGCGAGGTCAGATGGGTGGCTGGAAAAACCCATAAGGAAAGGACGGACCCATCAAAAGGAGTAAGTGGACTTGAGCTCAGCTCATCTGGATAGTGCAAAGAGAACACAAGGGCTTGCCACGGTGGCATTTCAAGACAATTGAAAAAAAAAAAAAAAAAAAATTCTTCTAAAAGGAATGTCAGCCAGAACTAGTGTGAAAATCTCAAGAATGTAAGAGAAAAAAGCGCTCTCTCTAGTGTTTCACTCAGGTTTATTTTGTAATGTTAGATGAAACATTGAAACATAGATGCAGCAAAGCCATTTTTCTGTTTTTAAAACTTTTCAAGGAATTCTTTATTAGCCTTATAACTGCATGGTATTCACTCCCCCTTCTCTTCTTTCCTCTTCTTGCCTCATAACATTGATGTATCTTCCCTCTTAAGTCATTCTCCCACAGGCAGAAAGTTTGGAAATGAAAAATGTGCCTGTTAGAAAGTTTTCTGTGGGGTGGGGAAAAAAAAAAAAAAAAAAAAAAAAAAAAAAAAAAGATGAATATAAGGATTTTCAGTTAGAAGAATGGAAACAAGTAGTTTCACAGAATCCCATCACTCCAGATGGTAGGGCAGCAGTGAAGTACAGGGAGAACCAAGGTGAGCTGGAGTCTGCCTAGAGCCCTGTAGGACTGCAAGTGGAGTCTGAAAGAGAAACTGGAGAAGGCAAGCATGCGAAGAACTTTGAATGTCAGTTCCCATAAGCCTGCATAGAAAGCACTGGGGACCCAGCACTAGACATACCTTTATGGCACTTCTTTTCTTCCAGGTGACACAGTTCATAACGTTTTATACTCACAGAGGCATTGTTATTTTGGCTTTCTATCTGATTCAGGATAAGAACAAATGATGAAATAGATTTTCTGAAGGCAGAAGCTCTACTTTTATGTAATCTCCAGTTCAGATGGTCTTAAATGGCACAGTTGCAGAGGTTTCCTGTTTCATTTGGCGCAGAAGAGCAGCAGTGAATGAAACAAGATAGTCTTACGAATGCCTGCCATTCGTTGAAAAATTGAATGGAGAACCATTTGCAGAAATCAACATTATTTATGATCACCTGTAGAAACCCATATTATGTGTTTCTAATGAATCTGATCTATTTTTCTCTCTGATCATTTCTTTACTAGGAGAACTGACAGTTTAAAACACTTTTAAATTAAAACAAATCAGGAAATATAGAGAATAAATAGAATGTCTTGCCTACAAATGCTGATCCTGCTCCTTTTACTAAAGCAAAAGACCTTCATAATTCATTCATGCCTATGCAGCCATGACTTACGGAGTTTTTACACTCATGAGAGAAGAAAGGTAATATTCACCCTTCATGGGTGAAATATTCTATATGGACTTGGGATTTATTCTCTATTGGCCTCTCTCTTGACACGCTCATCTTAATGGCCTGACCAAAAGTTTTGTTCAAGGATTGGATTTATTGATGGACATAAGAGAAGGTAATCTCCAAACTGCTGACAAAGTTTGACCAGTTTCTCTCCTTATTTAGTATTATCCTAACTTTACAGCTTTATTCCAATTTTCTTCATGCTCAAGTTGGATATGACATACCAAAAGATTATGTATGGGAGATAGCTGAGTATACTGTGCATAACTGTTTCTGCACAGAGTTATTACTGTGTTTAGTGTTTACAGGTAGACGTGAATTGCAGCAGATCTCTAGGCTGCCTGAAGAAGAGAATCTCATTAATATTTAGCAGTAGCAAGACAGAGCACCTTGAGCCAGATTCCACCTAGCTGGACTGCCTGCATTGTGTGATTTACTTAAAGAATTTCAGAATGGATTTTGAATAGCATGTTTGAGAATGGTAATTGTGCCAGAAACAAAACCCAGTGAAAAAGACGGAAGTCTCATCCAGGATTCATCAAAAGTGCCAGAAAAGTACCTTTAGATGTAGTGCGCTACCTTGTAGGTGGAGGCACATGTATGTATTGTTAGACCAACACACGTGGGAACAGGGTACCGGTATTTGAGTGTGGTACTGGTTCTAGTATGTGGCCCAGACCTGCTGCTCTCACTGCTTTCACTGAGAATCTAATCCTGCCATCATGGTTGTATGTACTATGAAATTATATCCATGCCCTAAGTTAAGCATGCATATAGATATTTTTAAAAGTTGGGTCTAAGAGCCAAATACACAGAATTGCGTAGGGACATGAAGATGCAAATACATATAAAAGCTCTATAGGGTTCGCAAAAATTCTTAAACCTCTGGCCTGAACTGAATGTAGTTGTGCAAAATATGTTGACTGTTGACATTCTGTTAACATTTCAAAATAGTAAGTAAAATCTCAACTCTTCTGACAGTCTGAGTCTGTGTGAGATCACTGGGATTTTTGTGAAATCTGATCATGAGGTCAGAATATTGATTTTCTCTGTGTATTACTGAAAGCAATAGGTAGGCTTTTCCACAATTTAGGGATTCAGGCAAGTTCTTTATGCCTCAGTTTACCCTTATGTATCCTAATGCATTAATATTTTTAGACAGGCATTCTGAGGTTGACTTAATCACATTCAGAGTAGTTCATGCATACGTGTGCAAATTATGGGACAACTCTATTATAAATCTTTTATAAAATGTTTGTCTGAAATGGCTATTAGCATTTGCCATAATTCTAATATTGTAGTGCTGAGGCTTTTTATCACTTTGGAGAAAGCATTTTATCTGTTTTACTTCTGTTTTTCACTTTACTGCTGGCAAAATTGTATTGTGTAACACCTCATTAGATAATTACTTGATTACAATTTAATTTCTTCTTCAGAATCTTCCAGAGGTAATGCACTTGCAGTCTAAAACTTTATGTGGATGGTATTATTAAGTTATTGTATTTTAAACAGATTGCATGGATAGGATTATTTCATTAAATTGCACAGTTGTTCTTGTGTGTATGTGTGCTGGCAAGGAAATAATCAGATAATGGATACTAAGGCCACAGTCTGAATTGCACACTATTCCTCAGATAATCTAACCTGTAATTTTAACGCAACATTTTCCCCTTCACTAACACACACTGCAGTTATATTAAAATTATACTTAAATTGCACAAAGTCAGAAAATTCTGAAATGAGGCATTGGGAAAAAATAACAGTTCTTTCCAAATGTATAATTTTTTTATTTTAACATTGGAAGACTGCTACAAAAAAAGGGGGAACTGAGGAGTGAACTGAGATTTGCTTTTTACTTGTGCATCAGCAGCAAGACTTCCTAATTTCTTTGCAGTGACACCTGTTTGTCCCGTTATTTAGTAGGGTGCAACAGGTGTTGAAAAGTCATAATTCCGGAGAGCCTGGAGTTTCACAGGTGAGAATGATGGACTCATTCTGTCTCTAGGGCCTCTATAACCAGGAAAGGCTGGCTGCATGAATCCTTGGCCTTTTTGTAGGTTTTTTTTTTAGTTGATTTTGATTCATGTTTTAGAGCAGTCTGATGTATGAAGAAGGACTTTGTCTTCATGCAAAAACTCATTATCTACTGGAGAGAATGGGCTGTAGTTATGATTTAATAAGCATGCATAGCAATGAGGTAGGAATATCTCTTGGGGAGAGCATTCAGTCTGCCAGGCTTTTTCTTTCTCCCCATAATACATCACCTTACCATGCGCCACAGGTGAATCTCATGAAGACTGTTCTCAGTGTTCCCAGGACAACAGTTGATTCAGACTAGAGTAGGAGGAATAAATCAAAAGGGAAGACTAGAAAGATGAAAATAAAAGATGATGGGGGTCAAAAATAAATCCTGAAAGAGGAAAAGCCAACATCAGGATCCCTTTTCTCTGCCTTCTTCCAACCCCCTACTCCCCTGATACAGTTTGTAAATGTTTTTAAAACTCACTTAGAAAAGACATTGTAAAAGTATGACATGGAGAAAGCATTAAAGTACAAGTCAGTCATTGACAGCTATTGTTGGCCTTCATCTGGAAAGCCACATGAGAAGACAGGAAAGGGAGATAAATGAAATGTACTTGTACAGCAAGAATAGGTTTGTCTGATGAAGATAAAACTCATCAGTTTTCTTCATCTCCTGATTATCAAAAAAAAAATAATAAAATTTTGGGTGAGTCCAGCACGGAAAACTAAAGTTGTTATCAGATTTTTTTTAATTAAGTGGTTTTATTAAGTAAAGGTATTTTGCCTCAAGAGTTAAGCAAAGGTGGAAACTGAGCAGCGCTGCTGCCATCCAGATGACAGTCAAAGCAAATTGGTAGGGTGGCAGGAGGAGTAGGAAGGCAGAACAGAGAACCAGGACTGCCACTTTGGAGCCTTCTTTCTCTTATCATACCTCTTCATGTATCAGTATGCTCTAAATTGAGTATGTTGTACTCCAGACTATCAGCTGACAATAGCCAAATAGTTTATTTCTTAAAAACAGAAGCAAGAGCAGCCTATGAAAATAATTTCATCTGACTCTTCTTTCAGCCACTCTGATTATTTTTTTTTCCTTTACAATGTACAGCAATTTAACTTAGTTGTCGCTGAAGGCAGGGAATGAAGAAAACCAGCTGGTGACAGCTGGTTACACTTTAGTTCACATGAAGAGCTCTTAATCCTTGCAACAGCCCTGAGAAGTATGCATTAAAGAAATGGACTGTATCATATGCAGGACCTGGACTAATAGCTAAGACCATAGCTAGGATTGCTCAGCGCTTCCTTTTATTATAATAATAGCTTTTTGTTCCCTAATTGTGTGTAACTTTGCTCAAATGTAATCTTGTTGACTGACACTTGTCACGTTAAACATATACTTCAGCCAGAGTTATTGCGTGGAAATTTTCAGCAGCAGTGGTTTAGCCACTTCCAAGAATAACACTGGGGGGGAGATTTGTTTAGTGCCATTTTAAAATCTTATGACAGTCTCTTCTCGAAATGAGCATACACAAGTAAAAAGAATCCAACTGAAGCTGCCCTTGTAACCCTTATTTTGGCTTTTTTCTGGCTGCTAAGCACATGCCTTTCAACCTTGATGTTGTTGTCTAGTGCTTCATGTTGGCAATACTATGTAATTTCACTGTGAGTTCCCACAAAGGCATAGATTTGATCTCAATGTACAGAACATGAATTGCAGAGAAATAAAACTATCCAGTGCTTTTAAGGGAATCTTGGTTTTATTTCTGCTGTTTCCCTGCTTTGCTTTTGATGAGCATGAACATCTCTTAACACATCTGTCTTTGCATTAAGATCTGTTTCTTTCTACTACAGTCCAGTGCCTATGCAACTGTTCCTAGTGTTTCTCCTAATTTTGTCTGGCACGTGGATATTAAACCTTTGGGAAAAGACCATATAGAAGAATTGCAGCTACTTTTTATGTATAAGAATATGAGCTTATCTCAGGAAAGTGTTTTTCTCTTATCACTCATACCTCTCTCTTCCATGAGCTTACTAATATTTTGTTCTTTTTTAAGACTGAAGTGTTTCCCTTGACATCTGTACTTGACAGTGCAAGTGGTGTGGAATCTAAACAGGATTTTCCCCTGTGTTTTGTGTCAGGAAGTGCACTGGCAAACGTTTCCAGAGAAATCTGGAAAGCAAATGAAAAATCAGATTAAACTACCAAACTGTCATTGCACATGGAAGTCTCGATCAGTCCAAGAATCTGTCTCTGCTCTGACTTCAGACCAGAATATGCTTTCTGTAATGACAGGACAGAAAATGTTTATTTTCTAGCAGAGCAGATAAATCAGTGCCTAATTGCTACATCTCCTGGCTACCAGTAATGAAATAAATTTTAAAAATACTGGGCATATGGTATTGACAAACTATGTATCTAAATATAATCACTCGAGTCATCTTAATTAAAGCTGTACAGTCTTTGGCTGATAATGTTCTTGCTAAGCTTGTTTTGAAAGATTAGAAAATATTTGTTATTTTCCCTCCTGGACAGAAGGAGACAGACCTGTGGCTGAACATTTAGGAGCATATGAAAATGGAAGGCACATCCCTCAGATCTTGCAAATTCTCTACCATTAACTAACACCCTAGTTTGATGTACTTTTCCTTTACAAAGGGATGAGGTATATTTTTGAAAAGGCAATAGTTCATGATCTCTATTAGAAATATTGGGAAAAATAAAATTGAAATTTGCTTAATTTTGCTTAAAGTGCCTTGCTGTTTTTTGCCCACTAATGTACTGAGGAATGCAGAATACAAAGGAACATATTAGAAGGATGTAAATCCTTGACAAGAGGAAATTCAAGCAAGAATTTTTCTCTTGGCTTTTAAACTCAGGTCTTCAAAACTCATGAACAGTGAGCAATGACTCTTCATATGAGTTATGTTGAAAGTAAATTAACCAACAGTTTCTCTAAGAGTTCCTCACAATAAGTCTCAAAGAGAAAGAGATCACCAAATCTCTTTCCAGAGTTTATATGATCCAATTGTAAAGACAACACTAGATCTACAGGAATCAAGAGTCTTAAGTTTGGGATTTCATCAGTAATATTTATTCTTCAGTAATATTTATTCTATTTATTCATCAGTATTATAATATTTATTCATCAGTAATATTTATTCTATTTTTTTTTTCCAGGATGGAAGCAATAGTGGGTTTTGTGGAGAAAAAAATGCAAAAACATGTAGAGTTTCATATTTTCTATCTGCAGGAGCTGTAGCAATAAGACAGTAAAGTAACTACAGAAGGAAACACAAGTCTAGAGGCAAAATGACATAAAAGCAGAACAGAAAAAGAGGTAGTAAAAGGAAGGGGGTTTCGTTCTTTAAGCATTTCTTTATTACTGTCCATCTTGCTAAATGTGTAGTTACCAGCCTTACAGACTGAATGTTAATCAAAAGGAAGTGGTGGTTAGCAGCAATTCAGCAGTTGTGTGTAAATAGATTTTTAGATATTAAATTGCAATTAAAGGCTTCTAACAAATACGTTTCAGAGCAATGAACTCAGCCCCAAAGGTCTGGAAGGAAGAATAGTAAAGCTGCATTCGGCCACAAACCACTAACCATAAACAAAAGATTGGCAGCTTGTTCACTTCCTAAAACACCTTATTAACAGAGTCCTTTAACTCTTTCCTTATGAAGAGCTACAACAAAATAGCAAAATCTGCCCCCGCTTCTGAAACCAGCCAACCTGGAGAATGTCTTGGTTTAAAGGGAAAATATCTAGCAATCTAAAAATGCATTATTCTCCTAAACTTTGTTGTTACCTGATATCCCTTAGTTTAACCTAGTATTAATCCCGTATTAAGGACCGCATTACCTGGAGAGATTTGAATAGGCAATGGAGTCTGGAAAAATAACTGTATCCCTCTACTATTAGCATGGCCCTGAAAACTGGAGACTCCACCAAGTCAGAGGAGGGCAGAAGGAACTTCAGTGTGCCCATACGGTCTGCTGCACACCTTGCAGAGGTGCTGTTATCTCCTAGGTACAAAAACCCTATTAAAAGATGATGATTTGACATGAAGGGCAACCTTGTCCTTTAGGATATGGATTAAGATCATCAATTTATTTCTGTGCTGGGCATTCAACAAATCTCAGAATTACAATGTAATATTAAAGTCCTATCTGAACTTTTCTGCAACTATCTGGTCACTTTTCTTGTCTCTGCAGAATACACCTCATTTGAATTTCACCCATTTTCTTCTTATTGCAGACTTTCATTAGCTTATTCTTTATCTGCCCTGAAGCGTGTGACGATAATAACGTTGCTTATATAGCTCCTTTCATTTTCAAAGCGTTTTACAAACATTAACTAATTAATGGAGAAGGCAGAGAATCAAATAATGAATTGTTCAACCTATTGGTGCACTGATATAGATAGATAATACGATTTGTTCACTACCTGCATAGTTCAGAGGTGGATTCTAACTCAAAGTGCTGGCCAATTTGACTGTCGCCGATGATGACAGAGGGGGGAAAAAAAAGAGGCGTTTATGTTTCACCTACATGAAGCCCCTTTTTTCAGTTGAATTCATGCTTCAATCCTTCATTTCAAATTAGTTCCATCGAATGGAACACCAGGAGCACAATATACTGATTTTTGCAGAAATGAAGGAAGTAAGATCCATGCAATTATTTCCAAATCATCAAAATCTATGGATTTGACATTTCAATTGAAGAAATAATTTCATACAATTTTGGAAGCTACTTTTGTACAATTTCATGCTCTACAAAAAATCCATTTGGATACAGAACTGTGATACTTTGTGCAAACATCTCACATATTGGTTAATAATAACAGTGGTGACTTTTTCCTCCATCTTTGCTTTCATTGACCACCTGCCACCATTTTCTGCTGAGGAGCACGAGAAATTTCCAAGTTGTAACCAAAGTTAAAGAAACATGGTCAAAACAAAACAAACAAAACCCCAGATCTGTTCATGCTGTCATATGGCAGCAAGAAAGTGGTCTCTAAACTTCCCTCTCAAAATATTTGTTCTCTCATTTTTTCTGTATTAGGAGGAAGAATGAAAGGCAATTACCAAGCTGTGTTTCATGTGGTGCACATACTTAGATGTATTCAGGAAAAATGGAAAGGCTTGATTGAGAGGCCAGCACGGGAATGTTCAACTTCTCTTCCAGAGTTATCTCATGGCTATGCTGGTTAACCCAGGCTGAAATCATACAAGGGTTAGTTAGTGGTGAAGCCTTTTTCTCAGTCCAGAGGTAATTTTGGAGGGAATAGTTTTTCACCCTTTCCAAATGTGTGTGCAGAACTGTCAAAGTTTTAATAGATGTTGGGGGAAAAAATAAAATACATTTAAAAAAATAATACTGGTAGAATAAAAATAATAGTGGGAAGACATTTCATACTGAGTCTTAAACAAAACAAAACCAAACAAACGAAAAGCCACATTTTGTTTGAATTAATGTGTCGATTCCTGTTACTCATGATTGCCAGCAACTGTTGTCAGAGTGTCTGAATTCAAAGACATCAGGGAATTTAGCACAAATTATTATTTATTTAAATACTCATGCTGGAAGAATGATTTTCAGAGAGTGACATGAGATATGAGCAACACAAGCTGCTGTCTAGGGCAGTAAATGGTTTGGAGCCACAAAGCCTGTTTTGCCTAGCACAGAGCACTGGAAAGTGAAGGTCAGGGTTTGTGGGATGACAGCTGCAGCTAAGGAGGGGAGGGGGTTTCTCCAAGAAGTAGCAAATGCCAGTATCTTAATCCACCCACCTACTTTATTTTCTATCGCAGCAAGTATGTCTTTTCAGGACCTTGATCCTCACTTTCTGTCCCAGCTCTGTCCCTTTTCCCCTTGCTCCTGTTTCTGTGAAAGCAGCAGAATAGTGCTGGTCATCATCCGCAGGGTTGCAAGACCCCATCTTGCCAAGGGAATCATGGAAGCTTGAGTCAGCCCTGGATATTCGTTTGTTGCTCTCTGACATTCTGTTTTTAAAAGGATTCAGTCCTCCAGCCAAGGGCTGAGAGCTGTACCATGCGTTTGGGTAGCCAAATGCGCAATAACAAGCAGTCAGAGACACATTGATTAATCAAAATTCACAGAATCACAGAATTTTCTAGGTTGGAAGAGACCTCAAGATCATCAAGTCCAACCTCTGACCTAACACTAACAGTCCCCACTAAACCATATCCCTAAGCTCTACATCTAAACGTCTTTTAAAGACCTCCAGGGATGGTGACTCCACCACTTCCCTGGGCAGCCCGTTCCAGTGTCTAACAACCCTTTCAGTAAAGAAGTTCTTCCTAATATCCAACCTAAAACTCCCCTGGCGCAACTTTAGCCCATTCCCCCTCGTCCTGTCACCAGGCACGTGGGAGAACAGACCAACCCCCACCTCGCTACAGCCTCCCTTGAGGTACCTGTAGAGAGCGATAAGGTCACCCCTGAGCCTCCTTTTCTCCAGGCTGAACAAGCCCAGCTCCCTCAGCCGCTCCTCGTAAGACTTGTTCTCCAGACCCTTCACCAGCTTCGTAGCCCTTCTCTGGACTCACTCGAGCACCTCCATGTCCTTCTTGTAGCGAGGGGCCCAAAACTGAACGCAGTACTCGAGGTGCGGCCTCACCAGAGCCGAGTACAGGGGGACGATCACCTCCCTGGCCCTGCTGGCCACACTGTTTCTTATACAGGCCAGGATGCTGTTGGCCTTCTTGGCCACCTGAGCACACTGCTGGCTCATATTCAGCCGACTATCAACCATCACTCCCAGGTCCTTCTCTGCCTGGCAGCTCTCCAACCACTCATCTCCCAGCCTGTAGCTCTGCTTGGGGTTATTGCGCCCCAGGTGCAGGACCCGGCACTTGGCCTTGTTGAACTTCATGCAGTTGACCTCGGCCCATCGGTCCAGCCTCTCCAGATCCTCCTGCAGAGCCTTCCTACCCTCGAGCAGATCGACACTCGCACCTAACTTGGTGTCATCTGCAAACTTACTGAGGGTGCACTCAATGCCCTCATCCAGATCATCAATGAAGATATTGAAGAGGACCGGCCCCAGCACCGAGCCCTGGGGAACGCCACTAGTGACCGGCCTCCAACTGGATTTGACTACATTTACCACGATATAAAATTATATCAGAAATACTTATCAGTATCTTCCAAGGCAAGGTTCTCACTAACAATGCATTTGTATAACAAATAACAGTTCATCAGGAAGCTGATTTGTAATTATTATCCTTTCCAGCACGTGATCGAGTCTCTTTGAGCTCTCTCTGTAGGTGCAGCCTTTTTGGAATGGTATTGAATGCTGTGAAGAACAGGCCTGTTTTTGTCTCTATCGTATATCGAAAGCAGTAAGTTTCATTCTTCATGGCAGTGCATCCACCATATTATTGGGAGACTTTAACTGCAGGCTAAAACTATTCCCAGAAATAACTCTTTCTACTGTATCAGAATTGCTGTGGTGATGAAGAACAGTTTGAAACAATGTGAGGCTTGAGTCAAAGGGATTATTTTCAAAATTTACCTAGACAGGGAAAGAGGAGAGGAAAGAGACTTCTGTATTTAATTTAGATCTTGATTCATTTGCAAATTGCTTGGCAAACAAGTTTATGCATATTAATTACATTTCTAATGAGAAATACTTGCAGATGCACCTGTTTTCATGGCAAAGTATAGATTGGGCTTGTGAAGTTAACATACTTCGTTTAGTAACTGTTGGCTTGACTATTTCGTTAGGATATGCAGTGCTGGATGAACAAATGCCATCACAATTTTTTCACTGATGTCCGGCTGTACAAGTCACAGAGCAGCTGGGATTGATTGCTGGTGGGGACCCCAAGATTAAAGCAACCTGCGTGGGTGTGGGTGACAGCAGGGACATCCCGTAGTCACACAGAAGAGTTGTCTTCTCCCAAAGCAAAGGGCTAACCATGTGAAAAATACAGGTATGCAGAGACTTGCCATGGATTCTCACGTGCTTTTCCCATGAGAGCAGAAGCTTTTGAAAAATGTCAGTGTTGATTCAGTGAGTAATTAGCTTGTGCTTTTGTTGCAAAATGGCCTCCATAATGCTACAGGTAGGAGTCGGCAGTTTCAACTATGTTGGTCAAAAACTGAGCCTAGGCAAAATGTAGATGATAGGAAGTACATTGTGCACCTAGAGTTTGTTCCTAGAGGTATGTCTGAACAATACATTTGATTTTTACTGGTATGGTGAGGTATCATTTGAACTTTGCTTGTTGGTGTTATTTAAAAAAAAAAAAAAAAAAAAAAAAAAAGTTAAAATCTTTAAATTAACACTCACTCTTTATTTCTGCTTCATTATTTAAAGTGTTTATTCAGTACCACAGTTTAGTCTTCACTGAGCTTGTAGTGCATCTTGTATAAAATTGCAAGAACTATAATATAACATTACCAAATCTAATGCTAAATGGTGCTTGTTAATGGTTGAAATTATAGTTTAGATCCTGAGAGTACAAAAGCGTAGTAAGATCCTTCGCACTTCGATATGGGTTTCGGAATTCATATTAATGCTGATGAAATTTATGCTTGGGGATCTGGGAGAAAATACGCACCATGAAAACCTGAGTGTTTCCTAGCTGTGCTTCACTGCAATGCACAGTGCTGAAACAATCCCCGCCTGTTGCAAGCCTCACTCAAGGCACAGTAATTATAGTAATTAATGGCATTGTAAAGCACTACTTATTTTTAGTAGATGTAATTGCCAAGGATGCTTCTTTTTAAAATGCTTTGAACTGCGTTCTCTGTCAGCAAGCACAGAGACTGACAGATATTTTTTTCTAATTGAGAAAAACAAATCAGTCATCAAAGTCAAAATTCTTAGGAATAGCGGAGCATAGTTCATACTGAGGAGGGACTTAGTCCCTTTGGAGTGACATTGACTGATTTTTTATGGGTCTGCTTATGGAGTAAGATAGTGTTTTAACACCTGAACAAGGGTGTGACAAGTGATTGTGACAAGTGATGGAGGAAGTGTGTCCTGTCACTGCCTTCAGCTCAGTTCTTGCTTACAGAGGTATTCTGAGCTTTCTGCAGATCAGTCCCTCCCAGATAAGCATCCTGTTTTATTTGTGGAAGGCTTGTTTACTTTTCCCAGGAATGCACTGCAGGAAATTCTTACCATTTTGCTGCACCTTAATGTTGTAAAGCTGAATAAATACAAGAAGAACAAAGGAAATATCTAGGCATGAGAATGGCTTTTGGTTGAACAAATGGATTTCACCTCTGTAAAATCAAACAGAAACGTAGTGATTTCCTGTAACATTTAAATGATTAAGTAATGCACAGAGAAAAAAAGCAAAACCAGCTAAGTGAAAAAAGTATGAAATGATTTACAGCAGATATCCCAAAACCCAGGAGAGGAGGCTTATGACAAGAGAAACTGAGAGAACAAATCCAAAAAGCACAAGAAAATAAAATAATAATAATAATAATAAAAAAAACTTTCATGTGCTGTCACAAGACATCTGATTTTGAAAGATAGAACATAAGGTCAAGATGCAACAAAACATGATTTAGTAAAAATGTACAGATGTTAACTAAAGGAAACAGCTTTTAAAAAGGAATTAAAAATGAAAACACTTGAAAACTCAAGATGTATACTTCTTGGGTCTGGATCCATCACAGCACTATCTCCTGCCACAGACCTGGTGGGGGACAAGGTCAATAGTGTTTCAATGCATAAAGCGCACAAATCCAGGGTCCAAAACACCCAAATGCAGCCAATGTATTTCTTGATACTTGACATCTGTCATCTACAGTGGAGTACCTACAGCATCAATGTGCATTTTTACAGGTACTGAAAGCTAAGTCCTCAGCCTGGGGTAAAATCACTAGAACCTTACTGACTTGCAGGAAGCTAGCCCTGTCCCCAGGTAGCTGAAGGTTCAGCTTTAAATAAGGGAACTGAACAACTAAATGAATATACATGACCTAAAAGGATTAGTACCATGCTGTTTTTATAGCAGAGTAATTTATTTGACTTCAGGCAAATTACTCCTGGTTTTTGATGTTGTGAATATAACTAGTTAAAAGAGGAAAATTTGTGTGGTAGGGAAGAGACCAGGCTGCAGAGCACAGCTGGTGATACACACTGGTTCAAGAGGGAAAGTTCAAGAGGGTTGCAGAGCAGTCTTTGAGACAGAAACCACAGAAGTTGCAGTGAATAGGCAGCAAGAATATGGGGGGCTTTGACTAGATATACTTCCTCTCCAGTTCATTTCTTTTCTTAAAAGGTTAAACGCAAAGAACGGGCAAGTTTGTCTGAAGAGGGTAGATTGGGCTGTACCGTAGAGCAGATGAGAAATTTAGCTGCTTGTGCTACCAGAAAAGCCAGTCTTCACTAGGTGTAATTCTGCATGGAAGTGGTGATTTGCTACCCGGTGCTCCACATAGGACAGCTGTCAGGTGAGCAGGGCTGACTGCTGCAAACGAAGTCATTAGATTTCTCCAATCCTGTTACCTCTGACACTTTTCTCTGCACGTTTTACCAAAAATCCACTGACACAGTGGCATATATATTCAGCTGTGCTGCAGAGAGCAGGAAGTCAGTGAAGGATACAGCTTCAGTTTTGTTGTGCATGCCGTCTGAAGGTACTTGTTGTCATCATTTGTTGTTTCTTTGGGGCATGGGGTTATTTGTTGTTTTGTTGTTGTTCATCAGAGGGGAAAAAAAAGTCTCAGCTACTGTGGGCATTAATGCGTGGAAAGAGTCTTGAGGCAGCCATGGAGGTTTACAGACTAGGATCCCTTTTGTTGTTCTGTTCTACCTCTGATTGAATATCCACATCTCACTGGAAACCCAAACACAAATAACGAGGAGGCAAATGGCAAATGCACTTGTGTCAATATTACCGCTTCCTGATGATTTCTCAAGCAGGATTTTCCATGGCTGTGTTTGCAATTCAAAGAAAACCGTAGGAAATAATGCAAGTATACTAAGGTCCTAAGCAATGGTCAAAAAATAACAGCTCAGCAAGTGTGCATTTTAACGAGGTGTTAATTGAGAGTAGGGTGAATGTAAGCAGAGAGCTCAGAGAAGGTGCTTGTTGGATTTGTTGGAAACCAGAACCACCTACGTGCTGGACTCTACTCCAGAACAAGGATGAGTTCAACTCTAGTTTTTCCTACTTCAGGCTTTGTTACAGTTATATTGGTTGGAACATTTGTAATTGATTTACTCGGAGCTATCACTCCAAGTTCAAAAAACAGATGGGTATTATTTAATTGCTGAAGCAGAACTGCTCACGTATTTACATAGAGAAAATGAAGGAAGAAAAATATTCATTCTGTGTTCCCTTCTTTAATCCACCAGTTAAACTGAAAATGTGTCTAGTGCTTTGTTCCCAAATCACATCACAAAACACTGAAGCCATTTTAGAGCCTTTCCTTTTCCTCCTGAAAGAGTGTGGCAACACTATCCTTCCACATTTCAAGCATTTCAACCAAGGAGAAAGTCATATGAAAGGCTCTCAAAAGTGCTACTTTATCTCCATATTCACTATTCAGGCTTGAAAGGGAACTCTTCTTTGGCTGCCTCCCAGAATAACATATTTAAAAGCATGCCTTTGATTTCCTACTTTAAATAGAAAACAAAAGCACAGTTTTTAAAAAGTTAAGTCACTTTTTACTCTGATACTTCATTAAGCTCACTAGAGACTTGTGTCCATCTCAATTTTCAAAGCACCACAAGAGGTTTTAGTTTTGTAATTCCTCTTTGACTGAATTCCGTATTCCCTGCTTTGAAAATGTAAAGCTGAAATGTCATTCCTATCATAGCTGGGAATACTCTTGTTTTTTTATGATATATTTTTTTTTTTTTTTTCTTACAAAAGTAGTGTGTATGTAGCTAATGGTAGTACCTTTGGATATCCCTTAATCTGCATCTGTAACTTGAAGTGAAGCATTGATTTATTTTTTTGTTGTTGTTTTGGCTGGGGGTAGTTATTTTAACCCAAGCGTAACGCTTTTGCACATCCACTCATTTAGTGATTAAACTGTCCTCTAGACTGCATGGCAGTCTTAAGGGCTGCATGAATGGGCACTTGCCTTATAATCAGATGAAAAAGTCTGGTCGAGCTGGAAGGCACCCAAGACCCACAGTATTGATGGTTCAGGCTGCCACTCGATGTGGTTTTGGCTCCCTGACACCACTCTACTCAAAACGGTGCACCTGAATTTCCCTCTGCCCCATTCAGAATTGCTCAGCTGTTGTCCTGCCCAGAGGCAGCACTGCCAGACAGCACAGTGTAGATTGGTGAACTAGCATTTTGATAACACTGGGGGTTGTTTTTTTTTAATTCAGTCTGGATGAAATCAATTGTGTTGCAGAGAAATGCAATACGGCTCTATAGACGATACAGTAAATGCCTGTGGAACATAACAAAGTAGGAAAAAAAGTATTATTCGTGATGTTTTTTGACCAGCCTATGGAGTTATCTCGCGAAGTATTATTCCCTTTTAAATTTCATTAGATACTTTCAGGAAGCTAGTTTGAAGTTGCTATTTTTTACAAAAACCTATAGCACTTTTTAACAACAACAAATGTCACAATCAACAGACAAAAGAATGTAGGTAGATCTACCAGGAGGAAAAAGTGAAGCAAAATGAAGAATATTGAATGTCTTTTTTTCTGTCCTACATTATTGATACGGCTACATCATCTAGACCTTATCCTGAAGTCTACCTCTGATCAGAGGTGCACCCAAATGCATCCTTGTGGAAAGACTCAGTATGGAAGCAAACTGTTGATTTCTCCAAAGAGTCAATGGCTTATACTGTTTAAACAACTTTCTTTTTATGCACATTCTGTAGTCATAAATGTCATTATAGAAAGTTAGAGAACCTCTAGCTTCAACATAGTTCACAACAACAATATGTATTGTGAACAATTGGACTTTTGGCTTTCATTTTGATTAAAATCCACTAACATTTTCTAAGTTACAATGAGTAAAAACCTGTCACGCCAGGATCTACTCAGGTGAAGAAAGGGTTGACCACTAATGGATTTCACCCTTCAAAATTTAAAAAAATCAAATTCAAATAAAATCCATGAAACATGATAAAAATAATAATTACATGGAAGTGGTGCACAAATGATAATATCTGATTGAATACCTCCTTTAATGGGGAATCTACTACTATGGTAACAGACAAAAAAAAAAGAAAAAACTAATATATTCTGACTAATCAGAATTGATGTTAATTAAAGAAGAGTTCAAGATAATGACTTCTCATTACTACTTGATAGCTAGAAATAGATTGTTCTACCTCTAGGTAAAATAAGCAATTAGATAACTTCTGTTTTTAAGGACTTCTTTTTTTTAAGAAGTCTTATCTCATTCCCTGTTCTTTTTCTGTTGTCAAAATATTAATATGCACATGTCTGATTTTTATCGCTGCTCATCTCTATACATTTTTGTGGTTCTGAAACTACATTAGTCTTTCACTTCAATCTGATTTTTTTTTCTGTTGCTGTAAAGAAAGCACAGCTTGGATTATACCCTGGAAGTCTTCTATAAAGCATTGGATTATACACATTAAAGAGCAGCAAATACGCAGTACAGGCGGAGCTGAATTTTTCTCAGAAAACTCAAATCTCAAACAAGCAGGATGAACTTTGAGAAAAACTGAGTATAATTTTCAGTAGACATACAGTTTCTTGGTGGAGGAGTTAAGCTATGAGGGTTTCTAGGACACTATCCATTACCACACAGAATACAGTGGCTTTGTTTCAGACTTCCTTTGAAACCTGAAATTTATCCAAACCCAGAAATTTCAAGTGATACTTATGGTGCACAAATACGTGTAAAATAAAGCAAAAGGTTATCCACTGCAGTGCATGAGAAAACTAAAACAAAGAGCATCACATAATCAGAAGGAGATGGCGTAAGTAAATTGGAGAGGAAAAATAAAAAAAAAAAAAAATAATAATAATGTAAATACAGTTAGTAATAAGAATTGTAATAAGTAATAAGAATTTACAGTTAGTAAAAAGAATTGTAGCATTATTTAGATTGAGTCCAGAGGAGGACCACAAAGATGATCAGGGGGCTCAAACACCTCTTCTACAAAGAGTCCGGGGGAGTTGGGGTTGTTCAGCCTGGAGAAAAGAAGGCTCCAGGGAGACTTTATAGTGGCCTTCCAGTACCTAAGGGGGCCTGAGGAAAGCAGGTGAGGGACTCTGTCAGGGAGTGAAGTGACAGAACAAGGGGGAATGGCTTTAAACTAAAAGGGGAGAGTTAGATCAGAAGAAATTCTTCACTCAGAGGTTGGTGAGGCCCTGGCACAGGCTGCCCAGAGAAGCTGTGGGTGCCCCATCCCTGGAGGTGCTCAAGGCCAGGCTGGATGGGGCTTTGGGCAACCTGGGCTGGTGGGAGGTGTCCCTGCCCATGGCAGCGGGGTAGAACTGCGTGGTCTTTAAGTTCCCTTCCAAAACCCAAACATTTTGGGGATTCTGTGATATAAAAATCAACAGAACCCTTTCAAACTAACCTTGATGTTGCTTTTTAATAAGGATATATATGTAGCCCATTCTAAATTGGGAGATGTGGTAGAGAGCTCTTTTAGTTATGCAATTTTAACGCATTTGAAGAAAATAGAAACTCATGGGAGATATTTGATGGCATATAGGGACTCCCAAAGCACTTGAGAAGCTTGAAAATAATTAAATTATCCTTTATATCACACTCATATTCCTCCTGAGCTCCTAGGAACTATGCAGTTACCATCTATGTTCATCACAGAATATTTAAGGCCTCTGGCTAGGAAATCCCTGGTTTACTTGGGATTTCTGTTTTATCACAAAACTTACTGCCATAGACTGAAGAAATAATGAATGTGTTTTCAGCATTCACTGATATTTAGTACCAAGGAATGTTTATCATCTTTGATGTGAAAGGGGGGTAAATATAAATGTTGTGTTACAGTCATTATCTCGCTGGGCAACAGATAACTAGTGCCACAGTCTGTACTGAGAGAGCTTTAGAACAAACAAAAATAGTCAGCTTTAATGAAGAAGCTGAAGCCGGAGAAGGATACTTAACAATGGCTGTATTAAGGTGCTGTTGGAAATCTCATTAGTGACGAGCACAGTCAGATAATAAAATGGAAATAACAGTCCACTAATAACTTCCTTAAGTTGCTTACGTAAAAGATAAAATTGTCTTCATTGTATTTCTTTAGGAAAGAACAAATAATTCAATATATTCCAGTTGCAACACAGTCCGTCTACTTCATAATCCACTTTTCTTATTCCAGATCATTTTTTTTTTCAGCAGAAAAGAGCAATAAGCACCCTGCTGCTTCTGTGTTACCAGTTCTCACAAGACACAGAATGTTAATAAGGACACTGGCTCACAAATGCCATAGCGAGGAACTGTGACTGCTTCATATGAGTTAGAAGTGATTCAACCCAGGGGCTGGTAGCAATTCCAGCAATGTTTTACCAGTAAGCAGATGAGGGTGACTTGACTGAGTTATGATCTCCAAGCCCTTGCCTGCAATCAATTTTGCTGTATGGGATTTTTCTTGGATAAATGTACTGAGTGATAGCTTCACCCCCAGACCGGTCATGCCATTCTGTGCATCAGATGGTTTTTAGATTATTTTTCCAGATCTTAAGAGCTTAACAATTTCTTTTTTTTTTTTTTTTTTTTTTTTTTTTCTCTTGAGCACCTCTCCCTTTCTTTTCCTTGGCATTTTCAGATACCAAGAGTGATTCACCTGCCCACTTCCATGCGACTTTCCCACCTCAGCTGAACGAAACAGAAACGGAACCACCTGTTTTGAAACATTTTTTGATGAATATTTATGGGGTTGGTCTTTTTCTTCAACATCCTCTTGTCTCAACTGCAGTTGCTTAGTACCAAGCATATTCTTCACATTTTCATAAACAAACATCACCATTTCCCTTTTCATATTATTGATTCCAAGCACTTTCACACATCTGTAGATGTTGTTGAAAGCATTGAAGTCAATAGCAAGCTCAGGCAGCAGAGTGGACCACAGGTGAACAGCACTATAAAGGATTGCAAATAAAATCTGATGCTGGTCTTACAGACCAAGAAAAAGAACAGATACAGCCCTTGTCTATTTTATCTTTCCATGTGGCAAGAAGACTTGGTAGATCTGGAAGCAGTTAATGAAAGCAGTATAAAACTAAATCTACTGTAGCCTGTGGTCAGCCAAATATGCAGTAATATGCTTGTTAAACCAGTGTGCTATAAGAATAACTATTTGGAGTTGGCCAAGAAGCACAGTAGTTTGGAAGGACTTGACGGTCATATGAAGAAAAGAAACAAGACCAAAATGTCTCATTACGGGGAAAACATAATAGTGGAAGGAAAAGCAGAAGGGCTTCAGCTGTGATTTTTAGCCATGATTGTTTTATGTAGCAATTAGAATAGGAGTTAGGAAATATCTCTGTAATCACTGACATGATTTCAGGCAAAGCACTTACCATCTGGAGTTTTGGTTTTCCTATCTGTAAAATTTGAGAAAAAAAAAATGAAATTCATAAAGGAAAGGTGGTATAAAACTTCTAGGTTATGCTGTTCGGAAGGGCTCTACCTATGGGCCACATGTGATTCTTCACTCGTTTGCCCATCTGCTCTTGAGATTAAACATGAAACTAAATCCAGCAGCTCAAATTTTAGTCCCTTTAAATAGTAAGGGTCAGGAAGCTTCATATTTGAACATGCAACTGTATTTAGAGCTGGGGGAAACCTAAAAGAAAACGAAATCCTTTTAATTAACAAGAAATAGAGAACTCATGCAGCTGTGATTTTGGCCTGTTCTTTAAGTTAGGTGGGGGTGCACTGAGAACTGTCTCCTCTCCTAGGAAATAGCTGTCAAATTGAATAGAAGATATTCGACAACAGTGTATGATGGAAAGACTTGCCAAACTCTTATTTTTTCTGTTCAGTTTTCACCATCTTCAACAATTTTTGGTTTGTAGACAGGCAGGGAAGACTTTTTGAAATGTTCACACTCGCATTCCTGTGTAAAAACCTTGCAGCATGGGTAGTGTTGCAAAGCTCCTCCCTTGTCCTCTCCTGTTGTGCTTTCTGACTCTCAAAGCCCAGGGGCAGTTGCTGCTATCATGCCACCCTGTAAAGGGGCCAACTGCCGTGCTGTTAAGAGCGGGGACGTTTAGATAGAGGAGCTGGAAGCTGATACAGATTAGGGTCCTGTGCTCTACCTTGCTCTAGTCCTGTGCCAGCTGCACTGCACAGCAGATGGCTTCCTGTGGCTGCCTGTTGCTGGAAGTGGTTATCAAACCTTTCTTCCAAACCTTTGTCACACAGGGAAAGCGTATGAAACGTAGCAGGGATGTGCTGCCGAGTCGCAGTGACGTGCCGCAGCACGGGGAGTTAGCTGCCATTAGTTCAGTAAGCCTGAAAGAAAAGAGTTGTTCTGGCTGGTGCCAACCTGCGGCCGGTGTGGAGAAATCCCCGTGGGAAATTTCTAAAGGGTGGCGAGGAGAAAACTGAGGATGATCTTATAGTTTTGCTGCTGCTGCTGAAGCTATGAAAAAAAAAAAAAAAAAAAAAAAAGAGCCTTGGTCTCTGGGTGTCCTTTGGGAATTGAGCAGTGCATTTATCCAGCTGAAGTAAACTGTTGCAGCTCTGCTGATCTCA
This sequence comes from Oxyura jamaicensis, assembly GCF_011077185.1. NCBI lineage: Eukaryota > Metazoa > Chordata > Aves > Anseriformes > Anatidae > Oxyura > Oxyura jamaicensis. The sequence goes on from NC_048893.1 coordinate 90,305,559, forward strand.
GTAAAATCAATGGAGATGTGACAATTTGCCTCAGCTGATGAAATGGCCTGGGACACAGCTTTCAGTGCCGAGCGGGAACTCTGTCTGCTGACAAAGAGCTGTCAGCGTGTTGTAGCATCTGGGAAATTTGTTGCATAATGTCACTTAAAGAGATGGTAAGGGGAAAAGGAGACCCTGAAAAGTAGTGGCTGTGGGCAGAAGGCCAGAAGCAGTCATTTTGCTGCCATATCCATTAAAAGAAAAGGGAAAAAAAAAAACATCTGTGGCAGCTAAATTGGTATAATAAAGCCAGCAGATGAAAGCAAAAAGATCAGAAGGAAAGAAACACAAAACATAGAAAAATGAAACTAGAGACATTGAAACATGCTTTTTATTTCCGGAAGTTTGCAATAGAATAGAAGGTAGAGGAAAACATTTTATTAAAAAAATATGAAGAGTTGAGACCATTTCCTCACAGTGCGGGGAAATCGCTCACAGAAAGAAGCCAGGGCTGTAGCAAAGTATATTCCTCTGGACTGCCAACTGTTAGGGGAAGGCTGGTCACAGGTGGGACCGCGGCATGGTTGGTGTTGGAGAATCTCTGGGGATGTGCCACCATTTCTGGCAAAAAAAAAAAAAAAAAAAAAAAAAAGCTTCCAACTACTTTTCACAAATGACTTCATGGCACATTTCACAGACATGTTGATCCTCATGTCCTGTCCTGGCAAAATTCCAGTTTAGGTAATTGCATCTGCATCGGGTAATTACATCTGCATAAGCTCACCTAGAGATATCATCTGTAGTATGGGTCAAATCCTGCACACGAGCTGCTGATCTCAACTTTAAAAACAGACCCTGAAGTTTGTGTATTCTTAAATGGTTATTGTGCTTTTTAACCCACCTGCTTATGGTGTGCTGGTCAGTGGAAGTTTGCAAAGTGATTTTACATCCTTCAGGGTAAACAGAGTCACATAAATGTAGTAGGCTCCTTCACAGTGAGCAGAGCTCGGTGTATACATTAGAAAAGTAAAGAAAAGAGAAGTAGAAAAGGTTAAAGCTACAGATGAGAAAGAGAGAGAGAGTCTGAATGAAAGAAAAATGTCAAGGAAGAAAAAATCATTGCACACATTCTGTGTCACGTCCACTTTTACTTGCACTTGATTCACTTAAGTGTGGCCTACCTGACTATATCTAGTTCCAGAAACTGGAATCAGCCACTCAGAGTGGTCCCATGTCTCTCCGTGGCTGCTTTAGTCACTAACTAAAATCAGAACAACTTGTATTTGTTCCCTTTTATCACTGTTCTGTAAAATGTAAGTGATGGCCTTTTTCTTGTTTTCCTTGACCATAGTTAGCTATTTTCAGAGCATCCCTTACCTCATCAGGTGGGTAAAAATCTCCTTTGTGGATCCTGATGTGCAGCATTGACCAGAAGCAGCTCCTGAGTTAGTTAGCATCACCAGGACTGAAAAAGTCTTGGAGATGTGTGGAAGGCACTCTTCAGATGCCCTAAATGTTGTCAGGCGTGACAGTATGAAACTGGGAACTTCAGGCATCTACACCCTTTGGAAGGTTTAGCATCCAGAATATTTTTGATCCCAGTCTAATCTGGCAGCAGTTTGTAAATAGCAGAGGTATAGAAAGGATCCTAATGCAGTAGGCTGGGCAGTGCTTAATTAAGACCAAGCCTTCGATAACAACGCACATAGTCATAGACCCAATGCATTCTGCTGATTTTTAGATAATTTAGGAGTGCGGTCTCTGTGTTCAATAGAAAATGTTTGGTAGGCAGTCACAAACATAATTCACACTATTTAAGGGGCTCAGCCAAGTTCTGGAGGTGCCTATGGCTGTGGACGGGAGAGCCAGAAGCAAGGGTTGTGTTAAGGCGGTGGGCCTCCTGCACAGCGTAAGCCAGAGAATGTCACCAAGCATAATTGTTTGTGTGCTGAGCCTGCTGGTTGAACTGGAGCATCGCTCTTAAAAAGATCGGCAGGAAAAAGTGCCCTTTTAAAGCCAGGATGTTCATTTTTATTATTATGGTTCCAGCATATTTCCTAAAATTGTTGGAATGCCAGATGCCACTTCGGTGAACTCCAGATGGCGGAACTTTAATCAGTAGTGAGATGTGATTTACTAGAAATGCTCCTTTACAGCAAAAGTAGGTTTCAGGCTTCTTCTTCTCCTTGGTTTTTGTTTTGTTTTGTTTGTGTGTTGTTTTTTTGTGTGTTTTTTTTTTTTAAGCATTTTGGTTTGCTTTTCAGACTGTGCATTTAAAGTTTCTTTGCTCTACAGATTTATGTAAGATTTAAGTATCATTATGTTAAAAAGTACCTCAGAACTAAATATTGCTTGCCATGCAGGGTGATGAGAAGTAAAATTCTTCATTGTAAGGGTTACCCAAGAACCTAGAACATCAACCTATCCCATTTTTTCAAGGTGAGAGCCTACTTTTGTTTAGTGCTCACAGCAAGCCTTAAAATACTTTCCTCCACTTCTCAACCTCAGGGTATTGTTTCATATGGTAACAGCATGCCTAGATGTAAATATTTGCATAAGGACTAGGTTCTCTGGTCTGCTTTGTTTTGTGCTGCCTGCAGCTTCCCAGCTGGGGTTCCTGCACTGATGAGAGAGCATAAAATCAAATATAGCTCCCTTCATCTTTCCCCTTTCCAACCCACTCACAGGAGCACAGCAGCGGCCAGCAGCCAAGGCATGATACACTGCTATCCCCATCCGTCCGGTATTCTCTGTGATCACATCTATCATCTTTATTCGGGGAGACAGCTGCTGGAGGTAATCCAAAAGATTTGACCACATCTTTGTATTGTGGAAGCATTTCATATTCTTTCTTTCAGCTAGAAGTGCAACCTGATAATAATAGGTCTTATTTCCTCTGCGGGCCTAAGGAATAACATGACACTGCAGTGTCACATAAAAAGATAGAGTGGAAGGGTGAAGAGAGCTGATGTGATTCCCTGATTATTTCTCCTTAAAGCCTATTTGTTTAACCACCTTTGCTCTTTCTTCTTCTTTTTCTTTTTCTTCCTTCTTTTTTTTTAACATGTACCTCTGTGAGCACAGTTCAGAAGGCAGCGGTGAGAATTTTAACTAATATAACCTATTTGTGAAAACAATTAGAAAAAAAATGAGGTGCAGTGGGGGAGTCATTTACACCAAAGAAATCATAATCTATAGCTCAGCACAAATAAGCAAAACCAAAGCCATTCTTACAGTTTTCATAATTTTGAGTGCCTTGGGGTTACTCCAACCATGAATTCCTGTGCTTATACTCTTGGTTCCATAGGCTGTATCACATCTGCTTAATAGAGCTAATTTTAATGTGATTCCATCAGCTTTCATGTCCATTGAGCAGTGGACATGTGGGCTGATGCATAGCCCAGCTGCCTGAATACCTGTCTCATTTCTCAGGTGGGTCCAGAGTTCTGTGATGCCATGGTTGCCCCGGGCATCAGAAATAGTAGCTGTAATGCCAGCTGCAGAGCATTTAATTCCCAGAAGCACCTGGGTAGCTGCTGTATATACCTGACATAGATTTATGGAAGGACCAGGAGGGCATTACTTCAGAGGCCTGCTATCCTGCTAAGCTCATTCCCCCTCCAGGTACAAAGGAAGTAAGTCCACATCTGATGGCATATCTCTAAAAACAACAGCTAGGTTAGAAATATAGTTGAGATCAACTCTACCAAAGGGTTAAAAACAACTGATCTTCCCATTACTCCCTCTTTTAATTTCTCTTGGATAAACAGTAGATCCTGTTAAAGAGAGAAACTCAACAAATTGATTTGGTCTTACCCGATTTTTGTTTTCTCTCACCCTCAGTTACAGGGGTCAATGAGCAGAACATATGTTGAAAGTATAATCATCAGAAGAGCACAGGATGGTCAGGTCAGACAATCACTATTTTGGCTTAACTTCTCGCTGAGCCTCTGCCTCTCTACCAGCAAAATCGTATGTCATCTTTCATTCTCAAATACCTCACTGCTGAGCGCCTTGTAAAACTTGACCTGCCTCTCTAAGAATGACTTCATGCTGTGCTGAAACACAGCTCCTCTAGGACCTCAAAGTGATGCCTGTTAAGGGGCGCAATGTAATATGAATGAAGAGGGAATTAATACTGGGTTGCCCAATGTGTTTCAGGAGGCATTTCAGTCAAGATTTTGGGCTGGAATCTCCATTCAAGCCAAAAGGTTGATAGGACAATTAAGGACAAAAGGGATTCATGAGATCACTTTTACACCTCATGTGAAGTCTCTCCTCAGTCCCATCTTTTTTGCAGGATATAATTACGTCACTAGTTCAGTACTTACTAATAATTGCATATCACATACTTCTGCCAGGACCTGCAACTATTTCAGTTTTCCTTTAAAGTTACCGATTCTGACAGTAGTCCTACACAAGTTACCCTTTGCACATAAATAAAATCTCAGCTTTCAGTAATAACACAGTAAAAGTGCTCTCTCTTTGTGTAGAATATCTGCTGCTGCTACACCACTAACCAGGCATTTATCATATAATCACATTTTTGCTGAACTATATGCCATATGTGATCAAACGAATGATGAATAAATTCAGAATGCAATTTTAGCTAGTCTATTTTTTGTTCATATTTTCTTCTTAGTAGAGTTGAGTCTTTTTGACCTTGTGAAAAATGGCTGCACTTGAACTAAAAATGTGTTTTATTTCTAGATAATGGACTATGCCAACTTTTTTTTTTTTTTTTTTTTTTTTTTTTTAATTCAATAGAAGCTGTTTGGTATAACAGGACATCTTCTTCATCCCTATTTATTTTTCTTCCTTTCAGCCCATACTCTTCAATAGAGCTAAAACTCCAGTCTTTACTCATATGTCCTGGCTCCAGCAATTCTTTTTTTGATTTCTATTGTTTTCTCTGTGGCAAGAACTCTTGCTATCAAGCATTACGTTTAGTTTTCCACTCATGTAGCTATGAGCTAAGAAATTACACCAATTTCTTGAGGCCTTCTGAGCTAAGTGAATTTGGCTCAATCTTTTTCAGCTATCAGCCCTTCCATTATTGTTAGGGAATGCTTCAGTGATATTTATCTGTCATTCTGGTAATGCAAGTTCTTTTGCTTTGATGCTGAGACTTTGAAACCTGGATACCTGACGACTAGCACTTCCTCCAGAAAGAGTCTAATTAAAATGTGCTAATGCAGTGACCCTTGGTTCCTTGTAACCCCTGAAGACGTCTCTTATGGATATCTGTTTTTGTTGTATGTCAGCTTTCAAAGCGAAAAGGTTTGGATTTACTCACAGCGTTGTGCAGGGGCATTGTGGAGCTTTTCATAAGACAGCAACCATCCCTCGTTCCAAAGCTGCTTGGGAACAGTGTGCTCTCTATGGCCCTTAAGAAAGATGCAGACTGCTCCCTCCCCACCATGTAGCCAGTGAGCTTTGTGCAGCTGCTTATCAGACGTTTTCTGCAGCTTCGTTAATGATCTGATTTGCATGTTTACCTATATTGTGTGCACAGCCACAAACATCGGTTTTGCTAAACAGTGTTTTGGCAGAAGTGAATAGTGTCAGATGGAGACTCAAAATGCTTGACAGAATTCCCTGGGGCAGTAACAGCAGATGTGGGGAGGCAGAAATTACAGCAAGCCTTGTAAGAAGGCTGGGCAAGGACCTCTGGGAAGACAGAGGCAGTCTGAGCTAACCAGGGGAGCCTGAGACGGATGCAGTTGCTTAGCAGAGGGGAACCCTCATGCGAGTTTCATGCAGATTGTCATTAGCTTCAGTAACTCCTGGCTTTTCTGTTGGGTCCTGTCATCTTATTCTGTTCCCTCATTAATTTCTCAACTGATTTTGCTTTTCTCTTGCTCTTGTTGTTTACTTCCTACCAATACTGTCATTCTATTTTCCTTCAGCATAGGATCCCACCATGCTTCCTGCTTCCATCTCTGTTCTCTGCATTGTCTCTGTTTCTCTTGCATTTTTTGAGTCATTCTTGTCCTTTCCTCTCCATTCATCCCCATGTTTCTCTCCTTGCTAATGTTTGATAGCAGCACTGCTCATGACTATCACCTGTTGTACACCAAACTCTGTAGGCATGGAAACCCTTTTAGCCCTATGGAAAGCCCAAAGAATCATTTGGCGCCTGGTTTGAACTTCAGTCCAAATACATTACCTTGCTGGACACACGGTTGATTAAAGTATGAAGTTGTTAAGAGCTGCTGGAGGGAGTGCAGGAGGAGTGAGTATCTGCCTGAAAGCCAAAAAAAACAAAACAAAAAAAAAAAAAAAAAAAAAAAAAGGCATGGCATTTGCCAGGTCATCACTAGGATTTGAACGTAGGACCCCAGATGACTGTAGCATCAGTGAACAGCCGTTTTTTGTAAAGGTGGACAGCTTCATCACACACAAGATGTAGACATGACAAAATGTGTCATGCTGAGGCAATTCTTCTATGTCATAAAATAGCAGAATGGTTGCTATACCATTCCCCTCTATCTTAAGCATGTTGGGTAGAAATGTTGTATGACAGTAGATGCTAGAACACATGGAAATTTAAGGGATGGTTTAAGGCGATCTATAGACTGCTTATATTTCATGACGGAGAGACTGAAGCACAGGAGTCTGCAAGCATTACGTGTGACTTACTGACAACTTTGACTAGAGGTCTAAGCTGTGCTAAGGCAAAAGAGCTGAACCCAATCCAAAAGGCAAAGACACACACTATCTGATCAGTCAGCATAGCACGAGCTGTTTGGGAATGTCTCGTGAGACAGTCCTCCACAAACCTTGCTCAAAGACACTGGGATGTTCTCTGCCATGGAGTGATATCATGCACTGAAATGTGTCTAAGTTGTTACTCCTAAAAATTTTCCCCCAGTACTTCTTACATAGTACATTATTGCCTGTAAACAACAGCTGAATGAATACATTCAGTGATGTCAGTTTTCCAGCTGTACTCAGATCTAACAGCTTCATGGCAAAAGACGTTTAACAGATAAATCGGGAGAGTAATCTTGTGCTTTACATGTTGCCCAGCTAGATGCGCTGAAAGGTGGTGCCCCCTTTGGTTGGCCTGTGCCAGAAAAGTTCTAGACAGTTCACTTACCTGTACTTCTACATCATCACAGAAAAGTTCAGAAGCGAGCAAAAATTTGTCTCATCCACCCTGTGACCACAAAGGAAGATCAGCTGTATATAACAAATCATATTGGTTGTTTGTCTTTTTTTTTTCTCCACACTTCTAGTCTATAAGAGGTTGGAAATTACGATACAGTTTTGGTAGTCAATATTTAGAAGAAAATAGTTGATATTTTTCTGATAGAAAGGGAGAGATAACTAGATTAGAATTATGTATTATTTTTACAAAGAACTGAGATGCATTTTTTTTAAAGGGAGAAGTATAAGGGGCATCATAATAAATAAAACACATCCAAACTTAGTCAATCGCTGCTTACAGGCTGCTTAATTGTATCTGAGCAAATACTACATCGCAGTGTCTTCAAAAAAATTTTGCTCTTTTTAATGTCAGACTTGATTCATTTTGATTTCTTCAAAAGCAGTCACTGATGGAAACTATTCATCTCATTATTTATCAGTGCATAGGGCTGAAAAAAATAAAATCACTTAATAAATGAAAGAATTCGTAAAAAAATTATGTGCACTTTACTATACATTAGCAATAAAAGCTGTTAAAATAACTTTTTTTTGCTTGAACCTTCAAGCCATTTATAAGCTATCCCTATGACATTTCAGATCAGGCTTCAAGTTATAGGTATACGCCGGTCTGCCTTCATATGTCCAAAATTAAGAAAAGAAAATTAACTTTTAAGGTTCTTTCCACCTATCAGTAGTGGTGACAGACGGTCTAAGAACGTCGCAGGTTGGTGGATATTTGAATCTAGCAGAAGTACCCCTGGGGACAGCAGTTTTAATTCAATCTTGAAAGGAATGGAAGATCTCTTTGTTTCCAGAAGAGTGACTGCAGCAAGAAAGCGGGGCTATAGATCAAATGCTTAGATTGAACAATAAGTGAGATGATGTATTTTAAATTGCTCAATGGTATAATGGTAGGGAGGTGCCAAGTGCTCTTTGAAAAGTGGTTTCAGATGTTTCCTACCCAGAACAATACAGATTTTGGAGACTTCATTTAAAAGCAATCAAAAGGCAAAAGGTCGCCATGCAAGCTGACTAATTGGTCGCCGGCCAGATGGAAACCTGTACTTAGTTCATTTCAAGGACAAGTTGCTGCTGGCTAATGTGTGGCAGATGGGGAGTTTATTTTCATGAGTCACACTGATTTTAAGGCTACATAAGTCTTTGTTTTGGGGAGGGTGTCAAGCCTGATCTTGTTTCTATCATCTGAAGGATAGTTTGTGCATGGCCCGTGAAAAAAAGATGTGTGTGAATCAAAAGTAAGGATTTCACCAACAGATCCTCTTTGCCTGCAACCTTAAACTCAACTTTCGTATGTTTACTGCCAAAGTACCATATTGGTCTAACCAACTTCCCTCTCCTGTGTCTTGTTCGGGATGCTTTCTAGATGACAAGTGGTATTTGTCGTCATCCACCATTTTGTCCCTGTCTCTGTAATGTGTGCCATAAATGGGAATGTCTTTCCAGAACAAAACCAGAAAATGATCTCACTCTCTCTGATTCCTCCCAAAGACCCATTTCTACTAGGAAATCTGCTGGGAAGTGCATGGGAGCTTGTTGAGGAATAAGCCCTAGAAAGATGTCAATAGTATGGAGTGGTCATTAGTATAATTTGCAAGTAGTTTGAATAATAATAATCAGAAAAAAATTGTTGTGTCTTCAAACACTTTTATGAAGATCCACCCATTCCCATGTTGAACATTGTCTCTTTTGTGCATTTCTTTGCACACTTCCTTCAGCTTTGTCTATATCTTTATTTGTTGAGATCTTTAAAGTAGCTCCTCTTTTCTGTGTTTCTGTGTTTTTGTTTGTTTGTTTGTTTGTTTGCTTAATTATTATTTTTCCATCAGAGTAGTTTCTTTAGCTTCAGGCAAAACATGGGATCTACTCTCTGTCCTTCAGAGCTCTGTAAAACCTCCTTTCAAGTCCGTTGCTGTTTCCAGTATCCTGGGAACAAAGATGTATTCATGCTTGAAATATCAAAACTTACCTGTTAGTCTTACTTAAAAAGTGAAACTCCAATAGTACAGCCAAGATTCCAAGTAAAGCATTGCCTTTATATTTTATTATGCCAGGAAATTACAGAGTTAAGGCCAGATTTACCAAAATACAGGACAATAGTCCCATATATGTGTCCAGAAAACTCTGTCATAAGTTACATTCACGTTTGGCAATCCTTCTTTCTAATGTGATTCTGGGATTTTATTTTATTTTATTTTAACCCTTTTTTTTTTCTTATACAAAAGGTCCTCTAAAACTTTACCTAGCTACAGGGCATGCATGATGATAAGTTGTGTATGTGTTGATAAGCAACTTGGTGCCAAGCTGGAGAGCTACTCTAGGGAGACAGGTGTCAGTATGAGCTGTTGTATATATAATATCTGGACTAAGTTTTCTGAATACAGCACACTGCAAGCTAGCCAAGGTTGTGAGTTAACTAATTACTGCAGTTATAAAGTAAGTTGCATACTGTTTAGACTTGGATGCAGTTTTGGCTAAATGAAGGACAGTAGGATGGAAGGATGGAATGGGAAGACAAGAAAGTTGAAGATGAGAAACAGGAAGCATTACTTTTTTTTCTGGAAATGCTGTTCTAAAAAAAAATAAAATCTTAATTTTAAAACCTGAATCTGTTCATAAAAATAAAAGGAAAATCTGGAAAAAAATAATTTAAAAAAGCCTTTTCTCAAATAAAAATAATTATATTTTTGGAATTTAAATTTAAATATACACTTAAGAAAGTGAAGATTTTTTAAAGAGATCCTAGAACATCCCACTGCAATTGTAGCAACAAATTGAAAGTGCAATGAGTTATAGCAGCATTAAGGATCTCTGCTTGGATGTGTAAACTCTCAAGGTCTAAGGAAATTACACTAAAAAGCAAGATTATACAGAATATGTGCAAATAAGCTGTTTCATTTAAGAGCAGCAGAGTTGCTGTTTTTTGTTTTTTATTTGTTTACTTATGAAAGACATCAAAAAGTGTGCTTAAAAAGTCAAAAATAAACAACCTACACAGTCTAGTACCAAGCTAGCCAGCCTGTAAATGCCAAGCTAAACCCAAGGGGAAAAAAATCAATTCTTAGCTGGTTAGAGGAAGGGGAATAGAAAAAATAATTAAGTCAAACAAGGAAGAGATAAAAATAGACGGGCAAGCCGAAGCAGAGGAACCTATTTTCACTCTGATAATTTCAATGTTGTCTGGATCACTGCAGTTACGCAATTGTCATAAAAGTTGTGAGATTGGGTGGTTTTTTTAGCTGTAAAGAGTTAACTATTTCATGTTGTTACCTTGTTCCTGGGCTCTTAGAAGTGATACCTTGCAGAGTTTCTCTGCAACCATGAGGTCAGAAACTTACTTTAAGAAGAGAGGCATTAGAAGCTATCCCGTAGTCCCATAACTCCATGAGCTGGGAGTCTAAGAAAACTATGCCAAATATCAGCAATCTTGAAAATTAAAGAGTAAATGAAACTTTCTCCCTGCTGGAGTCTGTGACCCTGCATCTCCACAAGCGGCCGTCCCTGCAGTTCACCAGCCCAAGGGAAGCCCCAGTCTGCCAAAACGTTGCTGGTCTGCAGCATTACCCAGCCCACAGGTGGATTTTCTCCCGAGCAGGGCCTGGCAAAAGCAAGGTTTGGCAAAGAATCAGCCTATGGCTTTTGCCAGCACTTGGGGGGATGTGCAGCAGGCATCTCTGGAGCAGTCAGTGTGTGTGTGACCACAGATCTCCCCTGGCAGTGTTGGTGCTGGTGCTCTGCACGTGAGAATCTCAGCCCTGTTTGCAACACAGAGTGACGTGAGGCAGCGCTGAGACCGCTGCAGCCTCATCCTACACAGCACGTAAACCCTCTCTGCTTTGGCAATATCAGGCACATCGCTGCTCTCCTGGGGCACTTTCAGTGCTGGGCTCTGCAAGAGGGTCAGTGGCCTCAGCCTGTCCCACATCAGAGCTGAGCAGGAAGAGGAAATTGACGGACTGAACAGTAAAACGGCCTTACAGTACTTTAAAAGCCAGCTTTCATCATGTCAGGGGCTCCTTTGGCCCCATATTGATTTGATTGGTCTATCTACAGCAAAGCATCTGTTGTAATTTACAGCTAATGCTGCAAAGGCTTGAATCCTGAGTCAGAAATTTCCCCTGCTTCCCTCCCAAAATGAGCAAAGTAAATGTAAAAAAAAAAAAAAAAAACACTAACAAATGGACCTACTCTTTGATTTAAAGATATGTTGTGCAAAATCCAAAAATGTTTCTTTGCTATCCCCCTTAGGTCTTCAATGTCTCATTGTTTTCATCAAGAACAAGTATTAGCTGGGGATTTGGATCAGATTTGGGAGGAACTTGACTGGGGTCTGGTCCAAAATTGACCAGGAAATTCAATTTTCTAGAGACCAAAACTCATTTGAATCTGTTAGAGAAGAGCTTTGGCCAGAAACATGGGGGAAAGGGGAATAAAAAAGTTGAAGATTAAAAAAAATAATAAAAATAAAAATTGCTCTTGTTTTGTAATGGATCGATTTGTTCAAAACAAAAAGAACAAGTATCAACAACAGTAAAACAGATTACAAGTCCCAGACAAACAATGTTGAAAGTCAAACAAGATGTTTTATTCAAACCAAGTGTATATTTCCAAGTTGTGGAGGCTTTATTTGGTTGGTTGGTTGGTTGTTGGTTGGTTGGTTGGTTATTTCTTTTTATGTTGTTCAAGAAAGCAATCATCTTTTCTGTTTTAGGTCAAGCCAAATCAAAATTAATGTGAGATTTTTCAGGTTAGCAGTAAAAGCAGCAAAAGCATTATTCACATGGGTATGTTTTTCTTGTCTTTTATTATAGTAATATCTTTTTTATCTATACAGCGTGCAAGCCATCATTCTAATAACTGTTGTTATACCTGAAAATATCTTGAATTTCCTTATCCTGAAACTTTCTCATGCTGAGAAAACTGGTCTTTTCATACAAGATTTGTTTCATGATGCAATCTGCCTTCTGCTGCTGACTGGCTTTTGGTTTTCAGGGTAGTTTCACTTCTGACTTTGACTGTAGTGGGGCCAGGCAGAGGAATGAAAGGCAAACGTTTGAATTCGCAACAGCAGCTATGACCGCATTGCTGCCCCTTGGCACCGTACCTTCAACTGCTCTTCAAACTGCAGAGCCTTAATGAACCCAAAAGATAATTTTAAGGAAAGGTCTCCCAGTACTCAGATAGGTCAGTGGCCCTCTGAGAGGTCTGTGGTCTTTGAAAGATGAGCACAGTGGAGCTGCCAGAGGACGATAAAGACAAAATCTAAGCGATATAAGTGACACTGAGGCAAGGTCAATGCAGAGATATGAAAAGGGGCACTATGAGCTAACTTGCAGCAAGAGAGTTGACCCAGAGCATGACTGGACTGAAGACTTTGCTTCCCTAAATTCAAGTCATATATTGGTGTCGAAAGACTAAGCATGAGGGCAGATAGCATGAAAATGAAGAGTTTGAGGAAACTTCTGCCAGCTAGCTATGGCTGGCCTGGCCTGCCGAGGAGCAAAGTCCTTTCTGTAGCTGGCATGCTCTATTCGTCTTCCAAAATGTCAGACTGAACCAAAGAAACTGATTTTCTCTCCTGTTGCTGGTGTGTCCGTCGAAATTGCAAAGGTTTCCAGTGCTAATACAGAAGAATCGCAACTGGGCACAGGCACTGACAGCTCCTTTCCCCAGGAATGGGGGAAGGAGTGCATGCGGCTGCCCCGAGCCACGCTGCTGCCACTTAGCGGGGCGACAGCTGAAATCTCTAACACAACTTCTTTTGTAACACACCAAACGAGCCAGAGCGCTTTCAGCCTGGGAACAAGGGAATAAAGTATTGATCTCGGTATGGCGAAATAGTAAGACAAGCCAGCCTGTATCTCCCTTTCCACTGCCAATCTGCCATCTGCTGTCCTTTCGTTTTCCCTCGCACGACTGACGCAAGCAGTGTCCAAACTTGGGCACGTTTTGCAAACAGCAGAGCCCGTTGGGCTGCCGCTGTAGTTGTGCCATCAGTGTCAGGCCTGTTCCAGCCTACTTAACCGTTTCATTTGATAAATGTCACTGTGGCCCCTTCGTTCTTCTCAGCACCATATGCTATCGGATTAAGAGTCGGGTTTTTCTCCACTCCTCTTTCTTTCAGAAAGATCATTGGCAGCTGACAGCCCCCAGCAGGAGTTGTAGGTAAGGAAGTGCTGGATGCTGTGAAAGTGCCACTGCTACCGTAGGCGTCGCAGTCCTGTCTCTGAAACGCGGCTATGAAGCGGGGCATCATCGCACAGCTCGCTGTACAAACACGGGGCAGAGACCTGTGCCTGCCCTGATGGGATGGCAAGGGGAAGATGTCGTAGGTGAGGCAGGAAGGATGAGGACATATATGAACCTGGGGGGGTTTGTTAATAAGTCATTTAAGGAGAAGGACACTACACATCCTTACAGAAAAATGCTTAAGAGTTTTATTTGTTTCCCTTAGTACTTGAATGAAAGCGGTGATATAAAAGCATTTGGGTAGAAGTCAAAGGCTGAGAAAAGAGGAGGTGAAAAGGGGGGAACAAAACAAAAGGAACAATAAAGGATCTTGCCATCATGCTCTTACAGACATCACTCACAAATATGCAAGTAGAAATCTCTGTTATAAATTTGACACTTCTCTGCTCCTCTCCCTCATATGAATGACCTGTGCACACACTTCTTGTTCTTTGAGGGCCATTAATTTACCTGCTCTTCTTCATGGTCCTCTAGATCATCCGGTTTGATTTTTTAAATAGGAACAGGCAGGAGTACACCTAAGGCAGAAGGAAAAGCAGGATTTATTTGCAGAATGGGCAGTGTGATTTAGATGAAAGAACATTAGCCCTGGGCAGGACAAAGGCAGCCTTAAGACCTGTTTCTGGCTCAGCCACTGATCTCCTGCATAACCTTAACCAAACCGCACCTTTCTGGTTGGTCTAACTCCCAAGACCCTGCCACGGGCACCCTGAGGGAGCCAGCTCGGTCACATTCACTCTCCAGTTGCACATTTCCCTAATTTAATATTCATCCAGCACTGCAGAGTTCACCTTGGAGCTTTCTTCACTGGAAGCTGGAAAACTTCTCTGTCTCCCTTAGCGGTTTCTCTTTGCAGGGAGGAATGTCTGCCAGAGATTTGTTTCCTGTAGGTAAAAGTGACCACACAACAGTCTTCCTGCCTTTCCCCCAGCGTGTTCTGGGGGGACTGCTAGGGAGACCATACACTCACAGCCTGTAAGAGATGGAGAGGTGGGTGGTGGAGGAAGCAGGGGGAGGCCCGCCACCAGCTCACCCAGCACTCTGCTCCAGCGCAGCATTAAACGTCACCCACGGCTGGATCCAGCCCAAGGTCAGGCTTGCAGGCAGCGCGTGCTGCGTCTTGATCAAAGACAAAAGACCCAGGGCTGCAGTTACATTGGGAAAATGCCTTTTCATTGGTCTTGTAATATGAGCTGGGGAGACCAGTTATAAAGATCCAGCCTTTTCCTTTCCTGCTCTATTGAATTTGCTCACTCAGGGTGTTTTTTCTTTTTAAGTTGCCAGTTTGGAAAATGCATTTCGGTCATGTGTCATCACAACTATACTGCCAGCTTCTAGCTGAAAACACAGTCCTGAGCTCCTGCTTCAGAAGCTGGGTTTTATGCCCTGTGTTGAGTCAGGGAGTTCTTCTCAGCGTATTGTGAACATGATGGTAACTGCCAAGCCTGCTGTTTTTTACTATGTGGGTTAAAATAGGTGTCGCTTTGTAGAACTGTCCTTCGAGTTTGTTTCTTTAAGCAGCACAGGGCAGCCTTAGTGCGTCTCTTGGAAGGAATGTGGGGATTTAGCTTCCGTGAAGGCACTTTTATGCAATAATTGTTACTTGGAGATACTCTTTTTTATCATTCCTACTGCTGAAGGATCTGTATGTCTGAGTTGTTATTATTTTTATTTGATATCCTGTTATTTTGTCTTCATCTTTGTGCATCTCATCTTTTGTACTGCTCTTTTCAAGCAAAGACTAATTTATTGAATATGCATAGAGTAAAATGCTAAGCGTTTAGGAGGTTACAGTTCCTTAGATGCCATCACAATGAAACGTTTGCTTTTAATTACTAATAAATCACAGATTAGTGAAGTTTATCTTCAAAATATAAAAGAGAATTCTTTATTTATTCATTAACTGATTGATTACATTAAACATCCTCCGTAAATTTAATGATCATGATTCATGCCAGGATTTGGAAGTCGCTAGATAGCCCATGTCATGCCATTAGTCTAAAATACACAAACGACTTTTTTCACCTAGGTTGTTAACTCGTGTGAGTCCCTGAAAGTCACCATCTAGGTATGCCACCAAATTCTGTTGCTCTCTGAAGAAAAAAGAAGGACTGCATATATGTTAAACTTAAGAAGTTGAAGGCAAAGTTTGTTCTTTTTCCCCAGCTCAGGTGTCTGATGCTGTTGGGCTGAAGTGACCACGGGTAGTACAGAATGAGCTTTTTGTTCTTCTGAATACTAAGCAGGCCCAAGAAATAAGCAGTACTTTTGCTGTTACTGTGGTCCTTGCAGTTCAGAGCAGAGTTAAATTAGTGTGGCTCTGCAGAAGAGCTTTGCACTCCCCTTCAGCCCTGTACCTGGCATACGTGGGAGAAAGATGGATTGCAGTTCCAGAGCTGTCACTCTAACATCTCTCACGTGTGTCTTACCCGTTCGGGGGGGAACAAGGTACTTCTTTCTGCTGTCTGCTGTGGCATCATTGCAGGTGTGCCTCTGACTAACACGTACACTTGCCCACTGGGTAGTTTGTGTAAATTGAGGAGCTAAGGGGAGCAGAGTGACTAAAAGGGCCAGGAGAGAGGATTAAGAAGCTCGTTTTCTCTATGAATGGACCGAGCGTGAAAATAGTAACTCAGCTAATCTGTCAAAGCAGAACACTGATGCAGTACACATGGCGCTGGTCTTTCCTTTCTCAAAATAAAGTGCTTGCTACTGACCATCCACAATTAAACTCTCTGGCCTTTGATGAAAAGAGATGCTGTAGTTTGTGCTAAAAATACTCTTCTTTGGCAGAAATAGGAGAATGAGACTAGATAATCACAGGATGCAACATTAACCAGAGAGACTAAAATGGATAGTCAATTTAGTCCAAAGCTTACCGGTTCATTATTTCATATCAACAGACTCTTCAAAAGAAATTACAGTGTTTACTCAGTGGAAACTCGTCTGCTCGCAACACTCTTCTGGACGTTCTTTAGCTCAAGCTGTGTGTTGATATGTGCATTTCGTTTAGGACAAATGAGTCAAATTGAAAGCCCTGAGACATCGATAGATTTTGCTACTTGCAAACAAACAAACCAACAAATAAACAAAACATGCACACACACACAGAAATGGTAACTTAAGAGGGAAGAGTAGCTAGATCTCAGAGACAAGGACTGAATTTTGTCCCAGCCTCTGCAGGGCAGTCTAATCTAAAGAACAAATGGTGGCTGCAGACCTGATCTAAGTCAGGGCAGCGTGCAGCTCTGGCCATGGCCCTTGATTCAGGGGATGAATCAATATCAGGAGGCAGAGACTGTGAATCTGTTTTTGCCTCTTAATTCTACATTTTCCGGTAGTTATAACAAGGTCAAGTTGGTTATTTTGTGATCGTGGGAAGCAGACATTTGGTACCTGACATAACCAAAAGCACGTGAGAGGGCGAGGCATGGGTGGCTGGCCTCAAGTTTTCTGGTGCCAGACAGGTGGAACTATTGCTCTCACACACAGGGGCGGTGACGAGCTTAGCCTGGGAGGCAAAGAAGAGTTGTCTGAGTGATGAAGGATGCTACCAAGCATTTACTCTGTTGGCAGATGTATAGTTAGGAGAGAGACAACCACAGCACACAACTCTCTTCTTGGCATGGCACATTAGCTCAGCCTGACTCCCTGTGGTCAGGCAGCCGCCACAGCCACCAACAGCAGTGTCTTGCTCTGCTCAGCCTCCCTTAGTCGCTGCCTGTTTTTTGATGTCCCAACAGCTCACCCAAAAGGTCTCAGACAGGATGCTGAAGTTCAAATAGCCCATGCTGAGCTCAGTCTGTGTAGCATCTGCTCTCTGCAAAAGATGTGATGCCAGCACCTGTTCTCAGACTGGAGGGTGCCTAGACACAAGCAGGAGGTAGTCCATGGAGAAAGCCTCTGCCGCAGTGGCGAGAGGAGCTGAGGATGCCAAGAAGCACACAGCAAAGGATGCTACCGCATCTCAAGAGGGCCTTGTGCTGTGGTGTTTTACTTTGCCCTTAATTGCAGCTTTGCTTGATGCTTCTGCTTCCGTGCCAGAAACGCTGATAAATGACTTGTGCTTGTGCATGAGCATGGGCGTGCACTTTCCAGGACCTTAACAGTTCATTTTATCCTCTCCAACCTGCAGTGGAAATTTTTAGACCTTTTATATCCACTTTCTAGGCAACTTGATCAGTCACAGGTCTCTAGTGTGGTGGCAGTGTGTCACTGCAGCAGTGGTGAGGCAAGGAAATAGGTGACATTTTTGTACCTTTTTTCTTCCACTTGCATTAATCCAGCTTCTCTTTCTCTTCTTTCTCTTCTACTCTTACAAATATTTCTATGGCAGTGCTTGCAAAGCATCAGCATTTTTGCTGTCTTTTCTGACCTATGGATATTGCAGGGTATGTTGTGAACTATTCACTCCCTATTCTTTGTGATCTCATTGGGACACATAACTCCTTTCTATGCACATCCTCTTTACACTTCCCTAGGAGCATAAAATGGGCAGTAAACCTAGCAAAAATGAGGAACAGTTTGGTGCAAGGGAATGACTTGAGAGGGACCCTCAGAAATGTGGAAGGGTAACATGCTATTCAGCTTATTGCCACCTGGATGGCTCCTGAAGTTCAGAAGTTGTTAAAGCAATACTGAGGGTACCCTGGCTAACATTTCTCAGCTTAGATGGGAACTGTCTCGTCCTCTGCTTTCTTCATCCTCCCTACCACATTTCCTGCATTAATATTACTTGGGAAGATCCTACTCTTCACTAGGAAGTAAAACGTGAGGAGATATATAAGGAAGGGAAATGGTATGGACGGCTAATTCTCCAGAAAATGTTTGCCTTCTGCGCAGTGACTATGATGCACCATCAGAGCCTTGATTTCTTGTTTCAGTAAGTGTAGAGACCCACAGTTTTTGAGGCAACGTGATACAACTGATTGTGCCTGTGAATTACTTTTTCCTCAGTCAATAGAAACTGAGCAGTAATAACCTTAATTAACATTTGCATAATTGTGATTAGTAGCTTACAAAAGTACTGTTGCAGTCACAATATAAAAGATTATATAACAGTTATTGAATTATGCTGCCTTTATTAAATTTTTTTAAGTCACGGTGAGTGGCAAACAGGATATGTCTAGTTGATTATGTAATTAAACATATTAAGTAGCTGTCAGCTGAAGTAATTAAGAAAAGTTTGAACACTTCCTAAAGCAAGTAGGATCGACAAGAAGACCAAGCGTTTCCGAAGGAGTCCAGCTAACACACCAAGGTCATCCAGCTTGAAACTCAATTCTGGGTTGTTTGTCACTGTTCACTGCTAGTTTCATATGCTTATTCTCAACAAGTGCTCTTTGAGCACTAATGCCTAATTCAATTAGATGGTGCACTTCATTATTTACTGCTCAGTGTCAGCATCAGCTACGAGCAATGGGGCCTAGGATAACTCTTTTTTCAATGTCAAATTACCTCAAGTGGCAGTTGTGATGGATCCAGGCCTAAGTCTGGACTAAGATTAAAGCTCCATGGCTTTGCCCTGTTTGTGCTTTGAATTATGATGTGGGCGCTCAGAAAACAGCCAGCAAAGAGGAAGCAGGTACTCAGGCAGAAGAGAGATAACATATGCGGGCCCCTGAAAGTAACTAGTTGTGGCTAACAACCAACAGCAGGTTACTAGAGATTTCCTGCAGAAACAAGGGCAATAAGTATTTTGAAAAGGCACCGTGGGAAGTCTGAACTCTGATTTTTGCTTTGCCTTTTGAAAACATTAAGGTGATGGTGTTGAAAAATGCAGAACATTTTAAAGAGAGAGAGGTTTCTGCTTTGATCTTGCAGAACTCAGAATATATCATCATTTTTAAAAGATCAGAAGGAACAAAAATACAAAAACTAAATGACAAACAATGAGTGTCAAACATGGTAAGGAAGTTCATTTCATTCCCCCAGCCCAAGGGTTTGATATTAGAGAATCACTTATATACATGCGGTACTGAACTGCTTCTCCATCATTTACAGACAGCAGCAAAAAGGTGTTTCAGTGCTGTAGGAGTTATTAATGGACTGATACTACTGTTAGTGCTGCTGAAGAACTTTCAGCAAATGAGACATTACAGAAAGAAAATCAAAAGATAATGATAGAACATCCTCCCTTCAAGTTGCCCCCCTTTGGATTTATTGCAGTTTATCTGTACTTACAAGTCAATGTTTTTCTTTACACCTAGCCTTCTTGCATGTGTTCTACCTTTATATTTCCTTGGTGCCTTCTTTTCCTTTTTCCTCTCAGCATCAAATTCATCTGCATGGTAACACATTACCTGAGAAGTCCTCGTAACTGGCTGCATCCTGCTTTTCTCCCATCCCAACAACTTTTACTCTGGTTCTGTTTGTTCTCAGACGTTTTTGGTCACATTTGGGAATTTTATTTTTCCAGTCCCAGCATGCTAAATTATTCTAATTTGTCTACATTGAAAATGAACAAAGCTGTATGTTTTCAGTTGATTTTTAAGACTCATTCTTTCTGAGGTTGTACATCGCCAAACCTGAGCTTTCTCTATGCTTTGGCAACAAGCTGGACACGAGACAGACTAAGTAAGAAGGAAGTGAATTATCAACCCTCTCAAAATGCTAAGGGCATCAGCATTTTGCAGAGATCTCAGAGAAGTACGATATATCGTTTATAGGATCCACAAGAAAAGTGACTGAAATATGAACTATAAACCCAGGATATTTTAAAGTCATAAGTCTAAGCTAACCAAGAAAAAAACCTAAATGATGTGCCTTGCAAATGAATCAAGAGAATAAAACAGAACACTATGTACATTAATCACTAAGCATTCAGATGTTAGAGTAGAAAATCCAAAATATCATTTCATTTTAGTATACAGAAGACCCACAGCTCTTTTTATTGCAAGCTTTTGTGTGTTCCCAACTGTGAATTTTGACTGCATGTAAGGTACAAAATAATCCAATTTTGCATAGCAAAACTTGGCAGACTCAATGGAGTTTCCCCGATTCAAACACAAGATGTTTAGTTTTGCAGAGTCTCCACATCAAACTTGAAAATTCTTTAAAGGGGACAAAAGCTACCGCAAAAACGGACTGAATTTTTCTGAAGCTAGTCACCCATCCACTAAAATCAATAATAAAGAGAAACTACAGTTAAAGTTAAAGCACAGTAAAAGGAGAAAAATGTACCACCCCCATTGGAACGAATGAGAGAATAACAGCTTCTATTGACAGTTGCTTTATTACTGGAAAAATCCTTTTTTCGGGGGTTGGCTTGCAACGAGCCATCCTTTAAGGCAAAGTCTTGCTGTTGTTAATCCCTGTCTCCGGCAGCTGAAAATCTGTGCTCGGGCTCTGTTCAGCCCACTACTTTTGGAGAGCAGAGTGTGGCAAAGATGATAAATCTCTACCCTCCTGCTAAAAGTCTCCATGATCAGGCACCCATCAAAAGTTCCCACTTCAGTAATAGTGCCTAAGTGCTTACTGAGCCCGAAGTGCCAGGCAAACACGGTGGGATAAGGCTTTGAGCCCTAAACCAGTCCCGCTTCTCAAGCTGAGCAAGTTGCTTCAGTCCTTCTGAGGGACAGATGCTAAGCTGGGCATCAACGCAGCACAGCCAGCGGGGTTTTGGCGATGTTGCTGTCTGCAAGCCGTGGCGGTGCAGGAGCTGCTTCGTGTGCAGCTCAGCTCTTTGCCTGGGGCTGCTGGGAGGGCAGCAGCGCTTGGGCGAGAAAGCTGATGAGGGGCTGGCACAACTCCCCCAGCTCTACCAGACCCATCCCATAAATCAGGCTATTTAGGGAGGCCACAGAGCCTGCTAGTGTCTGTGATTGCTCATTAGCTTATATTCATGACAATTATCTCCAAGAAAGGGGACCTGTAGCCTCTGCTTTTAGCATGCAAATGAAGCAAAGTTTGGAGTTACTACACAAAATCACCGAATGCCAGACTGTCATTACCGCACTTGGTTTTTCAGAATACAGTTTTAATTGAACTAATTATCACAGGCTTCCACAGGTATTTCAGGCTTTACCTAAACACTTTACAAGAATTTTAATCATGCTCCTGTTGAAGGCAGTGACAAAAACGCTTCAGTGCTGTAGGATCAGAGTACACACACCACAGATTATTTATTTTCCTTGTATAACTAAATAATGACATAAATTGGTAGCCAGTACAATAGGAAGACTTAAATTCGGGTACTTGTGACTCATTTTAATTGGAATATTTAGAGAAATAGAACCTCACATCAAGAACAAGTGAAGCAAATGAATAGCTAATTTAGTATGTTACCGAGAATACCATCCCGAAGCCATGGAAGAGGGAAGCCCCACATCTCATACTCACTCCGGGTGAACTAGCTGGCCAACACCAGCCCTACCGCTGCAAAATCCCCCTGGCACGGCTCCTCCTGCAAAGGCAGATTGAGATTCTGCCCTGTGCTTGTTCAAGTCTGTGTGTCTAACTTGGTCGTGGTAATTAGGACTCCACAAGAATTAATAATAATAATCTCATTGATTTCAGCAGTATTACTTATCAGATCATCAGGTAATATGTGCAAACAAAGGAGCACGCTGCCAGAGGAGTGGATATGAATAACAAATATGTTTAGATCTGCTTTCCTATAGTGTTTTACCTTGCAGAGTCATTTACCCCTATGGCGAGGTACACACAGCCTGCTCCCCCTTTTGATCTGACCAGGCATTCCTTTACACCCACTCTGCACACTGTGACCATGGTTATGCAGTGTGCGCCGCCAGTCACTTCAGAACTTATGCAGGATAGTAGCTTTTGCATTGGATGATCAGTGGCTTACCTGCCACTGAAAAGCCACGCGTGGGATTCGGGTGCTGAAGCGTAGGGTGCCTCGGGTGTCTGAGACACCTGGACGTGGGTATGACCCAAGCCCTTACAAGGGGCAGCCAGAGGCCAGGCAGGGTGCTCTAGAAACAGACCCACTGTGTAAAATATTGCCTTACACCCTGGTTTAGCCTGCTGAGCGTCTCCTCAAATGTCTGTCTGTGACTGCCGTTGTACTGGTAATGCTAAGAGAGTCTGGGTAAGCAACCAGCTCTTCCCCACGGATAAATACACGGGTAAAAGGTAATGGTCAGCTCCATCATCTGGTGCTCTAGCTAGAGCATCTGGAGAGGAGGAAGAGTAAGCTAACTTAGCCAAGCTTTCAAGAAATGTGTAACGGGTATTCTAGTGAGGGTTTTAATACCGAAGGGCAATAAAGATGTAGGAACACAGAACAGCACAGCTAAAAGCAGTCATCTGGTCTGTTCCACAGCCCCTCACCAGGGCCAGATTTCCAACCGATGTCTGCATCACCTGTCCACCAAAAACATCTTTTATGCAGATCCCTCTGTCTTCCCATGCAATTCATTCAAGTGTCTCTCTATCCTTAACATTCAGTCTCTCTCTCTTATCAACCTCTCTTCCTGTAGTTTAACCCCATTGTTTCTTTTTATAGTCCCTATGGCAGTAGCTTGTGGAATATTTGATGACTTATTGTGACATCTTCCCACTGTTGTAATCTCTTAAATTGTTGTGGCTTTGTTGTTGTTGTTTTTATTTTTTTTTTTTCCTGCTGGTTCATGTTTTCTAGACTTCTGATAACTCTTAGTTTCATTGGGTCCCCCTCCAACTGCAAAAGCCCTGACTTTTCTGTCTCATCTCTTGCTCCTTACATAATCTTTTCAGAAATGTTTGAGGCTGGTCCTAGCCCCCAGAGTCTCCTTCAAATGTATGGGTGGCATCAGAGCAGACAAACGTTAGCTGCATGGCTAATAATAGTTGTCCCAAGAGTTTTGCGTGGAATTTACCATCAAGAAAAAAGGGCGTTTGCTATTTGCAAAATAAATAAATAAATAAATAAATCCAGAGATGAAAGGCAGACAGAAATTACATAAAAATCTGGACTAATGGACATTCTTTCCTTTGCACATTGTGTCTCATAGCTGATGTCAAAGTTCAGATTTCATTCTTGACATTGTTTGGACTTCAAAAGCTGTGAACTTTTTTGGTGGGAAAGGAAGGTTTCCAAGGTTTCCTGTAGTTCTGCTCAAAGAAACCCCTTCCTTCTTCATTTTGTTGTTCAGTATTTGGCTCTTTTTATCTGACCCTGTATCTAGTTCTTAGTGAAACATTACAGCAGTAAAATTATTGCATGGTTACTTCTCTCTCCTTGAAATTAGACATCACTGTCAACTTAGTGCTAGTGCACTCACCTCTAGAGGGCCATCAGTTTTTGACAACTTTAATTTTTTGTAGTCTGAAAATGAAGCATTTAATTGCAGAGGAAACCTCTCTCTGAACCAGCACAGTTTTGCTGCATCCAAGGAAAAGCAGACATACTCAGTAGCTCAAAAGGAAGTGTGAACAACCCTCATTTCACTTTGCCCGCCACTGGAATGAACAAGTTGAAATTCCAGATAAGTGTGTACATGTGTCCTGATTTCAGTTAGGACAGAGTTATTTTTCCTCCTAGTAGCTGGTAGGGTGCTATGTTTTGGATTAGGATGACCAGAGTGCTGATAACACGCTGATGTTTTAATTGCTGCAGAGCAGTGCTTACACTAAGCCAAGGACTTTTCAGCTTCTCGCTCTGTCCTGCCAGCGGGCAGGCTGGGGGTGCAGCAAGAGCTGGGAGGGGACAGACCCAGGGCAGCTGACCCAAACTGGCCAAAGGGGTATTCCATACCATCTGGGGTCATGCTGAACAATATATAGGGGTGGCTAGCCGGGCTGGGGGGCCGGTTGCTCGGGGTTGGGCTGGGCATCGGTCAGCGGGTGGTGAGCAGTTGCATTGTGCATCACTTGTTTTGTACACACTTATTTTTATTATTATTATTTCCTATCTTAATAAACTCTCTTTATCTCAACCCACAGGCTTCACTTTCCCGTTTCTCTCCCCCATCCCAGCGAACGGCTGTGTGGTGTTTAGCTGCCGGCCGGGTTAAACCACAACAACACGCTAACAGCATCATGCAGTTTCTCTGGGTGGAGAAAAGCAGGGCAGGAAGGAGTATTTCATACGAACCTAGACTAATGGACCATCATTATTTTGTGATCTCTCACAGCAGATACCAGAGTTCAAAATTGTCGGTCCTCCCCCCCACCGTCAGCTTCCAGACTAGATGGGTAGGAAAATCCTCTGAATGGATTACTTTAGCAACTGTTTAATATCAAAGATTTGCTTTTTTTGATCTCACGTTTGTGATGTAGCTGCAACAAATCATGAGAATTAAACATTTTCTTCCACACCCCAGTGCGATTAAGTAGAGAATATGCTATAATATATATAATAATGCATGTATAGTACCTACTTTAAAAACATCTTCTTACAGAACTACCATCAAAGAGACAAAGGGTCATATTAATTTCTGGCATATCACTTGCTCAGATCATCTGAAGTGATATTTGCATCTCTTCCAGATGAGATCTCAAAGCTGAAAAATTGCAGTAGCTAAGAGAGCGTTGTTGAAATAACTAGGTTCTCTACCAGGCACTTTAAAAGCATCTAAATGGCTTATTTTTCAGCTGTGAAATAGAGGTCTTTCCCACTGTTCTGGAAACATGGGATTCAAGGTGACTTCATGGGGTGTTAATGGATGAATGATCTGCACCCTGCTAACAATATTTCACGAGCAATGATGTAGCAAATAGCATAGTCTATTACACTGTGCCACCATGTGCCATCTGAAAAACACATTGCTGGCTTTAACATCCCAGACTTAAGCAACTTTCCACAGAAATATGCTTTGCCCACTTCAAAGCACAGCGCATCCTCAGCACTAAGTAGCAGCTACTTAGATTGGAAGTAGTGATGTCCCATTTCCAGTCTCTCTCCCAGTAATTGAATCCCTGATGACTAATAAATGGTGAGGGCATTAATCTTTCCTTCAGCATGTACTGAAATATATACGTCTTGGGCACTTTTTTTATTATGGGACATGTCTTTTAGTCCACATAAATTTGAAGAAACTACTGCCTTTGAGATCTTACAGTAGAACAGACTTGATTTTAAACAAAGTCCTTAAGCATTATTATCAGCGGGGGAGGGAACACGATGACACCCTGAAAGGCAAAGAAACTTGTGGAGACTATAGGATAGATGAAGTCCTGTTGAGTAGGAGACTAAAACCATCCGACTGGAAAAAAAAAAAAAAAGAAAAAAAAAAAAGGAGGATGCAAATAGTCAGTGGGACTGCACCATCCCAGAAGCGTTTGAGGTGCTCAAGGTATCTCATGCCCTTTAGTGAGTCCACTTCTGACCCTCAGCACAACTCCAGATATACATCTGGGACGCTTCTAGCTTGGACCTGTCTCCCTTTTGCCAGAGTGTTCTTAAATATCTTTTATATTTATATAAAATATATTTATATTTTATCTTCAGTTGCTCATTCTGAAGAAGAATAGTTATAATAACATGCCTGATTTCTAGTGAAATCTTGTTCAGGCTTGCTCCCAAGGGTTTACAAACTATTAGTAAGGGGAGAGATGCACTAGGACATGAAAGAAATTTACTGCAAATACTTTGACTAATGATTTGTTTGAAGTTTGAAATACGTTTCCAAGAGTCAAGGCCTTGCTGTTTATTCATTTTGTTTAACAATTGCTCCTGTTGTTAACTTCCACCAAAATAAATCTGCCAGCTAGCATTAGAAAAAAAATATCCCCTACTCCTAATAATACCTACTCATACTGACTAGGGGAAAAACTCTTTCAGAGTCCAGGCCCTCAGCTTACACCCTGCATAGGGTGAGCGTTACACAGAAAATGACAAAGTTTAGTGACATTTTGATGGAGGAAAATGAAAATTTATCTCTGATCTTTTACAGCTCAACTGTTCATAACTGTTGTAATTGCATTTCTTTGAAGTTTTATCACATCAGGATGTGTAAAAAGAGATGTAAGTTGCCCTGAGCTACCTGGAGATAGGTAATTCAAGTAACGGTGCCAATAGTAGTCACTGATGATGGGCAAAAACTGATAGAAATTCAGGAAAAAAGAAGTGAGGAGAATAACTGAGGAGGAAGTAACTCAGTATTTTATGAATTCTGAATTGCTTCTTTCAGAATACAGTGAATATGGGGAGTGTATTTTTGGTCAAATTATTTTTATTTTTTCTTCTTTTCCTGATCTTTCTTTTTCTTATATAAATATTTATGTTTTTAATTTTTAAAGAAGGCTTTGGACAAAAGGAAAATAAAGGAAAAGAGAGAACATTACCTCCAGATCCCCTTTTCCAAAACTACTAGCAGACATTTTTTAGAAGTATGAAACACCAGTAAGATTTCCTGGAGGGCTGACAAATGCACTGGCCATTACGCACCCCCTCAACAAACTCTCTCACTCCTGCCTTCTCTTCCCCTTAGATGCCACTAGCCTTTGCTTCTGTGACAGCCAGCTGCACAGGGCAGTAACTTTTCTTTCCGTTATAAAGCATAGTCATTAACAGCGAGAGAGACTTTCCTTCAGAGGACTGTATTCCTTTGCCTCGCTCATCTTTAAACTTGTAGCAGAAACCTTGGTGACCACTCAGTTTTTGTCTACATCTTGTTACAGTTCCCTGCAAACGTCTACATTTCTACAGCTATCTTATTTTTTAGCAACAAAATACAGCAAGAAAACTCCTGGAAGCAGCCAGGAAGACAATATTTTCCCCTCTCAAGTAAATTTTGCTTGGCATTTTCTTTTGCTGTTCCTCTCAGTGCCTCTGCAGCCTATTCCCCTGCAGAGCTCAGCATGAGCCTGCAGTCTGTAGCTGGAGAATAACACTTTGTCTGCAGCAGGAGCCCTCAGTGCTAGGTACTTTTACTAACACTTGACTGGGAAATTTGAGTGGGGAGCCAGAGACCTGAATCAAGGAGCAAATAAAAGGTATGAGTGGCAACTTCCATGTTTTAATACCTGAAGATAGAGCACGTGCAAAGGGAAAGAGAGAGTTATTGAAAGACTTGTCTCAGAAGGGTTCTGCCACACATTGAACTTTTCCTCCTTTTTTATGCTTTAGTTATATATTGTCATTCTCACTCCTGTGAAGTTACAGTGACTTGTCATCTAGTGAGATTACTAGCATCCCCACAGGAAAAAAAAAAAAAAAAAAGAGAGAGAGAGAGAGAGAGGAATGAAGCTAGGCAGCAGATCCCCCCGGGAGTCGGTCATTTCTGTTCTCAGGTGGATAGGATCACCAGTCACTGCTAGCTCATCTCATTTCCATCATGCTGGTATCCTGACAGGCCCTGAGCAATTACTCCAATACCTGAATTTCACTGACTGTGAAGAAGAGAAGTGTGATTAATTAGCTCCTGTTTGTGAAGAAGTTAATAAAGAATAAAGTTTTGGGGTGAGGACCAAGTGCAATAGACTGTTACTAAATTGGTGTTTAACCTGCAGCTCTTTCCTAGCTGTAGCTCTACCAAGGAAAAAGAAGAAACAGGTCTCCAGTACCTCGCAATGCTATTCGTTACTCCTTTAACTGCTGGATGCGCTCTCAGTTACTTCCCATCCTTCCCCAAAGTTTCTCACAGGCCAGTGGCAAACAGTGACACTATTTGCCAGTGTCATCCAGAGACGGTGTAAACGGGTATCACTCCAGCAACAAAACCACATCAGGTTACACCAAAGCAGGGTCACTTCCTGGAGGCCCTTCAGGCTTGGTCCTACTGTGGGCAGTCTGCAGTGGCCAGGATCCACACATGAGATGAGGCTTACCGTGGGCTGACCTGTCTCTGGATTCAGTCTCAGCACATGTGAACAAGTGGTATGCTTTCTTCCTGCTCTGAGACACTTGAAATTCACCCATATCTCTTAATTCTACGTTGCCCTGTGTTGCACAGTAGGTCTTTTTAACTCCTGTCTCTAAATGAGGCAGAACTTCCCAGCCACAGGCAGTTCATTTAAATATAAATGTAAAAGCTGCGCTGGAGGAAATGGTTTCTGCTCAGCTATTTGATTATGAAATCAAATCATTTCTCTGCTGTTTTCAAATTGCTGGCTAACGGACGGTATCAGTGAAAAAAGGCATTACAGGGCTGGGTTTACATGAATTAAAAGCATTCATTCCTGTGTGTTCTTTAATCTATATTGAAAGTAGTGTGTTTTCAATTATGACCTGAGCCTATGGGACTTTTTTTTTTTTTAATCTCTAAAGCAATAGAGAGAAAAGCTTTAAACCCTCAGGAAATTGTTAAATGTAGGATTATACACCAATGCCATCAATTATTCTTTCTTATGTTCACAAATGATAACAAAGAGATGAATTGATGGGTAAGATCTCTACTTCAGGCAACAGAAAACACCAGCTACAAGTAAAATAAAGGCACGGATAAAGAAATTGCTAGCTGAACTCCCCTGAAACACAGAAATGAAACACTGAAAGCAAAGGAGTCCAATAGTGATTTCTGATCTCTGGTGTCACAGAAAATCACTCAAGGAGTTGCCTTCTGACTGGAAAGAATGGATGTTTCCTGTTTTCTTTCAGAGGAAATCAAAGGGCAGTCAATACATCAGTATTTTCTTCAGTGTCCAGATGTGCTTGTAGTTTCAAACTTAGGTCACTATAGCAAGCTCTCCCTCCTCTGTAATTTGTGTTTCGGAAGGAGCAATGCAACTTTTGAAGCCCAGAAAGTAGGGGCTAAGGTCCTCCAGTTTCCAGTCCTCATGCCTTCAGCTGTCTTGTCACAAGATCCCTTGCCTTCTTTCTCTTACAAGTCACTCTTCCCTATTAGGTGTCTAAAACTCTATTTCTTACACCTCTTGAGAAATAATTACCCTAAATACATTCTCCTTTATCTAAATGTCTGCGCACTGCAGGGACTCACAAAACTCACATATTGTATTCTTCCTTAAGCTTAGCACTTAGCAACCTTGCAAATCTTTGCTATTTATCTTTCTGAAGGCTTTGTTAGCACATACAGGTGGTTTAGGGAAACTGTCTGGTCCTGGGATTTTGACTCCTTTTATTCTATTGCTAGAGTAGTTTTCAGAAAGCTAAATATTAAGGATTCTTTTTATTCTAAACCCTTACATTTCTTATTTTTCTATATAAATATCACTGCAGTTGTCACAGGGGTGATAGTCACTTGCTACTTGAAATTAAAGTGATATAAATATGAGCAGAAAGAAGGTGTCCAAATAAGCTCCATGTCATATAATATCCTGAGAACCTATTACCCAAATAAATAGCTTAAATAGCTTACATAATGCTGAGTGAATGGGAAAGGAGCAAATAAATGTATCACACGGTAAGATGAGTATAGATGACATAGATATTATTGTGCTCCTGAAACTCTAAGAAAACCTTTCAGGAACTGAAGTGGAATAAAAACTTTTGCTGTGTTTTTTGTTGTTGTTGTTGTTGTTGTTTTTTAGTTTGTTTGTTTGTTTTGGGGGGCATGTTTGCTTTTTGTTTGGTTGGTTTCAGTTTAGGCCTATAAATGTAGTACAAGGCAAGACCGAAAAAAAGAGGTTGGTGGTGCTCACTTTCTATTGCCTCCTCTAGTCAGTGGCACTATCATATCTCTGCAGAGTTGTGTTTGTGCTCACACTCACCCATGGCAAAGGGAGTCCAGCAGAAGTGGAGGAAAATCAGGGCCAGGCACGCTGAGGCATCAGGGGGCAGATTTCTGTCTTCCTTGAGGAGGTTGGTCACCTCACAAACAGGGAGGTAGATAAAGTGGAGATGTTCAATGCCTTCTTCACCTCTGTTTTTAACACTGATGATGGGCCCTGAGACTTCTGAAGCCCCAAGTTGAAGGATTGTGACTGGAGAAATGATCAATTCACATCTGATTCTGAACTTGTTCAGGATTTGCTGCCACAGCTGGATGCATATGGGGCCCAATGGGATTCATCCTAGGGTACTGAAATAGATGGCTGATGTTACTGCAAGACCTCTCTGAATTATTCTTCAATGGCCTTGGGAATCTGGAGAGGTACCAGTCAACTGGAAGCTGATAAATGTTGTCCCAGTTTTTTAAAATGGTAAGAAAGAAGACCCTCGTAATTACAGGCCTTTCAGTCTCACTTTAGTGCTTCATAAAATTATAGAGAAGCTTATTTTGAGAGTTACTGGAAAACACTTGAAAGACAATGCAGTCATTTGTCATAGCCAACAGTTTCACAAGGGAAAGTCCTGCTAACTAACTTTATTTCCTTTTACAACAAGATTACCCCTCTACTTGACTAGGGGAAGCCAGTCGATGTGATCTTTTGGGACTTCACAGAAGATTCTGATACTGTTTCTCACAGTATCCTTCTGGACAAAATACTTATCATACAGCCAAACAAATACATAATAAGTTGGGAACAACTGGCCGATGAGTCAGGCTGAAAGGGTTATAGTAACTTGGGTACATCAGGCTGGTGGCCAGACACTAGCAGGATTCCCCAAAGCTCCCTTCTGGGGACAGTTCTCTTCAGTGCTCTCCTCAATGCAAGTGATTGTCCTGCTCTGCTTTGCACTGGTGTGGCCTCACCTCAAGTACTGTGTGCAGTTTTGGGTGCCACAATAAAATAAGGACATAAAACTATTACAGAGCATCCAAAGGAGGTCTACAGAGATGGTGAAGGTCCTAGAGGGGCAGATGCCTGAGGAGCAGGTGAGGTCCCTTGGTTTGATCATCCTGGAGAAGAGCAGGCTGAGGGGAGGCCTCATGGCGGCCTGCAGCTCCCTCACGAGGGGAGCCGAGGGGCAGGCGCTGAGCTCTGCTCTCTGGGGACAGTGACAGGACCCGAGGGAACGGCATGGAGCTGGGACAGGGGAGGGTCAGGCTGGGGGTTAGGGAAAGGTTCTGCACCCAGAGGGTGGTCGGGCACTGGGACAGGCTCCTCAGGGCAGTGGTCATGGCACTGAGCCTGCTGGAGTTCAAGAAGATAAGTGGACAACACATTCAGACACAGGGTGTGATTTTTTGGGTGGTCCTCTGGGGACCCAGGAGTTTGACTCCATGATCCTTGTGGGTCCCTTCCAACTCAGGATATTCTGCGATTGTATGAAATCCTATCAATGCTCTTCCATAGTGCTCTTCAGTGCCACTGATGATTTTTTAAGGCCAGGTTCAGGTTAAAAAGACTCCCAGACAAACAAGGAAATCATTTTCTGCCTAATTGGTGAGATGCCTCCCCAATAATTGGCAGAAAAACTCATTTTTAGAGTAACTTTCCCGAGTAAAAATCTTACATTTTATCCTTCTAATTGCTTGCTTATGTGTGTCAGCCATTTATCCCATGGACAGAACTTTTCACTCCTTCTTACTTTTTCTTCCTCAAAAAGAAAGCTAGGCACTTGATGGCTAGCTCAGGTGGCTCAGGTTCTGCAATATCTATGTTCAGTTCTTTGCCAAAGAATTCCTCTGTGACATAGGTTGTTTTGCTTTACTCAAGCAATATCGCACCAAATTCCCACTGGTTTCAATACATCTGAGGAGTTTTAGGCTTTAACATTCGTGTCTCATTTCCTTATTTATGCAATATAACTACCAACACTTTCCTTTGGCTGCCCTTTATGCAGCTTCTCTGTCTAGAAAATAATCTCTTTATGGTAGACACAGTCTCCTACTATATGTTTGATGATGTCTAGCACAATAGGTCATTCATCTGGGCTAGGAAGCCTCTGAGAGCTATTGCTGTCCAACAGCAGAAATAGGGAGGAATGCTTCTTACACCTCTGGGTTTTCTGATATGTAAGTTAGAATATTTCACCCCAGAACTACAGGAGATCAAAACTCAAATAGTATATTTCTTCTGAGGGAAGAAAAATCTGCAGATATTTCATCCCGGGTTTTGTGGGTCTGGGCAGGGGATTGCATTTTTGAAAAATAAAAGCTTAAGAAAAAATGTACTAGCCTCAACAAATAACAGTAATACTAGAAAGTGTAATAATTAGTGAGACTGACAGCTGAAATGGCTCATTCCTTCTTTGCAATATAGGCCCACAATGTTACAAACTATCTCCAAAAACAGATCTTGCACATAATAGTGGAATCTAACACTGCTCTACAACAGTCTGTCACAAATTCCAGAAGAAAGCTGTCTGCAGCACTCTGATATTTTGCACTGCTTGGTGAAAGCAATTCCCTTGAAGAGCAAAGGAAAAAGAAAATGAGCAGTGGGTCCCACAACTCATCTTAAGTTTCCTTTGGTGACTTTCTTCCATTTCTTGCTCATGAGGTCTTTGACAAGCAGCAGCAGTTATAAGATTTTCATTTCCTGGAACATTTCTTGCCAGGCTAACCTAAGAGCTCTTTTTCTTGCTTTCTTTCTTTTTTTTATTATTTTTTTATTATTTTTTTATTTTTTATTTTTTTTAATAATAGATGCACAGTGTGACTGGAGGAGAGATTCATGACCTATTTTCCCAAAGTGAATATTGAACTTTGTGTACTTTCTGATATTCAGTAGGGAGTTCTCCTTGGGCCAGTCTGTTAGCCTTCCTATGGCAGAACAGTAAGGCAGGGTATAGCTTAAGGTATAGTTCAGGTTCAGAAAGAAACCCTAACATAGTCCTTGAGAAATAAGAGATTGCTAAGTGTCAGTGAGCAGGTTTCTATACCATCAGTAGATAAATAAAGTCCAAATGGAAACAAAGAGACAGCCTACTTTGTCAGTCATTTCTTTAAAGGAGTTCACAGGCATTGTTCAATCAAGACTAAGAGCACAAGTTTTAGGCAGTGGAAAGCGTCAAACATTGGGAGTTGTGGGAAGGCATCATGTGAATCCACTCCATATTAGTGAAGCTGGGACAATTACACACAGAGACTAACCATTTTATGTAACGCTGACTAACCCTCCTTGCCTTCAGTGGTGTTTCATCACCTGTGGACCAAGGGGATGTCTGACAGAGACCGCAGCATCCCAACAGTTTGACTGTGCTGTGTCAGAACATCCCCCAGCCAGAGCTGTTCATCAGATCATTGGGCGGCAGCAGTGACATTTCAGTAGATGTGTTTAATTGCGTGGGTGAAGCAGGCCCATCATCAATAGTGCTGACATTTCGAAGAGCTATAACCTCAGGATAAGTCAGCTCTAAAACTAATCTCTTTCCTGTCCTTCTCCATCTGCCCTGACAAATAAAGCTGCATGAGTCAGATTTTTAAACACTGGAACCAAAACAGAGGTACACAGCACAGAGAAACCCTTTAGGAGCCCATAAACAGCCAATTCCCACTGAAACCCTTGGTGCCTCAGCAGGCCTGGATGTTTCTTTCAACACACAACTTCAGCTGTGGTTGCCTAAATACCTTCAGAAATCACAAGGGAGAAAAAGAGAGGATGATCTGGCTGTGCAAAAAGCTTGAATCCATTTAATGAGGTGGCAAACAAAAATTAACCCAAATAAATAGTGCAACATTGTCAAGAAAGAGGCCCAAAAGCAAAGGAAAAGGTCTCACAGGCACGTGCACACCCCAACACTACCCAGGCCAGAGAGCAAAGAGCTTCCTTTCTGTGGGATCGGTAAATAACTGAGCATCTCCAGGTAACAGTGGGACCCTGCCACCCCCTGCTAGTCTGACAGCCTGTTGATGGGTGAAGTCAATCATTAGGAACTGAGTCACTTCACTTCATGATTTTTCTGATTGCTCTTCTCAGGGACCAGTGAAGGGCACAAAGTAGCACACAAAAGCTCAAGAGTTTAGCCCATTTTTGTCATTCACTGCTGTCTCCACCAGAGTTTTTGCTGACAACTGAATTTTCATTTTGTGCCTTGCAAACCTTCCATTAGATATTTGAACCAGTATTTTGAAAGGCAAAAATCATAACATTTCATCTGAGAAACGTTTAAATGGAACAATTCACTGTTTAAAAAACAAACTCTCGTATATCATCTTCCACCAAATTTTGCTCAAGGCAGCAAGTAATTCTTTAATAATTAAAATAATTCCTTAATAATTAAAATAATTTGGCGAAAGCTATGCCTTTTATTTAAAAAAAAAAAAAAAAAAAAAAAAAAAGGCTATGTGGTATTTATTTTTCTCATTGCAGCAGACAGGTCCACTTAAAGGAATTATTCTCTGCTAAATCTGTTCCTATAGGTTAAGTCTTTACAAGACTACACCCTTAAAGCTGAGGACGTATTTCCTGTTTATGGCCATACAAAGCCAAAAAGGCTCTTCCTCTGTGTAGTTTCCAGGGCAGTGCTCCTGAGCTGAACCACTGCTAGTATGTTAGTCCATATTCAACCTTACCAATCTGGTAGAATCTAGAAATTGATTTTGTTTTTATTTATGTGGGGGAAGATGAAGAAAGTTGCAATATTGAGCCACCAAGACTGATGTATGATCGTCTGAGCAGCTTCTCAGCCACTGTTCTGTGCCGCTGACTCAGTCATCCCTTCAAGGAGGGCTGAGACCACAACAGCCAGACTACATAGAAACATGCTTTTGACAATGAACGTGGACTGCAGATTTACACAAGCACTCATGTATCTACTCAGGCATAATGAAAATGCACTCAGAATAACTTTCCTACAGCCATTTGTTGTTCTTACATTGCTTCTGTCCATGCCAACTCTATGCCAAATTCAACCAGCATCTTTCAGTTGCCTTTAAGTGCTCTTTTTGAATCTAAAAGGTGGGTGGAAATAACTAATAATTTTCAGTCTTACAGCATCCAGCTCCATGTTATAAATACATTTCTAAATGCTTTTTATGTCACCCTTATCACCTGTATTTTTTTTCTTTTTTTTTTTTTTTCCAGAACCACGGCTTACTGGCTGAAGTATAAAAATTGCTGAAGGACATTTTCTATCACACTTTGGGCAGCACACAAAATTGATGGAAAATTACCTTTCCAAGGTAAAGTGAGTTTAATTCCTAATTTGATGAAAGGGAGGGAATACTTAAGACATTTTGGGCCTGAAGAGCTTAGAAGGATCTTGTAAGAGGATGAGAAATTTTCTGACAAATGTCTTGGTAACAAACTTTCCTACAGCTTGTTCAGTGAATGAATATTTTTTTTTATTATCTTTGAAAGGTGGACAGAAATGGACCAATTCAGGAATGTATGAAAATCAACATTTTGTAAAAACTACAAGTTAGAAACAAAAATAATATTTGTGAAGACTGCCAATGCAGGAAGGGTTTGATAAAGAGTGTTTTGATTAGGTGAGATGTGCCCTGAGGAGCACCATGATTTGAGGACAGAGAGATAAGATGGTGTTGAGTGAAAAGCTTAGCAGGTAAGGAGGGAAGGAAATTTGGTGTACTGGGTGCAAGAGAAGAAGAGAGAGAGTGGACAGGCTGATCATAGCATAGCATGTCCATTATGTCTGCAAGGCTTCTGACAACATTTCACCTCTGTGCTGTTCCCCTGCTTTCTCAGCTCCTAATATGATGTCCTACAGAAGGACCTGATTGGTACCTTACACAGTTAGATGGAGACTTAGCTGCTTTATCCTCCCAGTGTCTCTTCTCTTTAAGCCTCTAGAGGTGGCTTCTGAATTTAGGTCTATCTTCAATGTTCCTGAGATCACAATATTTCTTTTTAACATTTTTGTTGCCTCATTGTTTGTTTCCCTGATTACTCTCAAATCAATTCTCTTATTCTCTTTCAGGCATCGTGAGTGATGTCTCCTCTCTTTCCTCATTCTCTTGAATCTCTTCCTACCTGTATGTATAATACAGAAGTTTAGGATGGAAATTGATTTTTTTTCTCCATCTCTCCATCTTGTTTTTAATTTATCCCAGGCTACATCTAGCAGATTGATCAAGAGTTGACCCACATCAAACCTTTATCAACCAAAATGATGATTGGAACAATTGCTGTCTGGCAGACATCAAACATCCTGTCTGTACTTTATCCTGTTCTACTTTCGCTCTTTGCTGATATATGTAGTGCTGACTTCTTTGGGTAGAAAGGTAGGTACTACATCCACACAGGACATCTGTCTTTATCTCATGGACTCATGAGATATCATGAGCATTTATCTCATGGATATTATGACTTCCTTTTTAGCTCCTCTCATTCAGTCTTTTATTTTGGGTCATGATGGGTTTTGCAAATGCAAGCCATTTGCCACTGACTTTGTTTTTTATTATGAGTGACTTATGTTCTCAGTCCATCCCTTAAATTTTAGGGCAACACAACGTTTATCATAGTGACTAAATGATTTAAATCACTGTTGACACTGTCAGTTCTACATCTTTATTAATACCTTGGCTCCACAGGATTCAGACTGTGTGATGAACTCCAATAAATTTCTTCTTTAATGTTGTCAGAGCTTGAAATGGAAATGTCTGCAATAAGGAGAAGATGGAATTGTTAAGGTGTCATACTTACCTCTTTGGAATAAATGGTGCGTTTTTTTTTGTTTGTTTGTTTGTTTTGTTGTTGTTGTTGTTGTTGTTGCTGTTGCTGTTGTTGTTTTTAATCTTTGCCATCAGAAGTGATAAATGTTGCTGCAATTGCTTATTATAGTGCTGTATTGAAGCCCCCCTGGGTTCTCCCTTTGGTTATGTAGAATTATTAGGATAGGGCAATGACAAGTGTTTTATATTTTGATGTACAGAGTTAAAATCTCTGGAAAATAAATCAGTGCTTGCCCTTCCCATCCTGAGTATCTGCAAGAGTAGGGGAAGTTTCTCACTGAAACCAAGACCACTTTGTACTACAATGACAGGGAAAATAGTCCTTAAAGTAGGAGTAAATCGTATCTAATATGCTTCTGAGTGTTTATATATATACATATATAGATAGATATATTATTCTCTGAAACAGCTTAAGGTGGTCTCAGTGTAACTGGGAATCAGATTCAAAGAAATACAGCGGTGATAAAAAGAAATACCGTTCTTCATTTTTGCTGTAGATATTTGTATCTTTTCATGCAGTGTTTTAGTTTATGTGAAGGATTTTTAGTAGAAATCAATGAACATTAGTAATGATAAAGTAATATAAGAAACTGCATTTCATAAAATCATTTTTAGAGGTAAAATGTCAAAGTGTTGGTTTACAGGATTCACAATGCGGGGCAGTGCTAGAAAAGAAAGAAACTATAAACCATGCAGCCTCACTCGTCTCATATAATCTGCAAAGAAATCTAAATGCAGACCACTGACAGCTTTAAAATGGAGCAAAACATCTTTAGCAGTCTCACAAAACCAAGGGAAATGTCACATCTAAACCATAACCATAAAAAGGAGAAAAGAAGCTCTGAAAAAGCTGGGGATTTGCTGGATATTTTAATAGCTGGGTAGGGAAGATGAGAACTAAGCAGTATTTTATATCAGTTTAAAGAAGCAGTGCCACATTAAAGGGCAAGGGCCCCATTGGGAACTGCCACGGGAGAGGGAGCACCAGGGACCCCAGCACTCATCCAACTGCTGATCCAGTTGCTGGGCCGGTTCCTGGTCCAACTTTGCACAGAGTCTGAGTGCCCTGGTCTCTGCTCCTCCAGCCCTGCAGACATGCTGTCTTATGCCTGGCTTTGCCAAAGCTTCCCTCAGGAGGGAGTTTGAGACACCAGGCTCCCTGGGGCAGACTTAAAGCCTGCCATCTGCAATTTGGTCTAAGACAAGATATATTAGTCAGCACTTGATAAACCGTGCA
This sequence comes from Oxyura jamaicensis, assembly GCF_011077185.1. Taxonomy (NCBI): domain Eukaryota; kingdom Metazoa; phylum Chordata; class Aves; order Anseriformes; family Anatidae; genus Oxyura; species Oxyura jamaicensis. Next base: position 90,343,503 of record NC_048893.1, read on the forward strand.
TGTAAACACCAGCTAGGGCTAATAGCAAGTGTGGGGCTCTGAGCTGCTGCATATTGCTTGGGACTCTAAAAGGCCCATTTTCGCTTCCTGATGTTCATGACCTCAAAGATCCCCATATTTTGCAGTCAAAAAACCTTATTGTAGCTACCTGATCTGACCTTCTAAAGGACGCAAGCCTAAGAAACTTATTAAGAGAGATGGCTGAGTTAATATTTCTTACAAGAGTCTGGTGCAAAACCTGTTCTATAGAACCTGAAAATTCATTGTCTACATGAGTTAAGAGTGAAAGCTATGACTAAAATTTAAACACCTTGCTTTTGCCATCTACGTGCCAATGAACCAAGCCCTGAAAGCTGGCACAGGCATCAAGCCTTCTGCAAGAAATATCTCTGCATTTGAAGTTGGATAACAGATGAAACAGTGAAAAGTTCTAATCAGAAATATATAATCCTAGATTTTGTACCAGTAAAATATCCTTTAAAAGGCTTCTGCTATTCAAGTTCACCAAGTTCTTGACACCACAGGCAGCTTCCAGATGAATTCCTACTTTCTTTTGCAGTTCCTGTTGCAATCTGGAGAAAATTGTGGCTTCCACCTTGGCTCCCCACAACTCCAGCAGTATTTCCACAGCATTCAGACAAGTGCAATAGTCCTTAGCATGAGCAAGGTACCTTAGTACCATACTATACTGTGAAGAAATATTTCATTACAAGCACGTAAAATACTCTGCTAAATTGTTCCATTATGTAAACTCTTTTAAGAAAAATATACCAAACCTCAAAACATGACATTAAAATAAATAGCAAATGTAGCTTAAAAAAGAAAAAGAGGAGGAGAGGGGAAATTAAATGTTACTGACTTTATTGAATGTCTCTATTCAAATATCTTGCATAAGCAGACATGTCACTTTAATCAGATAAAACCCACCAGGGAACATGGTAATTATTTGTATTACTTCTTGACAGCTATAAAAAGCTAAAATGTTACTGTGCAAATTCTGTCTGAACTATTTAAACAATTGAAAAATGTAATTTAACAGCTAAAACAAACTTGATTCAGGCTGATCTATCATCGACATGTGTGAGATGAACTCAGCTGGCTCTTTGAACAGGGAATAGAAATTAACTGCACAGTGTCCTCACCTAGTGTAGTTAAAACCTGATAGCAAATAAATCATAAAATCATAGAATCATAGAAAATTTAAGGTTGGAAAAGACCTTCAAGATCATGTGGTCCAACCATTCCCCTACCACCAATGTCACCCACTAAACCATGTCCCTAAGAACCATGTCCAACCTTTCCTTGAACACCCCCAGGGACGGTGACTCCACCTCTTCCCTGGGCAACCTATTCCAATGCCTGACCGCTCTTTCTAAGAAGGAATGTCCCCTAATTGTTTTAACTGTTGAAGGGTAGTGCTCTTTGTCCAATTCTTTGTTTTAATTCTTGAAGAGTAGGGGCATGACGTCTCCATTTTTCCACTCACCATGGGCATTGCCCGACTGCCAGGACTTTTCAGCTATGATGGAGAGAGGCTTGGCAACTCCATCAGCCAGTTCCTTCAGGACCCTGGGATTCATGTCATCAGGTCCCACAGACTGTTTAGATTCATCAGAATACAACGTATTCTGGTGGTCTCGAATGTGCTCTTCACTTACAGTGGGGGGGCTTTGATCTCCCAGCCTCCATCTCTGGGTTCAGGGAAATGAAAGACTTGGGAAGCCCGTCTACCAGTGCAGACGCAGGCGAAGAAGTTGATGAGTACCTCAGCCTTCTCCACGTCTGTTGTTACCAATTACTCAGCTATAGAAACTCACTCCTAATATAAGAAATTAGCCACCTATAATCACTTACACACTACTATTTTCACCCCTCAGTCTATTTTCACAAGTGTTAAAGGTGCATGGTGGCCCTCGGGGACTCCTCCGGCTCCCGAAGGGAGCTGTGTCCTCTCTTGTGCTGTTCCTCGAGGCTCTGTGCAGAAGGGCTGCCACCTCTCGCACAAGGGCTGGCAGATGGGTAAGAAGCACTCACACAATCCCTGAGAATTGGCAAGAGTTCTTTATTGCTGTGTGTTTGGTGGCTCCAAGCTAATGCTTGGGATGCAGCCTGAGGAACGACGAGTAGGGAACTCTCCGGGCCCTGCTGCGAAGCTGTTGATGTTCTCTGATGGCACAGAGCAAAGACCTGCCGGGGTTGTCCCAGGTCTGATGTGGCCGAGGTGGATCCACTTCCATGGGTTCCTCCGCCTCTTCTTGTGGACCCAGCTCCATGGGCTCCATGGTGTTTGGCAGGAGGACAAGCCAGTCCCTGCCTGGGACTGCCCATATGGGATGCTTTCCATCAGGAATATTTTCAGGCCAGGGTGCCAAACCAGGGGGTTGACCAGTTCCACATTTAGGCCCCATGCCGCTGTCCAGTTCATTTCCAGGCATGGATTCAACGCGGCTGTTTTTACGGCCATGGCTGGGTCTCACGTTGTATTCTGGCCAACAGGCACGCCTTAGCTCCCCATGGCTGTCTGCCTCACGCTCCCGCCTTCACTCCACACCACCACTGCACCCCTGGTTAGGCCCAGGCCCCTGTCGCTGTACGTCTGAGGGGCCAGCCCGTTCCCCGCATCGCTGCAGTGCCAGTGATATCTGTGATACGTGTCTGTGGGCCAGGCACTGGTGTCTTTTGTGCCGGAGGTGCTGTCCCTCTACCCATGACACATCTTCCTCTCGTTAGCTGCCATCCTTCTCGGTGCTTCCTCAGACTGCTTCGCTGTCCTCACACCGAGGAGGGCTGCCGCTCTCCTTGTTCCTTCTCTAGCCTTCTTCCTGCCACGTACGCTGGCTCTCAGAGGACCGTGTAGCTGAGCAAGTGGCGGGCCAGCTGCAGGAGGGGCTGTTTTGTAGGGCCCGGGGCAAAGGCAGGGCAGCAGTGGCCCCTGTGACCCCAGCAAGCCTCTGTGATGCCCAACATGAGTGGCCCAAAGGCAGCTGTGTTGGGAGCAGCCTGGAAGATGCCCTCACGTGGAGGAAGGAGGAGGGTTAGGGGGGCTGTGGGCCCCTTTTCTGGGGCTGGCTCCCCCAGGCCATTTGGCTTGCCAGAGAGAAAGGATGCCCCATGCAATCCTGCCTCAACCCATTTTTCTTCAGATCTCCAAGGGTTAGAATCTCTTGTTAACAAAAGAAATTACATGTATTTCATGTATTGTTTACAGACATTGTGAATTTTCCTCTGGATCTATTAATATTCTCAACTTCAACTATGTAAGCATCTGCAAATTTCATCACAAAGCTGTTTTCCTTTCCTTTGCATTAGGAGGCTACTCAAATTCAGCTCTAATGCTGTTCTTTCCAGTACTACTGCAGTCACTTTTCAATTGCATTTTGTTCTGCCATCCGTTACAATTTCACATTCTAGTTATAGCCCCAAATACATACATACCAGAGCAGCACAATAAAAGTAAATTTAAAAAAAATGCAGTAGTGCCCAGCCTTCTAAACTTCAGTGCAATGCATAAAAAATCAAATTAGATTATGACCGACATTTCCACAAGCTAAACAACTTGGAGAGCTCCACTTTTTAACAAACAAGGCCTCACCAATCTTTCTGGCAAGCTCCCCCAACTAAGTGTATACTAAGTAAAAGCTGAAAAATTTATGCACTCTACTTTTAGTCAGCTTAAATACTATTTTCTGTACTTGTGCTCAGTTAGTAGCAGTATTGTAACAGTTTAAAAAATATCAAAAGCAAATAATTGAGATTATGCAAAACATATCTAGACATCAACAGTTCTAAGTATAGCACATCATGTTCAAGTTTGTTACAATGATTTTAATTCCTTGGCCAAATACTATGTTACGAAAAATATTTTAAAGATTAGTTACTTAATGCAGGGTTTTAAAAACCAAGAAATTAGAAGCTCAGAAGACTTTGTATTAGCACAATGTAAACATAGGTGATGATCATTTCTATACTGAGGCCTTTGTAAGCACAGGCTGTCCTAAAGCTTCAGTTGACATTAGCCAGGGTGGTTTTCTGCCTTGGAAATTCCCAGAGAGTTGTAGCAACCAGGCTGCACCACCAGGACCGTTGGGGTGAGATTGCCTTGCATGGGCAGAGGGTGCTAGGAAAGGTAAGAATGAGGTTTTGCAATATTATTAGCATTATCAGGTCTACTTCAAGAAAAATGCATGAGAAGGAACAAGGCCAGGAGAGTGTAAAACTGCATGCCAGGACCAGTGGAAGACCCTGGGCTGTGGGCCTTCAGGAAAGCTGAGGCTTGCTGTCTCACCCACACAGCCAGCAGGACAGAGGCTCTGCAACTGAAACTCCAGGTTTTCAGCCACCAAGCGATCTTCCAAGGAAAGGACAGGCAAAAGATTTAATCTAATTCAGCCCTGGGGAAAGCCCTAGGCTAGCTATCACTCACAGGAAATACTTGCATTATGTTTTTTTTTTTTTCCTTAAGCACTAGCCTGCCTTATGCTTTTCATACTTGAGAATTATGACAATGCCAGGAAGCGTGGTGATTTCTGACAACATAATCTGCATAGCTGGCATTAGCACAAATGCTATTATCAGAACTCCGGTTCTGCTGATGTGTTACAGTTTTATTAAAAAGCCATCACGTAGATCATCTTAAAGACTTTCCCTCTTTCTACACGTTCACAGTATCTGCAGTGCTCTTCAATGCTTTGTATCTAAAACAATAATACAGAGATCTGCTTCCCAATTTTGCCCGGCCTAGATACCCTGGACTCATCTCACAACTTTCAAAAACTAGGGATTATCTTAGAAAATATCTAAATGTCTGAAAAAGGAAATAAGAAATGAGTCCCTCTAGAAGCAGTGGGATTAATAGAGCCCAGCTCTCTGAAGATTTGTCTTATTTCCCCTTAAGCTTCTTGCTGCCTTCGATTATTCTTGTTCTGCCATGTCCCTTACATTATTGCCATCACACAAGGAAAGCCTGTAATCACTTGCTAGCTGGACAGCCAAGTGTAGGCGCTATGCTACCTGGACAAGAGGCTCCATTTCAATTTCTGTGCCAGACTGCCTATGTCTCTGCTTTCAGCTGTTTCTTCATCCTCATCAGGATGAAGAGATATATCCTTAACAAACATCAGAGCTGCGGTTCCTGTACTTCTAATGGCTTCCTGCTTGCTTCCACCTGCTTCTAAGGACTACGGTATCAAAAGGATTAGGAAATAACTGCAAAACTTAGAAATCCTGCACTTGAGCTCTGTTTTTTTTTCAAGCAAAAGACCTGTCACACCTGGCATTCCAAGTGTTCTCTCCTTCCTGCTCTCATGTCTTTGCTATCACATTTTGGAATTTCATCTCCACCTGCAAACAGCTCTACCACTGCTGAACTGAAGCCTAAAACTCAGATGATGTAATTTAAACTCAGCAGCACTGAATAAGAGAGTCGTTGCAGACAAGGATACCATTCTCCCCACACCACCTCACTGTTTTAGGTGAAACTAGTATTTTTCTTCACTGTCCTCACTACCTAGTGGGCTGCCCCAGCATTGTAATTCACTGTGAATCACTGCTATTGGACCCAGAAGACATTCACCAAAGACACATAAGGAATCATATAGAAGAAAAGAAGCAGCCAAGGACTATTTCAAAGTGATTTCAGCAGGAAGGACCACTGAAACACTGACTTTCCCCACAACTAATGTAGGCTTATTGCTCTTGAAAGAGCAGCAGCTTGGCTCAGAGGTGTACCTGCTCGCAAATGCTCCTGCCTGTCTGGAGAAGCCTGGTGGGTACCTGGCAGGGGTTGAGGTTAGGGCTACTAGAGCTGATTGACCTATCTAGGAGAACTCAAGTGTTGTTTTGTTGTTGTTGTTTGTTTTGTTTGTTTTTTGCTTTCCTTTTTTTTTTTTTTCCTCCTGGTGGCAAATATAATCTTTAAATATCTTTAAATTCCTGCTGCCAGTCAGCTTGATGCGTCAGGGACAGGTTTTGTGTCAAGTTCCATTAGTGCAGTGTACTGAACTTGGCCTATTTGAAAGTTTTCTTTTCATCATTTTTTCATTTTGCAGCCTCTAGCCAGATGCTTGCAACACTGACATCTTCCTACCAACCCTCCACCACCTTCATGTGTATTAGATCTGTGCTTTTTGATGTGCTGTTTCCTGTAAATGTTCCAGTACGTTTGCTCCTTCTAATGACTTGCTTTTCTCCTTTGAACAACTTCTTCCTCATGTTGATTTCCTGGAGTACTTATCATTTATTGATGGATAGTTAATTATCACCAGGCAATAGATCTTGCTCAACTCCCTGAAAGCAGCAGCTGACATTTTGTGAGCCTCACACCAATGATCTTTCACAGTCACAGATACTCTTTGCAGCAGAGAATACACGAGTGTGCATTTAATCACACTGAATGAGTCCAGGATCCTTCCTTGCTTTTGGTTGCATCTCTGCCTATCTGCAAAAAGTCCTGATCGGTTTCTTGTCTTGTCTCTGTTTATTGAATGATTGATTGCAGGCACCAGCTCTCCTCTACAGACAGAACATTTCACCGTACCATCAAATTACTGATCACAGTTTAGTTTTGCTGTGTGGTTACAATCACTCATCAAAATTATCTATTGCCCCTGTCTGGATGCATCAACATCAAACCTCCTTGCTCTTCTTCTTTAATGTTCCCCTCTGAACACATTGCGCTTCTGTCTCTTCTCCACATGGCAACCCTTGCATGTTGACCCTAGGCCCTGCACACAGACCAGGCAAAGTGTTTTTTGGCAGCTGGAGGCTGGGGAAGGAGTGGGAAAACTCAGGGTTGTTTTAAGATCTGGTATCCCTGCAACCACCGGGCTTACCTCCATTTCTGCTGCCTCTGCTCCCTGCCTGCAAAACCCAGGCCATGTGACATTTTCCAGGAGATCCACATTTACAGACACATACAGACAACCATACAGCTTCCCGGTCTACCCCCACAGTCCATGCCACACACACAAGCCATGTACCAGGACGTATCTTTGCTGCTGCTAAGACTTATTTGGATCATGTGTCTGTCTTTCCTTTAGCAGAGGTCTTTGCTTTGCTATCAAAATGCAGGATAAGATGTCTAAGTGATAGATGCCAAAATGGCAGAAATTGAGTACCTTCCAAAAGCTGAAGGCAAGCCACTGTCAAAATGTATTTTGCAGTTAAAGATGATTAACATCAATTTATGGATCCTACGGTGAGCAAGTGAAACAAGATAGGAATATTGATGCTGATGGCTGCTGTTTCATAAAGCTGTGCCCAAGTTTGGCTGCTATTCCACAACTGCTGACTGTGATGGAACAGCTTATCAAACCAAATCGGAGGTCATCAGGAGAAATGCCATTGCTCTGATATCAGCTGGGACAGTCACTGTGGTTTTTAAACAAAGTGAAAAAGTTCCCTGAGTGAATCAACTGATAACAGATAGGACATTACTCATAGTTTTACACTTGGCAATTGAACTGGTGCTTCATACACTGTATATTTGATTAACTCCTCTTTGCTGGTGTCCTGCCTAAATTCAGAGCATAGGACATTTTTTTTTAAGATAAGAATTTGTCCTGTGACTTTGCAGCACTGTTTCCTTCCGATGCAAGAGTGATCTTACCAGCAGAAGTATACGTGCTGCTTAGGCCTATTGCACTGCAAAAGGGTTGGTAGGTGTGCAAAATTTCTGCCTGTGCATGAATGAGAAACGCCTGTTTAATCCTAAGAAGGTGTTGTTTAGACTTTATTATGTCGATTTTTTTTAAAAAAAAAAAAACATCTCTCTAGTTCTTGCTGTGTTGGACATTGATGTGGCACAGCTACTTGGTACCAGAAACCTCTGACGTGGACTCTCTACCGCTCAGCATTTGAGCCTGTTTATACATTTGTGCTTGTAGCAGTCAGGTGAGAAGCCTTACATATGAGACTAGTCCTATACTCGTACTACAGGTGCATGTGACTACCAAGTCACACGTTGGGTTTTTATCTCTCAACATATGGCCTCAGCCTGCTCCCATTGAACTTAGAGGAAGATTTGCCTTCTGCTGGATCAAAAGGCTTTGCCTGGAATAATAGCACCAGGGCTGGCCTCTAATTTACACAAGCCCCGCCAGCTACAGGAATGTACCTCTCCCAGATTTGGGCATGTCATTCACTTCTTTGTTGCCAGTTCTCTCCCCTCTCTCAATTAAACTGTTTGTTATCTATGTCACACCTTAGGTTTCATGCACTAGCAGATGTTAAAAAGATTGATTCAAGCTTTTACTCTGTTTCATCTTTAACCCAGCTCCCTCCTTTGATCAGTATATCCAGGTGGAGTCTGGGTCTTACTGGTTCTATCTGTGCCTAACCTGTCCCCTTTCACATGCCACCAATGATTTTGTCCAAGCCCTTGCTGCCCCTCACCTTGATCAGCCACCTTCTCCTGTGACTTTCACAACTACAGTGCAGACTCCCTGAGGTTGAGTTAACAGTCTGAAGAGATTGTCCTAGCATTTGTTCCTGGGAAGATGTTGTCCTGTCCCCGCATTGGTTCTCGCTCTTCAAACGCAGTCCTCAAGGAGCAGCCTTTAAGGACTGCCCAATTTCTCTGTGCCACATGCGTTTGTGTCAATCCACACCTGCCCTACAGCCACATCGCTCTGCCACCTTCAGTGCCTTCCTCGTCTACGCCCAGCACAGGTATCTTAATGTTATCTCTTGCCTGCCTTATTCTTTTCAGTCAAAAAACTGCCTTTGCCAACTCATGTCCTTTAGCTCCCTCTTAAAATCTTTAATGTACTTTAATGGGCAGCAGAAAATGTTACTTATCTACTAGACGGGTGCTCTGAGGCTACAGACAGAGTGCATCCATCTCCCCTTGCCAGCTAGAGTCATGTTCGGGGCTCTGCCATAGCCAGTGGAGGGTGTGTCAATTTGTTTTGGGGAAGTCTCTTTTAGGCACCTGTCATGGAATGGCAGGATGAATTATGCTCCATAGGACTGTCTGTTGATTGTGATGTTTACAGCTAGCTTAAGCTACATACTTAGCTTTTAGAGGCCTGAAACAGCAGCTGTTACAGCTCATTTTCAGCTTACTGCCTTGTCCATTTTAGGGGCCCTCCCTGGAGCGAGCAGCCCCACACACCTTTCTTTTCATGCCTGCTGGGATCAGGGGTGTCAGGGTGGAGGGGAGAGCCATAGGTAGCTTCCCAGTCTGTACACTGGTGAACAAGGAATGAGGTCCACTTCTAGTCCTTGGGCAGAGGGGCTGGGAGGGCTGAGAGCAGGGACTCTGGCACGGTTGCTGCAATGATGCTGTGCTGGCCCCTGGACCAGCTCCTGTCTGTGCGCTTGGTGAAAGCAGGACCCTTGGCACCTGGCAATTAGTGCTGGATAAACAAGCAGGGTCATTTCATGCATTGCTCAGAAACCCGTGCCCTAAATCCCACACCTCTGAGGGGAAATGAGCCTTTGTATGACAGCGGAGAATACAGTGGTCTCCTCCCACACATACACAAGGATAAGCACAAAAGTAAGGAGAGCAAAGGAGGGCCTGTGACGTTCTGATATGCAGTTGTTTCTCTGGGTCACTCTGCCTGACCCAGAAGAGCTAAACAGAGCAGATAGCACAACAGTAGGATAACCTGCAGGGTGTATACATTTGATTCCACATCACTGCGTCTCATCAATGGTGAATTTAAAGTCAGCACAATTTACTGGTTTTCCCTTAAAATTGAAAGATGCTGACCTCATTGGTCAAGGAAAGGAAGCAAAATTAGTTCATGCCATAGCTCCCGATGCAGGGATAAAAATAACTTGAGAGGGTTTATGCATTTTATCCACAAACGAAAGGATAATTCTGTAGTCAGAGAAAGAAAACCCTTGCAAAATGAAGATCACTTATGCAAAACAGTTCTGAGGATTTGGAAGGAAATAATTTCATGTCCTATCCTTCAATAAACAATAGGGAGATCACAAAGCTGAGAGAGAATTTCTTCTGTCACGCATTTGGTCAATCAGGGCAGATGTGATCAGAAGATTTCTGGACAAAACCAAGCTCTTGGTTTTGGCTGGAACTGTTGATGGACAAAAAATAATAGGGTTTTATCAATAACATAAATATATATATATGCAGAGACGTATACAAACCTAATCTATAAAAATGTGCACACATTTATCTCTGAAATCCAGACTAAATCCCATCTGAAGGTTTGTAATTTATTTTACAGAGGGAATGAATCACAAAAAGTAAGCTTATGCATAGAATATTATATTTGCAAAGAACACAAAAGCTGTAGTCCTTATCTAGCTAAACAGTTAAAGATATACTTAAATGCCACATGGAACAGGGTCCTCTGTAAGAATCAGCACAGACATGGAAGTTTTTTGCCCACTTTTAAAATTATAGGTGGAGTTTTCTCACAAGAAATTTTTCAAGTGGCAAGTGTATATAAACAAAATAACAATGAACGGATGACTTTAAAATCCAGTTCCAATTTTCCATAAATGCTAACATAAAGCAACTTTCCATCTTAAGTATTCCTATTTCCATCAACAATTTTATTGCTGAATTCACAATGGTAAATTCTTACTGGATTTCAGAGCCTTGATCTCATCCTGAGACGTGACCAAGTTCTTACTAAGCAGATCCATCAGTAATCAGTATTTAGACTTGTGGAGGTGGGATACTATTTCCCCAGTTTTGGAACAGTTTGACTTTTCAGGCCCTCCTTGCCTGCTCTCTCTTCCCTTATTGTTTCGTGGGTATCACAGTCATAGGTATCACCACTTCCTTCACTGTCCAAAGCACGTGTGTGTGCCTACAGGCACATGGTCATCTGAGTAATTTTTAAGTTCAGTTCAGTTCTCCGGCTAGACAATACTTTTCAACTCTGTGCTCTATTTCCAGTACTGCAAAGTGGTCACTAAAGTCCTTTTTAGATTTTGAAATGTGGGAAAAATGTTTGCTTTTAGGCTGTGCCTCACTTCATGTGATTGTGCCAAGCCAAGATGCACACTATGCATATTTTCACCTCATAATCATGATCCCAAAGAACTGCCATCACACTCGTTGAAAGAGGAGAGACTTGTGTGACCTGACCAACAAACCATCAATGTGACTGATAAGCTGATCCTACCTGCCCATTCTTTTCACTCTGCTGTTATCCCACTTTCTGCTACAGAAAAATAATATAATAAGGCAGTTTCGATAACAAATCAGAACAAATAAAACTCTTCAGCCATGAAAACCAGACTGGACCCTTGTGCTAAACTTTCCTAGGGATGATTTAAGTATACCAAAATTCAGTCTTGTAGTTATGGAGAAGGAATGCATAAGACAATCCAGCACAGATCCCTTCAAATAAACAAAGAGCATGATTTATGCATCAAGTTTTGAGGGATCCTGTCTTGAGATATTAAAGGATGATCCCCTCCACAGTTTAGAAATTACTTTTTTATATGACAGCAAGAGCTGTCCCTGAAATTTCAATCTTCATTCCCAAAATTGCGCTTTCCAAATGTATACAGCACACTAGAGAAAGTTATGAATATATTTGAAATACAAGTTGCAGATAAAAAAACAGGATCCTGTCTGCTCATAGCTATTAAAGAGAGCATCAGATTCTTTTTTTTGGATGCAGATAGCTATCCTTGATGTCCTGACTAAATAAGTAATTATATTCTGTCCACCTGGCTTCCCTGTGGGGCTTCAAATTAAAACAATACTTAATCTCCCCTAAGTTGTGTGACAGTATGCCTGAGTTCCAGCTAGGAGACTTTACATTTCTGCAGTAGATGAACTAATTACCATTATCCCCAGTGCCTGCATAATCTGAAGTAAAAATATCTCTGCTTCTTCTGTGTCTGCACCTTCTGGATCCCCGAAGAAAACACTATTTCTTAACTTGAAAAAAGTCTTTCAAGTCCTATCACATTGATGTTCTTCTCTTTCCCCTTTCCCTCACCCCTAGTTTTCAGGCAGAGATTTTTAACTATTTTATTATTAATCTGGAGTACAAAGACTTTTTAAAAGCTTGAGCGCTGACAAAATGGCTTTCTCTACGATCACTTGGTTGCCTCCAGCATGTAGCCGCAGTGTCACCATGAGCCTAGCCACTGCTGTACCCTCACCAGGGCTCTCCACATGGAGCAGGGTGTGGGAAGGTACCCGTGGCTGCCGATCCCAGAGCAAGCATGTGGCCTCCTCTAGCAACACAAACGTGAAGTGAGGGTTGACGTTAGCTCAGTGCAGCTGTGGACCAAATGTTTGTGTTTCATCAAGTCTAATTGCTTACAATACTCAGGCACAATATGCAGAAAACACCATGAGTTTGTTTCAGGATCACATGGAAAGAGAGGGTCAGGGGAACGACTGAGTCGTCAGAAGTGTGCCTTCTGCCTTACAGGAATTAATGTCTCTCCATATCACAGCTGTAGGATTAGTTACCCTTTTTCTGGTCTCTGCATGTACACTCTCAGGAATATCCTTGCATTTATGCTATCCATGCCTAATTGCCTAATTGCATAATTCTCTTCCTCTTAAATGAGGATCCAATTACAACTTTCTGTGTATGCCAACTGCTCTTACCCCTTGGCAAGTTTGGTGGTTTCCCTTTGAGAATCAGCAACCAGTGGTATACAGTGGCCAGCCAAAATTATTGAAACAGTATTTATTACTCATACAGCAGGAGGAACACATTGCTAAAGAAAGCCATCGTTCAAAATAGCAGCAGTTTACGTGCGAGTCTAATTCAGCGAGAGCCCAGACATCAGTGATGCCAACTGAGAAAGGCCTGTGTTAACCAGCTGCCCTCAGGTACCTCTGGTTCCAGCTCTAAAGTTCAGAGGGACAGAAGTGCTCAAATGTCCAGGTAACTCTTGAAAATGGGAGTCAGATCCAGAGTATCTGGATCACCTGGAAATATTCTACCCAAGACTGCAAGTCAGACTAATCTGTGTCTCTACTGAATGCATAGAGAGCATGTGCACACATATGTACCCTCGCTCCACCTCTTCTGCCTGATAAAGTTAAGATAATGTTTAAATATCTTTGTTCTCTTTTAATTAATGATTTCATACCTGATTGGGTATTTCCAGTCTGAAGTTTTCTCTTTCAAAGCAGGATAACCTACAGAGCTATGATTTGGTTGTCCCTGCCTCCATATTAACAGAAAAGAGATTTTTGTGCACATGAATAACGTGGTTTTCGGCCAGAAACACTGCTTTGACACTTTGTTGAAAAAATACTCCCTATGTAGTTCTGAGACTGGTAGCAACCTCTGGCTGTGGATTTGCACTACCAGGTCAAAAACTCTCTTTCTGTCAGTCATTTTTCTTCTATCCTGGTGCCTCAGTGTGCGCACAATTTTTTCCCTGCTATTGCAAATTGTTGAACCTTCAAAAAATTAATTGCATATACACTGGTGATCACTTCCATAGATGGAGCCTAAGGCAAAACACATAGATGAAATAATACACATCTTCCTCTGACATTTTCTGGCTAATGCTATGCATGAAATTACAAATAAAATCACCAGGACCAGCTGCTCATTTAATCTGTGCCCTTCCAATCAGACCAGCTTTTAGTCTCCTTCCTCCAAAGTTTTCTCAGTTCAGGCAGAATTTCTGCAGACCAGAGTTATTCAAATTATATGAACATTTCATTTCACAGTTGTTTCCAACAATCTACATGCAGATAATCTGTGTATTCTTTCTTTTTGCTGCTCCTCAACCTCTACATTTGTGTTCACGGGGCTTTGTTTGCCATGCACACTCCCTTAGAAGAAGATGTAGAGACTTCTGCAAATATGGTACAGGCTCAAGCAGTACCTCTTTGTGCTAAAGGGATCCTCTCAGACACAGGACAGGTGCAGCTCTGGGTCCCCGAAGCTCTGTTGCTATTGGGAATGAAAATATAGAAACATTATCAGGATTCAGGGACAAGAAGCAGAAAATCTTTTAACTTCAGTAGACCTCAGTGCCTGGAACTTCTTCTCATTTGTCATGAAACAGTTCTCTTGAAGAACAGTCCAAATGGCAGGGCGGGAAGCCTAGAGCTGCTATCTGACCTATCAGCACTGAACAAGATCTGATGCTTAGCGAAATAAAGTATCTCAGCCAGACCAATACTGAATAGGGCAAAATCTTGCCCTAGTCATCCTACCTTTCCAGGAGCTAACCTAATACTTTGAAATGTAAGATTTAACTCATATTCTTGCATAATACAGGATCCATCATGCATAATAAGGGATCTAGGTCTTTTAGATATTATTTTTTTCCTCAATCTATGTATTATCCATCAATATTGCTGGTATGAAGGCTCACTGTAAAAGATGGATTCATTCTATGTGAAGGAAAAACGTCATATTTTTTCTGTACCACTGAGCTGCATTAATATCTCGCCTTTCCCCACTAAAATAATATTCACCCTGAGAGCAAAGGTCTTTATGAAATGAGTATTGAGAAAGAACATATCCTACCTGTAATTTCTGAAGTAAAATGAGTAGGCTGGTTTAAAGCATTTTGAAAATAAATATGAAAAGTTAACCTCACATGCCATATCTGAGCTGTTCCTGTGTTATTCCAGTTGAGATAATTTACAAAACAAGCAGTTGCAATGGGATACTGCAGCATGATATTAACTCATGTGAATGCATTATAATAGTCAAGTATTTAATCACTTTTCAATTCTTGTTAAACAAAGAACATTTTCCAGCATTGTCTGAACTGCGCTCGCTGTAGTCAATGGGTGTTCAACTCCTTTACATGAGAGAATTGAGTTCACCACCCTGCATAATGAAGACCTACTGTATTTTAGTCTATAACTCAGCAGGTGATTGAATATTATCTGCTTCACAGAAAAAATACAAGTAAAATGAGCTCTTCAGCTGTAAATAATTCAGTCATAAAAGAGAAAGCTAATGTTTTTCTTAGGTAACAGTCTCAGCTCTGCTGCACGGTGCACTGATTCTCCCTAGCCGGTTCTGGATTTCGTATCACCAGCCACCCAAAAAGGGAATATTAGTGAGGCCCTTGCTAAAAGTCTCTTTACTAAACTAAGCGTGGAATGTCACATAAAGAACTTGGAGCAGAACATGTCCCTTCTTCATTTTCTTCTCTCTAGCACAATGAGAAGAAAGATGAGCATTGGAATAATCTTCTTTATCATCTTGTAATAGCTATTGCTTCCTTCTCTTACCCCACTCCCAAAACAAATCCATATGGTCTAGGAATCCAGGAAATGCTCTCACAGGCTTAGCAGACTTTGGTTTCATATTTATAACATAAAATTAAGGTCTATGATCATTTTTTCTTTTTAGAATATAGAAAATACATAAAAAGCATTGGACATCAAAGTAATCAACTAATCCCTTTATCCAGAGCCATTCAGATCAATCATTAAAACACCAGGAGGTTCTGACAGATGCCACCATGACAGATTTCTCTCTCTCCATGTTGTTTTCATTGTCACACATTTTTTGATTTGGGTCATAATTGCATTTGGGCTTTCAATGACATGTAGTCCAACTACCTCATTTTGAATGTTAATTTCCTGAAAATGATTGAAAACTAATCCATATTTTTAATCTGTGGCAGGTGCTTGGCTACAACAATCTCCTTTTGTTGTTGTTGCCATTGACACACAATATGTGATCCAGGAAAATGTCTGTTTCCCATGGCTATCTGCCCAACGCCGCCTTTGTTAAATAACTGGTTTCACCTAGCCAGATTTTGAATGTTTGCAATCATTTACTTGTAATGCTACGTATTGCCTGCCATCGTTTTGTAAAGCAGCTCTTCAAGCATTGTCAACCTCCTCGTGTTAGCACTTTGGTCTGTAGGCAGCCTACCCTGCGGTGCATTATATCGTGATGACACTTCCCCAAAACCTTTCAAAGAGCCCATAAAATAACATGCGCAATCTCTGTGCTGCCATTTACCTGAAGCACAGCATACAGCTGTCCCAGGCAGAGGTAATAGTTCTGGTTTAGAAAGTTGAATTAGCTTTTTCACAGTATATTGACAACTTTTCAGCAGGAAGCTTAAGTCTCTGTGCCGTTGAGTAGTATAGATGTGCCCCGTAGAGTCCAATGTGGCTTCATACTGACTTGAGGTTTCGTATGCATTTGAATGCTTTCCTGGGCTATTTAAAACACTTTCATTGCACCCTACTGGTTAAAATCCAGCCACGACAATCCTGGAGATGGAAGAGGATGTTGTTTTAAAACACTTTACACTCTCCCTGCCTGTTAGAATTTTTGAAATTGTTGTTGTCAGTCTGTTTCTCACAGGCGAGGAGTGAAAATACTTTTGCCTAGTATCTTTCTCCTCTTTTACTGGACTACCTCCTTTCCCATCTCTCCAAGATTTCATACTTATTTCTAGTAGAGAGCTGCAATTTAAAGTCCTTTTAAATAACCTGCTTTCACACCAGATGACTGCAAGTGGTAGAACTTCTTATATTTGTTCCTAGGGACATGCAATTTTTCAAACAGTTTGAGTATTTTTGATCACTTCATTTTTAAAGGGCAATCAGGAAGACTGATTGTTCCAAGCTAATTGCAGGTAGAGAAAGGAGGAAGGGCAGCTGAGTTTTAATGATGGAGAAATACCCTGATCCCTAGATTTACTTTCATCATGATAATGCACAAGGTTTGGAGTCTGATTTGGCAAATTTGATCCTGTACAAGAGATTGTACAAACTGAGTCCAACTTGGCATGAATATATAGGCAAAGTCTTGGTGTTCAATGATGTCTTTGGAGGCTGTTTAAAAAAAAAGCAGACACAGCTTTCAGGATATGCTTCAAGCTTTCCCCAGGGGCAGGATCACCACAGTTGGAGACAGCTTTTGAGAACATGACCTCTCCTGTGGACACATCCAGACCACAGTTCTAGAAGCTGCAGAATGGACACTGGTTGTACCTGGAGCGGGGTTTCCCCTCACATAACCAGCCAGAGTGACAGCCTTGTGTGCCTTCTCTGCTTTCTTTGTGTTAGCACAAGGGACGCTCTACAGGGGGATGCCACATTGCCTTTCTATGCAAAGCCAACAGGATGAACCAAGAACAGGGTGGTCAGAACTTAGGATTTCTTTGTTGTGTTTTCAGATTTGCCATCCATCGTGAAAGAATGAGAAGAGCTATTTAAGAGGTGTAAGAGGAAGAGTCTGCCTCTCTTCTCCCACATCTGCTTCAGCAGGTACGTGAAATGGCTTCTCTGGCCCGGTGAGGCTGTTTGGGTACATGTCGGGTACATGCTGCATGCCTGCCTCCGTCCAGCTCCCTGGGGCTGTCACAGAAGTCTTTATCTTCTTGACATGATTCTTGTACTGAAGCAGAAGAGGCATTAATATGTATTTAATGTGCAAATACTAGTGTGATAGTGACAGTATTGCAAGTGACCTCATCAGCGAGGCGAAGTTACTGTCCAAAAAGAATAGGTTAATAGAGTTTCCACTATAAATGTATCGATCTGAAATAGGAGAGATCTGTGGGAAAGGTGGACAAGGAACACACCATAAATCTTGATGAGCTGCTGCAATCACGCACTCATAAAGCAAGATCTGAACCATTATCTTAAAGAATCTGCAGAACCTATAAGGAAGATGAAAGTTTTTGATAACAAATTTTGCGTATTATTTAGATTATGGTTATAATACGCTGGCTTTGTAGTTTTAAGATCTATAGGCAAGGAGGCTATAGACCAACATTTGGCCAGCCAGTAAAAGGATTTCCTTCTACAGGCTTGGCACACTCATAGAAGTCTATGTGTGACCATGACCAACATGAGTGGACCAACAGTGCAAAGATCTTTGTAACCTGTAGGATACGCCACCTGACAAAATACTGCCAAACAAACCAAGAGTGGCACTGTGTGACTGCATGATGCAGCCTTCCATGGCAGCAGATCTGACTCATTTCTCTGTCTTCTTCACTCACACCCAGTGCCCCCAAGTTGTCTTAATGTGCACCACTGCAACCAGTGACTATAAGTATTGCTATGACTTCATCCATTGGGCAGCAATAGCACTGATTTCTGTAGTGATGCTCTCTTACAGTTGTGCTGTGCTATCTACTAGAGATTTCTAAACTATATACTAGGGATAAAGCAAATAGGAGGGAGGAAAGCAGATCTGGAAAAGCAGATACATGTTATCTGTGCTCTTGGAGATCCTGAAAATGTGATCTTGATACTTTTCTAAGGCTTCTCTGGAGCATAAAGGTTTTCCTTAAGCAAAGAAAATATTAAACTAGAAGGCTATGTCATTAAGTCGCTACAAGGTATAGCTCTAGCTAAGCAAGGCCTTGGGGTAGATTTTTACTTGCACTGAATTTCTCATAAGGTTTTATTATGCTTTTATTTTAAAGGAGCTCTGCCTGTGTGTCTGAGCACAGGAGAGGAGGGAAACTGGCTAACTTCTCTGCAGTTCAGGGTTTGGCAAAATGGGTTTGTGATTTGCAGATGTTTGCTATCTCTTGCAACATCTTAATGATACGGCTCACTGAGCTCTGCCACTTGCCCCTGAATTTCCCTCCCTTTCTTCCCCTTAGCTTGTTTTCACCTCATTCAATAACTATTAACATAATACTGTTGTTAGAAGCCAGCAGGGGCTCATTGCTGCTCTCCTACAGCCGCTCTCTACCCTGATATAGGCACCTGTCTGCATAAATTGAGCTGGTAAAGAGAAGGCAATTTTCAGAATGCAAAGATTTCAGGAGCCAGATTTGTGCCTGATGCAAATCAGCATAGCTCTGTGCCACGGAGTTTTGCCAGCAGTGACTGGTTTACCCTAGATGAGGACATGCTGAGATTAGGAAGTCCTCAAGGCAATTATTTCTTATTTCCTTTCGCCTTTCCTTGCGGTGTCTCCAGAGCTGCCATCCCCTCGAACACCTGGGCACAGGCTTGCACAAAAAACAACCTCGTCCAGCTGTGCCTACTTACCTTTAGTAGCACAGACTCAACCCTGCCTCTCAGGAGTGGCTCTTCTCACACTTCTGTGTAGTCTGGACCCTTGAGGGGCTCTGCTGAGTAATCCTGAGAGTTTCACGTGGCCCTGATATTAAATGCCTTTTGGAGCACTGGTTATTTAAACCCACCACTCGAGCCCCAGCTCAGCAGATGACTAATGCACATGATTCATTTTTAGCATGATGATTCAGGAGGGCTGCAGCAAAACCCACATTGAGGTGTTTCTTTTGCTTTTAATTGCTGTTTTGGGGAGCCAAAAGATCTTGCGGAATAAAAATAAAATAAAAGGCAAGCATCCATGTTAACCTCAGCAGCGTCCAAATTCTAGGTTTTGCTTTTTTGGGCTGTGACAGTGTAAGCTATGGTAGCTGGGTCTGTGGCTGGATATTAAATAGATGATATGGTGATACAAACAAGTGATCCAGTATTGCAATCCAGAGCCAACTGCGTTTCGCTAGAGAGGAAGGTGGGCCAGATTCATCCGTTGTGCAATTCCTGGCCTTTCTTTCTCCAGATTTTCCATTTATTTTTTATATCTGCCAAGAGGGTAGTTTAGAGAACGTTACGCTGTCATAACATTGTATTCCACTGGCAATATTCCTTAACGGTAGAAATAATATATAATCGGCCATACATGTATGCATTAATATATTAGCTGCATAGCTTCATCACTAACTTTTTTACATCCGACAACAGTCATGCCTGGCTGCCTCATTACCTGAGCTCCAAGATGTGGATTCCTTTCTATTACATTCTTGGGGTCTGTGTTATTTCTATAATAGGAACTGGTGATGTTTTTGTCAGAAATCCATGGGTTTTATTGCAAAGCCTATAATTTTTGTACAATGAGATTTTCAGAGGACCAAATGGTACCTCAAACAGCGCGTTGATTTGGCTAGCAAAGGGCGAACTGCTGGCATGCTCACCACTGAGAGGATTTTAAGGACACCTAAAAATACCACAGTCCCCATCTCTAGCTGCACGTGCTCAGGGTCTCCAAGAATAAGGCTTTGCTTCAGGGTGAAAAGTCTGATAAACAGTTTTGGGCACCTGTTGCATCCGTGGGAGTAGTGTTACTCTCCAAGAAGAGCAGCTTTCAGTGGGAAGGAAGGACATTGACAAGAGTCAGAAAATGTTTGGTGTTTTTTTGGCTCAGTTTATTTTTTTATTTATTTATTTTTTGGTAAAACAATTTGAAAAACAAGTCTTCACTAATGGTTGAGCAAAAATGAAAAGCCCAGAGAGGCAGCTGCCCAGCTGGCTTGAGGCAGGGTCACAGCTACTCATTGGGAGTGTGTATGATTCAACGTAGTGCGCCAAGTCCCACCAGTCATTCACTGTTACAGACCTAGATTCGGACAGGTGCTTGAACATGGGTCTAAAAGAGCAAAACCACACGTCACAGTCCTGCCTGTCAGGGTCACAATCTTGCTGCTGAGAGCCAGCTGCGGAAAGGGTGGTGATGGCTATGAAGAGCAAAAAGCAGCCCAGGGAAAAGTGTGTGATGTGTACTCGAAACGTTTGTGCTAGAAGGATACAACGCCAGGGGAGGTAACAGTGCAGCTGAAAGAAAATAAATTGATCAATAGGGGAGACCAACAACTTTCGTCTGTCTCCGCAAAGCATTGACTGACATCTGCTAAATGGCAGTGCTAGTCAATTTGCAGTCTGAAACAAATAGCTACAAACAACGTGTACATACGCAGAATGAATGGATGACTTTCTTCTGTACTTCACAAAGGTGAAGTGTGGGACTGTGGAAGGGGGTGACATTGGTAAAGGGACTAACTTTGGTGTGATATAGAAAAATGAACAGGAGAGGGAAAGAAAGGGAATTGGGAGAAATGGAGCAAGAAGAACATTATTTTGTGTAAATTAAATTTAAATAAAAAAGGATGACACTGGCTCTGATCTTGTCATGCTGAGGTATTTTAAGGCCAACAGTAATAAGAGAATTATATATAAAGTGAGTGCCCCAGCAATGCCAAGTACACCTTCCCTCTTTTCTAATAATGCAGCTGCTGATGCACATTTGTCATGAAGACAAATAAACACCCTTCATATTGACCAAAAAATTGGTAGCCTGGGTCACTTAACACCTTTAGAGCTCATCTGCATCAAGGTGAGGAACAGTGAAATCTACTAGGAAGAGAAGGAAAGAAGGAAGGAAGGAAGGAAGGAAGGAAGGAAGGAAGGAAGGAAGGAAGGAAGGAAGGAAGGAAGGAAGGAAGAGAAGGAA